>NC_091489.1:6868294-7177971 GCF_947461875.1 Haliaeetus albicilla | reverse complement strand
AACTACATTTATTGAAAGAGAAATCAATCATCAACATAAAAATCTACCAGCTATTGTGAATACCCTGCTATGTTTTCTAGGTGTATGTATAGGGCAAAACTCAATCAGTTTTAATGCTGTTTAAATTTGTATGCCAATTGCCTACAACTTTTATACACTCTTGACAAGATTTGTCTCACCTAATTGTAGCTATATGAAGCAAAACCAATTACACCAGCTGTTAACATTGGGTTCTCTTTTTACTCACACAAGAAGAAAAGGTACTTGGGCATGATTAATCTGAGCTATTATTGCTTTTTTTAAGATACTTGTTTCCCACTACTGACTGTAGCACTGCCCTCCAGAAATGAATTTAAAAAGGAACAAATACATTGCAGTCTAAATTTTCCTACATGTTGTATAGAATTTGGCCTCAGATATGGTGTTCACTTGCACACCCCCATTCACTCCAGGTGCTAGCACTATAAACACATGGGTCTGACCCCTGGTCCCACTCCAGTTGCTGGCATCCAGGCCACCACTCGCTGCGGTTGCTGGCACCGTGGGCACAAAGGCCTCTGGCCTGTGTCCCGCTCCAGTGGCTGGCACTTGATTTTACTAATTTCTGTCTGGCCAGTTGCTGGCACCCAGACATATGGGCCCTCTGACCTGTGGTCTAACTCCATTTGTTGGCACTCAGACCAAAATACACACACTTACACAGAGAATAGACTCCCCCAACCAGGAAAAGAGTTAGAAACGGAATTTAGTAAGAAGATAGAACAGACTGCACTGATCAGCTGCAGGGCATGACCACATCAGCATGCTGACCAGTTCTTGTTTACATGTAACTGTCCCTTTTTATCCTCTTATGACTCTATTTTCACATATATGTTCCTCCCCAAATCACCTAGGTCCACCATTTTCTCTGTCTTTGGTTCCTCCCCTACAGAACCCAGAATAAGTCCTGTGCATTCCCCAAATGCTGGTCACCTGCATCCCATAAAGTGTCCCATACCCTTAGGCAGTAACTCCCATTGGTCCAAAAGGTGCTACAGCCTTGACTCCCCTTCACTCATTTTGATGGGTTTCACACCTGGAAGGGGTCTGTTAAGTCTCCTGTGACAGCTCTAGAAGGAGCCTGGATAGGGTGTTCCCTCTTCTGAGCCTGTAATTTGGGTTCCCCTGCCTTCCACTTCACCTCTGTGCTCCTCTATCCTTGTGGAGATGCACCAGTGATGGGCTGATATCTCTCCCTCTGGTAGGCCTGGGAGCTGCTGGGGCAGAGTATTATTTGGCGTCCCCCTCCTGCCATTGTGCTCCTTTGTGGATATGTGGATGTGGTTTTTATCACATAACCTAGAAAACGCAACCAGCAAATCCCATTTGCTCATAAGTCCATGTTGTAAAGAACATGTATTTGAAATATACAGCTCAGAGGTTACACAAATTGCAGTTTCTTTAGAATTCTGCCTAAGGCTGCTTTCACATCTTTATTTTTCAGGCTATAGACGATGGGATTCAGCATGGGGGTTAAGATGCTGTATTGGGTGGACAGCACTTGGTCTAGAATGATTGATGAGACTGATTTGGGTTTTGTGTACTGGAACAGAGCAGTTATGTAGAGTAACCCCACTACAATGAAGTGGGAGCTGCAAGTGGAGAAAGCTTTGTGCCTCCCTTCTGCAGACTGTATCTTCAAGACAGTCGTGATGATATAGATGTAGGAGATGAGTGTGAGCAAAAAGGAGCTGGACCCAAAGATCACAGCAGAAAAAAGAAGAATGACATTACTGAGATAGGTCCCACTGCAAGCAGCAGACAGGAGAGGGGGCAGCTCACAGCTGAAATGTTTGATTTCTGCATGCCCGCAGAATTGAATATTTAACACAGGAATTGTGTTTAGAGCTGAATATAAGAGACCCATTGCCCATGAACTTCCTACTAACTGATAACAGAAATGTTTGCTCATAGCCTCTTGATACTTCAGTGGATTACAGATGGCCACATATCGGTCATATGCCATTACTGAAAGCATAAAAACTTCACACCCAGCTGAGAGGAAGATGAAGAACATTTGAGTTATACAAGCATTGACAGCAATGGTTATGCTTCCTTTCACAAGGAAATTCACCAGCATCTTTGGAACAACAGTGGTGGCATAACAGATATCAACAAGGGCTAAATGAAAAAGGAAGAAGTACATAGGAGAGTGAAGGTGGCAATCAATCCTTATGACCATCATGATTACCATATTTCCTAATAAAATAATTAGGTAAATAATTAAAACCACAGTGAATAGGAGTCTTTGAAGGAACGGATCTCTTGTAAGTCCCGAGAGAACAAACTCAGTTCCACTTGTTTGGTTTTCCATTTACTCTACGTGACCTAAAGGGGAGAGAAATGCTAGCACTGGAATCAGAACACACAAAATCCCATGAATTGACTCCCAGGTAGCAGGTCAATGTGGGGTTAAGAAAGGAGATTTCAGTGCATTTTAGGAAGCAGGGGTTTTGGAAGAGGTATGCAGAAAGTGTTTGAAATAGGCCTTTTCCCCACTGAGCCCAACTGGCCCTTCCTGTTCCTATTAATTTTATCCTCTTACTAGGACCTTTCAGATTCCACACAGGAGTGAAGTCTTGAAAGCTGAGCCTGAGACTGACGGTGTCCTTCTCTGATTTGTGGTTTGTCTTCCTCCTGACAATGCAGAATTACAAATTAGGCTACCTCTCACTAATTGTGATGAGAACCTAGGAATTCCAGTAAGTCTGTGCACCTGGTCCTAGACTTTGCTTCCTCACTTAGAACCTCAGTCCTGAACAACCTATCAGTTAAAGGTTGCTCCAGTTCTCAGGAATTCTACTATTTAGCGTTTTTCTTATTCCGCTGAAGGCCCCAAATTTCCACAGCATATGGCTTCAGTATAACCCCTGTGGACACAGAGGTCTGTGAGATCTATATTAAAGTGTTTGGATCCTGCATGTCGAACTATAGCAAGTGGAAGTTTGGGGCTGAAAGGTTTGGGGTTGGGGTGGGGGTGTTAGGGGTTTTTTTTTACTTTGTGTTCCTTTTATGATGATTCTGCTCAAATATCAGATAGTTATATTTTAAAGCAGAGAACACTCATGGGATGTTTTCTGTACAAACATGCTCTTCTGAACTAGGTCCCTTATTAAATTTTTCAGTAAAATGAAGAAACTTATGTAGGGAAAAAGCAGTAAGAATCCCAGGCGTAATATTCTCCCAGCCTGCGTGATTATTGTCACTTAACCTGGGTGGTGTCTAACACAGATGTGATGCATCTTAAAAACATAGGTGTTCATAGTTCTGAATGCAGAACTAAATTATCTCAGTTATGAAAAGACATAGAGTATCGTCGCAATGTGTCTCCATGCACTTAAAAAGTATAGTGTCTCAGGATGCAGAACTGCAGTTTGAGTCAGTTCCCCATTTTTACCACTTCCACATTTGGCATGAGTTTCCCACTCTGAAAAGCTAGCTAACTAACTCCATAGGTCAGGCAGAATCAGATCCAGCATCTCACATGTATGGGCATGCAAGGCAAGTAGGAGTAAGTGTGGACTTGATCTGAAAGGAATCAGGGGACTACAAAAAGTGAAGGCTACCACAGGCTGAGATATGATATCCTACAACAGAGCACGGATTTTTAAAAATTTTATTCAGTATCTAGTTATTGGGTTCTTCTGCTTCCAGCACAATAGTCTGCAAATGGGAAAATCATTGGTTTTCAGGAAGTCTTGTTACCTACATGTTCTTAGTTATAAGCAGTTTTTCCTATTTTGACTTTTTAAAAAGTTAGTCATAAAAATCTAGATTTAAGGAAAAATGGTCACCTCCAGAAGATGATTCATGTCAGTTGCCATTTAAGATACTGGAAAGGAATAAGCTTCTGGAAGTGTTTTTCTATCTCAATTTACAATATAGTTACATTTAAACTTAGCTGAAGTTGAATCCATCCATCTTTTAATTTCTGGGTAAAGTTGTTTTGTTTTGTTTTTTCATTAAATTGTGTTCTTAAGGGCTTTTTTTCTGGTTTTTTTTTGGTTTTTTTTTTTTTAAACAAGATGAAGTTATTCCATTAAATTTAAAGAAAATATGAAGAATGCCATCCACAAAGAAAAGTAGTCTGGCAAAAAGATAATATATTTGGTTTAACTCTTTTAAACCAAAAAAGAGCTATGGAAATACCCTAGTCTTAGCTATGGAAATATGCTGGTGTGTATTTTTAAAGTACTGCAGAGTTAAATGGAAAGGGATTTGGCTACATATACAATGCCAGAGCCTGCTCATTTGCTTTTTTCTCTTTATGTACAAGCATGATTCTGCACTGTCTCGTCCTGCCCCCCAGAAATCCACACTAACTTATAGTTCTTGCAAAATGTACATTCACTGAGTTAGTTATTTTGTTTAGAAGTTGTATACTCACCAAGGAAAGAATAGTTTCTTCTTTTTCTTAAGTAAGTTGTCATTAAGTATTTCCTATTCATCCTTTGCTCTACAAATGCATATTGGAAAGTGTTAAGTGAGTTTATTAGTAGAAAACATAGCATAATGAGATAACAAATGTGCATGCATATATATATATACTCCAAAATTACCTATAAATAAGAATAAAATAACAGTTGAATTCATCTACCTCCAACATGCATATCTAGAACAGGTTATAATTGAATTGCAGATAGGCTGGTTAAATATAGCAACAGATATATTGATAGATAAATAAGGAAATTAATTCATGATAGATATCCAAGTTTGAACCCTGCAATACCTCCTGTCTTCTTGTCTTAATTATTTTGTTTAGACAAAAAAATTAGTAAATGTTTCCAAAGTTATAACACTATAATATTTAAAGCTCTCTCCAGCTTTCTCCTTCTCCAAGCTATGTCACTATTTTTTTCTATCCTTCCTCTCAGTTCATCTTTAAGCCAAGAACTGTACACAAAAATGTGCAGTTTACCACCAGGAAAAAAAGCTTCTCCATGTTGCTGGTGGTTTTCTGGGGAGGAGGTCAACACACACCTCTCTCCTTATTGCTCATCTCCTTTCATATTCCTAACTCAGACTTAATTCTAGAACCTAAATATATTCTTACTCTCTCTGTAGAATGTGAAAGAAACTAAGAATATTATGGAACAGGAAATAATGAGCATTTTGGAAAAGATAGGATAACAGTTTGCTATGTTGTTTCTTCTGTCCCCAGAGAACTGTGCCTTATCTGAGGGTGCCTTTCACACACTCTGACCTTGAAGAATGCTGCATCCCCCGAACTTTCATGTGATGCCCAAGGAATAACTTCAGGGATGCTGAAAAAAGGAAATTTTTATTAACTCATGCTGAAAGTATCCACTGATACTTCAGCTGAAATTAAAGTAAGATGTTGTTTTAAAGTCACTAAAATTGAAACTAAATTATTTTATTTGCTACAACTTTTGAGATGAACACAAAATCGAGAATTCATTTATGACTGTTTATGACTGGTCTCTGATCTATGAGATGGTTTTTGTTCTCCTAATATTAAGTAGCTACCATGTCAATAACAGCAGCTGAGCTAGATGGCTAATGTCCTTACATTAAGAATAGCATAGAAGAAGAACAGAAGAAGAATAGAAGAAAGGCATGTGTAGAGAGTGATTTTCTGCCCTGTCAGGGAACCATATATTTGTACATTTTTTTTCTTCATACTGAGTATAAAAACAATTGGAATAACTACCTGAACTGTTGTTATCCAAAGCCCAGCTATCCAAATAGGAACAAGCAAATCCTACGAGAAAGAATTGCTGTGAAATGAGATGACATAGCTTTCTCAGTTTCTGTTCATCCTCTCGTCTTTTATTAGAAGACTATTCCTTTGAACCCTCTGGAGTGATGTGTTTTCTGCCTTGTGAGACCAAGGAAGCGACTACTAATCATTCATCCTATTGCAGAGGCTTTGTAACTATAGTCTGACAGATGACTATGGGTTGAGGCAAGTTTAACTGGGTGAGCAAATTGCTTACTTAGATGGAGTTACTTTCAGGAGAAATAGTATTAATGTTTCTCCCTTGTTCCTCTTTGAACTAAAATGTTTAGGTGGAAAAGTGCCACTTGGCTGAGAATTAAAAAAATTCTTCCGTTTAGTTTACTCCATTTTTTCTCTCTCTCCCTAAAGACAAAGAAGCTCAAAAAAGCATTGGTACTTGTGATGGATACACTTGACACCCAGCCATACTTTAGTTCAGGCTGACCAAGAAGCAACAGGCCTCACATCCTTAGGGTGAACTTGTGAGCTGGAAAGCCCCTGGCTCAGGTACAAGGGAGTGAAGGTGTCTCGAAAAATATTTCAAAAGGTGGTTTTGAAACCCAAAAGTGCGTGATAAGCAAAGTACAGAACAAGATGTCGTAGCTAAACCGAAGACATCTAGCTTGTCTATACTATTGACTAGCAGCCAGCTACTTCACTCTATAAATGTTACTATCAGGATGGGTCCAATTTGAGCTCTCCCTGTACTGCAGCTGGACTGCATGCCAGGTGACTCTCCCCTTCAGCAGGGACACCTCTCCACGTTAGGGATTTCTTACCTGAGACTAAGAGATCCTTACCCTAGGTGGAGGGATACCTTACCCACGACAGATCCTTGGTAAGTGACTGATAGCATGCTGAATTAATACTACTAAACTAATTACTAATCCATGTAGCTAGTCAGCTATTATAAATGTTGTATGGATAATTCCACTAGACATAGACTGTTGACCAAGTCTGAGACTAAGGTTGGATCCAGCCACATCTAGGCTCCAAAAAGAAGTTTAGAAAGCAAGAGGATTCACTCTGAGCCTTGTGACTCAGTGGGAGGGTCCTCTTTACTCTTTGCACCTCCAGACTCTGTGTAAATAATTTTAACTCAGTTTTCCTTTGTATGTTTCTTCCATGCAGTAGTTAATAAGGTGAAACTTGCAGTGTGAAACCATTAAAACTTTGTTAAATTCCATCAAACTTATTGAACCCTGTCAAATTATTATTTTACCTCAGTAAAACATACTGCTGTTTCTCTTGAGTGAGGTGCATTCCACTCTTCTTCAACACTACTAAAATAAGCAAGGTAACCAGATTTTTAAATAAAGAGAAGGTGTTCCAAAAATCAATCAAAATTAACATTCTTTACCATGAAATGGAAGGAGGAGCTTATTGACTTGTTGCTTTATGTCTCAGCTTCTACAAATGCTGCAAGCAGTACTCACCAGTATTGGTAAAGTGCTTTTAGACTATTTGAAAGGAATTGCTGTACAATTATGGCATCTTACTGTTACAAGACATTGTACAAGACAGACACTTATGCCAAGGAAAGCAATGGGGCTTTCAAAAGAGAAAACTAGCTAGGAGCTAAGTGTGATAGCAAGTATGGCAAGAGTGGTGACCTTATCGCAAAGAGCAGAGCACACAGATAAGGTGACAGACCAGTTCCATTGATAATTGGATCTTAATTGTAAACTGGGAACAGATTGACCCATTTACAGAACCAATGTGAGGAAAGAGGGTCTGATATCTCTCCAGCCATCTGTTTGGCCCTTCAGAGAGACATTCCTCAACTGGTCTGTAGTTGAATAATGGAGTAACTATGCACATGGAAGGGAAGGAGGTCTTGCCAGTCCCAACCACACCTTATGCACTAAGCAGACCAGAGATAAGAAGTCGAATTAGCTCTAGGCTTAACTGTGCATGTTTCTCCAAGGGTGTGAAATGACCTTCTCTGCTGGGTGGTGTGGAGACAGATGGCACATCAGCACTGACAGTTGTCTTCCCTAGATTTAGACAACCTCAATTCTGATGTCTCCATGGAAGCTAGCTGTGTTGCTGTGGAGAGAAAAAATGCATAATCCAAGCATGTTTTGTATGACCACATGGATGTATTAATCTGATCAGTTAGCACTGTAGACAAAGCAACTCTAGGAATCTATTCCTATGGTTTCTATCCTATAAATAGATAGATAGCTGTGGAGGTTGACTCTTCTCCTGACTGATGTTTGGCTGGGCAGACAAGACTCCTGAAGTGCCCTAGCAGGGTGGTGAGCAGACGATTGCTTAATTAGTAGCCTCTTTCATATTATTTATTATCTGCATTAGCCAATACATAATTACTTCATACTTTCAATCTCTGTGTCTCCTAGTTGAAGAGTCTCTGTGCCAGACTAAAGATTTCCAAATAAACTGACCTAAAATAAGGGTGGTAAGAAGTCCTTATTCACTCAGTGTTTTGAAGTTCAGGGCTCACCACCACCACTGCATACAAATGGAATAGTTAAATACATAATTTAGGACTTTGAGAAATCTCCTATTTACTCCAAATCTAACAGTTTTTCCCTGAAAACTTTTCTGCCCCTCTTCAGTTGAGGTTTCACAATCAGGTAGAAACCCCTTATCTTCAAATCCTGTAAGTTATAAGTTAAATGATACTATTCTGTCACTGTACAGCAATTGCCAGCTTCTCTTCCACACAGAGGAAAAACCTCTTTAGGATTCTTCCAAGGCAATGTTTTAATGCATTTTCCCCACCACTGCAGCTTAGATTTCAGCCTCTGATTTGCTGTGAGACCTGAAGCATTATACATGCTAAGTCCAGGCCTGACTCAACATGTGTCTCTGGTGACAGAGAAGGTCAGGTCTATGAGGACTTTGGCAAACATGCTGTGAGAAAGGTAGTTGCAAATGAGGGTCTTCAAGGTCACCTGCAGAGTGACCCTACTGGGAACAAAGAATTTTGGTGAGACTTCAAAAGAAGAGGATTTACCATCTGCTGTCACGGAGGTGAGTTGGCAGTATGCAGGATACATGTGAAGAGAGTCAGGGGGACAGGACAGATAGGAGGACTTTTCCATTCTCAGATCTTTCCACGTGTGAGCATCTGCATGGATTCTGTGGTGTCTGTTGTGCTTGACAGCCTATTAGTCATACATGAGTATTGCCATGTTTGTCATTTCCATTTTTGTCATGAGAAATAGGCTGCAACTGTGAATCTCTGAGTCCTGTAATACAGGAGAGAAGACTTGACTCTATGCACAGGGACCTACATTCAAACATGATACAGGTCCCCCTACCCTGCCCCCAGAAAGGTGAAGGAACATCAAATTAAAAAGAAAAAAAAAAGAGCTAACCAAGGCACTGTCAAATGCTTAGAGTGAAAATGCCTAGAAATGGTTCTAATCTCTCCATTGTGGGGCATCTATAGCCTTTCTTCTTCACCCTAACAAAATTACAGGATCTCAAAACAGCAGGACTGTCCTCATTCCTTCCATTTGCTGCTCTCTCCAGCCCAATATTGTGGTTAAAGTCACCAAAGTTTCCTCAAGAACACCTTTATATCCTTGTTCCTTAGTGTGTAGATGATGGAGTTCAAGACAGGTATGATAACGGTGTAGAGAAGTGAGATTGTGTTGTCCACTGGGTAGGAAGAAGAAGACCTGGTAGAGGTATTTCTTTTTTCAGGAACCTTCCTTATATTGGAGATCTGTTACCCTGCCAAAGGTGTTGGTCAGCTTGCTAATGGAAGACAGAAGTAGCTCTTTCATTGGTTGTCAAGCCCATGGTTTTGCTTGGTACTGCAGGATGTCTCCTTCTGACTGCCCTGACTTATGATCTTCATGTGGCCATCTCTGGCCCGCTGCAGTACAAACTGGTGATGAACAGAGAGCTCTGCATTAAACTGGTAGCCAGACCATAGGTGATTATCATCCCAGCCCAAGTAAGATAGATATGTTTTCTTTGCTTTTCTGTGGATTTAATTAAATTAATCATAATTAAACATTATTCAGCAATAGCTAAAATGTCAGCCTGTTATCAACACTGTTTTAGTCACAAATCCAAAACACAGCACCACAGCAGATGTTATGAAGAAAATTAACGCCATCCCAGCCAGAGCCAGTACAATCATCATCCTCAAAATTGCAGCCACCTCTTTTTATTGATCATTACCCTAGAATCATCAGGGTGGTTTGGAATATGTTGTCTTTCACAAGGAAAATCCAGGTGTTCTTCCCACCTGAGTGTAGTGACTTTATTCTATGGCTCTGCCACTGTTGCATAGTTAAAACCCAGGCATAAAGAGGATTTTGATCTGAAACATAGGGCAGCTACATCTAGAAGACTAGTCAAAATTGAGGGTCCACAAACTACATTTGCAGGGTGGATCTACCCAAACAAAACTATGCAATTGTCGCTGATTTGCTTTCCAAAGAGCCCCTCACTTCTTGATGAGAAAACAGAAATAATCATTTTGATATTCTGCTACCTTCCCCCAGCTCCTCTGGTTCCCAAAATACAGTCGTAACAATAAAGTGGAAAACATTGTGACCAAATCAACTGTGCCGCAAAATAGAATGAGAATAATCAGGTGTTAACTTAGCTATCTATAATAAAAAGGTATGTATCTGGGCCAATTGCTTTAGCATTTAAACCATGATTAGTCTCATCTACCTGAGGATGATCTTTAACACCTTGTAGAAGACCTTGCCGTCCAGCCTAAAAAGAATCTAGAGAAATACCTCAAAAACAAGTGTCTACATTTTAGATATCTAAAGGCAGGTGAATTAATCTAGTCTTCAAAAGAAGTCTTAAAAGCATCATTTCTTAGTTCTGAGAATATTAAGAAACCTTTAGAAAAGATCATAGATAGATGTGGTATTCATCTTACATATCTTTAGCAGTTAAAAAGTAGGTTACTTCCCTCAGCAATAATAAGTGCATTTCAAGGAAGCTCAGAGGAATCAATTTGCTACAGTTATTCTGTTGGTTATCTTGAATCTGGAGTTCAAAAGCTAGAGCATTAGGAAACTTATACTGTGATATGTCTGTAGCCCTGGAAATATGTGATGAAATGAAATTATTAATCTCATGAAAGTCATGATTTAAACATATTCTACAATTTTTCCATGGAGCAATTGAGGACAGTCAGTGGTAGGTTTTTATGTCATGGATATGTGAAGTTTTTCATCTGTGTATTAGGTCAGTCACATTCCTGGAAATAAATTCCAACTCAGTTATGTAATTTTGGCCCTGAAGTCATGCTTCTGAGGATCGTCAAAAGCATAAGACTTATAGCAGATATAACCACAGTACAGATTTCTTGTTGCTAAGAGATGTTAAGAGCATAGTTATTTGGATTCACATATTAAAGTCCTGCAAGATAAGCTACTTAGATCAACCTTTTTCTTCTTCACTGATCTTTGAGAGCTACTGAACTACAAAATACATTTTTTTACTCTTGCCCATGGGAATTGATTGTTCACTGTGTGATGGGTTTGAGATTAGTTCTAAATTTTAACATGGGAAAAGCACCAGTAGCAACAGTATCCTGAGTTCTGCTGGTCTGCAACATATGTATTAGATTGCTTCTGGGATCATTTATTCTGACACTGAAGCTGGAACAATTTAGTGTTTATATTAGTTCAAGAACTGTTCTTTTTGGCAGTATGAATGGGACCTCACTAGTTTTCACTCTGTTTTTGGCCCAGCCTTCTATCCGTATCTCAGCAGGATTTGTAACCCCAAATGAATGTGGACCGTACCCCTCCCTCTAGAGCTTCTCCTTCAAATTTTGTTGAAAAAGCATAAATATGATGAGCCTATGTGACAACTCTCTCATCAGCTTAGGTACCTTATGAAGTAATAGTAATTACTTCAAAACCAAAGACAGCTCTCACTGTTCCAGTAGGACATCTGGGTTTATATAGAGGTGTACTGCAAGTTATCTAAAACTGGAGAGACCAGAAGGGGTGTCTGTGAGTCCAACTAATATACGTACACCATGCTTAGCAACCAACCTGTGAGTAACAACTATCCCTTATTGCTCCAATTAGCACTAGTGAGCCTCAGTGGACAGTATATAGTTCTGTGGAAAATCATCTCTCCTGTTTCACTGGAAAGGGTGCTCAGAACAATGCTTTTCTGGAGATCCCATCATTTAGTTTCTCTTTCTTCCTCTTGTTCCACCACCCTTCCCACAAGGTAACTTCATGATACATGACTACCATCAGCTGTGGATCCTACAAGTAACTCCTTGTGCATGCAAAACTGTCTTTAATGGCCCTTTAACCCTTCTCATGCTGTGTAGCCTAGCCATGAATGTAGTCACAAGATTCTTTGGACCAATTGACCTTGGGAGCAGCAATCATCCGTTGGAGCAGAACACTTAAATAACAGAGAAATTATCTTTGTAATATTCAAATGCTGCTACTGATGTACTGATGCTGTTGGAACTTGAAGTGCTTAGTCCATAAAAGATATCTGCTATAAACATTTTTTTTTCTCGTTCTACAGGGTGAAAACTGTAGCTGAGAGTTTGAAGACAGTAGTAAATGTGCAAACTTATAAGGCAATGCTATGAAAGAAGAAAAATCAACCAAAAAAAGAGGCAAAATTATATGCCTAAGGCTGCTTGATTTTCTTTAGAAACTTTTATAATCTGTTCAGAAGTTCTTTTCAAAATCTGGATGATTTCTAAATTCTACTCATCCATTTGTCTTTTCAGTTGGTCAGTTGTATTTTGATTGACAATTTGCCTGGCTGTTTACAACCTTATCAACTACTAAGCCCTACTAAAATGAAAAGAATAGTTTCACTAGGTACTAAAGAGGGATGATTCCTGTGAACCTCAGTGAAGTGAGTGAATTCAGACTCCTGGGTTTTTCTGAAGTGTCTCACTTGAGTCCTTTGCTCTTTGTAGTCTTATTTTCTCTTTATATCCTCACCTTGATGGCTAACACAGTGATTGCTCTGATAATAAATAGTGATAACACCCTGCACACCCCCATGTATTTCTTCCTCACTCAGCTGTCCTGTTTGGATATCTGCTATTTGTCAGTCATTGTCCCAAAGATTCTTGAGAATTTAATGGTGGGAACAATAAGTATTTCCAAGACAGGATGTGCAATGCAAATGTTTTTCTTCCTTTTCTTTGGAGTTGCAGAATGTTTTCTCTTGTCTGCCATGTCATTTGACCGTTATGTGGCAGTATGCTACCCCTTGCATTACACTATCATTATGAACAGTAGAGTCTGCAAAAGCCTGGTTGCTGGAACTTACATTTGCGGGACTACTGTAGGCTTAGTACATACCAGCATAACATTCAGCTTACCATTCTGTGGTCTTGCCATCAACCACTTCTTTTGTGAGATTCAACCCCTCTTGGAGCTGCTTTGTGGTAACACTTCCCCGAGTGAAATTCAAGTCATTGTGGTGGCTGTCTTTGCTATTGTGGGTCCCTTCTTACTGATCATTTATTCATATATTTGCATCATTTCCACAATTCTTAAGATGTCATCAGCTGAAAGCCAGCAAAAAGCATTTTCCACTTGTTCTTCACACCTTTTAGTTGTGACTCTTTTCTATGGTACAGCAAGCTCCATGTATTTGCGGCCCAAATCCAGCTACTCTGCATCTGTTGATAAGTTGCTCTCACTTTCTTATACTGTAGTGACTCCTTTATTGAATCCTATTATCTACAGTTTGAGGAATGAGGAGATGAAAGGAGCCCTGAGAAAAAGATGGAGGAAAATTAATTTTGTGTGGAAATGAAATAGAATATTGCCATTGTTTCAGGTGGTACAATTAAAGTTTATACCCCTTCTGCAGTGAATGATCAGAAGACAGTAAGGGAATTCTAAAACATCTAAAATGTACCTAAGCAGTGTTTTTTTTAAGCTGCGTATTCTTACAATAAATTGAACCTGGAGTCCTGTTCAGATATGCCCAGTGAAAGCAGATGAATTCCACCCCAAATACAGAAGTCCACAAATGAATTAGAGAAGCTATTAGTAATAACAAGGAAAAAAGGAGGTGTCTTCCATATATTTAAAGAGAATGTGAGTTAGTTAGCTAATGGTAGATATCTAGATTCAGCTGGGATGCTTCAGTATATCTTCTTTGGACTCAAACTGTTCCTATGGAAGAGCAAAGGTTTGCAGTAGGTTTTGTGTCATATTTCACAGACCTCACAGATTTGAAAAAAAAGGAATTGTTTTCTTAGAAGAGTATTTTTAAATAGACTTTCTGTCAACTCCAGCATGTTTTGCTCACACACGTGATGTAGCTTTTTAATTTGAAAGTGTCAGTAAAACCTGAAGAAGTCTGAAAATCAGGTTCTTATGAATATGTTTTTGCTTTTTTGTTCTTGTCATTCATATAAATATATATTTGTATATATAAAATAGATAGACAGCACACAGTACACACTTGTAACAATTAATAGAGTAGGTGAGAAGAATGAATATAAACAAAAAAAATCTATTTAATCTATTGATCTATTAGTAAAAAAAGCAAGTAAAATGCACTTGTATTTAATAAAACAAAAATTCCACACAGCATTTAGAAGACTAAAATATGTTAAGAAACAATATCGGGCTAGATTAAAAAAAAAAAAAAAAAGCATATAGCATATAACTATTGAGATCTTACTCCATGAATTGGGTATCAATAGTTTTTATCTGGCATCATAAACTCCATCTGTATTTTTTTGTACAAAATCTATGATTTTAAACCTGGTAGTCCCCACCAATGATGAGATTAAGCTCAAGATTACAGTCGATAAATTTAGATAATTAAATATAAGAGTTTCCATGTCTGCTAAACTTCTGTACTTCCATTATAATTAATGGAGATCTTCTTAATATGGTCTATGGAGTCTAGAGAACTACTTGGCTATCCAGCCAGTAGGTTTTTGCTTTAGAGTAACTGAGTTGCTTCACTGAGGGCAGGATTGAAATGCCCCTAAGCAGGGTTCTAGTTCCATATAAGTACTCTGCCTAGCTGTCTTTCCCCCCCTCCAAAGTAGCACAGGTCTTCCATACATTCTGCGCTGTGTTTTCCACATATGTGTGGAAGTTTTCAGATATTCTGAGATATCTCAAAATGGATGACTGTGAATTAAGTCCAGACTGCATTGACTGAATCTACAGTTCAGACACTGTTCAGGGTTCAGAAATCTAGCTCATATATTGATTCCTATATTCAGATGCATACATTAGCTGGCTTAACTTTAAATGGAATGCATTCCAAATCTTTCCTGAAAAACTGTAAAGCTTAGTGTTAGAATTCACTTTTAAGAACTGTCTATCTTAACAAATTGTTCTTACTATTATAAAGTTCTCATGCTTTTAATAATCTTCACAGTGGATAAACTAAACCTAAACATTTTTTTCCATCTTCATGGTATAATATCAGCTACCTATCTGTATTTCCTACCTAATCACCAAAGATAAATAAATGCTCTATAAGGTGTAGTGGTAAGGCATTGTACATCTCATCCTAATATATAAGTTCAAGTGAGTGATTCTATAGCTTTTAAAGCAAGGACTATAAACCATTGTTTATGTTTCTTCCTCCATAACTGTATAGCAGTCCCACATAGACATGATTTTATTGTTCTATTGTTCTATTTTTTTTTGTGAAGAAAACATTAACTGTGATACAAATATTAAATGAGTGACATAAATGAAAACAAAGCCAAAATCATCTAAAATGCAAACTGGTTTTAGATTCACAAGAATACAATCTTTGTTCCCAAATTGTACCTTTATCTATTGCCTCAAGACACTTTTGGCATTCATGTATTTTCTATGAATTCCATCTATTCCTTGACACATTCCCCCTTCATTATATTATGTTTTAGACACAGGGCAAATAACAGCAGGGTTTGCACTGCAGGTTTTCCCATTGATATTAAAAATATCTTGAATTTGCCTCTGTCTGTCAGTTTCTCCAGCTCTTGCCCTCTGCTTTTGCTCACATCCCTTGCTTCTTGTCGCCTCTTCCCAAGACAATTAAGTTTCTTTTGAAGATGCTGAGTGCATTTATCCCAAGGCACTAGAGTTTCAGGAACTTTTAACTAGGCCTTTGTGTTTAGCTGAGTCCCTCCCAGGGGAGGCACTAGGCTGTAGAGAATTGGGAAGAGGGTCAATCACCATCTAGGAAAGTTTTTAACCTCAGGAGTGAGTCTAATCCCAGAAGTCCTTGTTAGCTCCAGTTAATTGCGCTTAGTTTTTTACTGAAGACAAATATTTCATTGTCTGAAGGAAAGGCAGGATCACATCAATCAAAACTACATGAGTGGGAACACTGGTGTCTCTGTTACACCCTTGTAACATCAGAGATGGAGAGAGTTAGGGTTTTTCAAAAACTTCCGACCAACTCCAGGGGCTGTCAGGACATTGCATGGGGGTCACTGGGCCAATGTGCACTTGCATGTAAATAGGGCCTTACTTAACCCTGGCCAGAGAAAGCGTAACGTTATTTAATAACTCCCGGGAGCAAGGACCAAAGGCAGCAAAGATTGCATTTGTGCAAGGGACAGAGATCATATGTAATATTCCTGGCTGGTGTAAATTGCTTTAACCAAAGCTAATGCACTCCTACTGAATCAGGCTCAAAAGTTCAAAGCCACATGCTCCAGTGTAAAACAAAAATATCTCCACTAGAATGAACTCTTTCTCACCATTACCAGTACCTAAGGAGGTATATTAAAAATTGCTCCTTTCCTATAAATGTGCTGGTTCCCCTTTTTACACCAGAATCTACAAGTAAATATTAGGAGAGTGCCTCAGAGAGAGAGGGGAATGGGGCCACACCATTCTGAGTTACAGACTACTTACCCTTTCTAGTCCCAAAGCACTGCACTGTCAAAGTATACCCAATGCATGGCATAGCAGGACCAGGTCAGGAACAGCCCATTTTCTAGGCTATAACTTTCAGTCTAGGCCCCATTAAAGTGGTTAAAGGAGACTTCCATCTGAAAGCAATTAGTGACCTTGCATGGCATATACTGGTAAACTTCAACTGTGTTCCAAGCAAACAGGAGCCCAGAGTTTTGGACTCAGCCATGCTAGTCTGACGCACACTTGTACCCTAGTAACTCAGCTTGTTATTCAAGCCCTGAACCTTTTGCTCGAGTGCCCTATTCATCGCACTACTTGTCACAGCACATTTCATACATATTAAACTAGTGTTCTGTCTTGGATTATCCATTCTATCCTTTATCCATGCTAACCATTGTCTTAACCATGTTATCCACACTCCAGCCTGATGTTACCTCACTGCTGTCTCCAACTCCTCATGACATCCCACTTCCTCACTTGGTCTGTTGGACCAAATACAGTTCTTAGTTATTTGACTTGTCTTATCTAACTTTGGTGTCACCTGCTCCAGCTGCTGTCTGAATTAATGTAGTACCCTTGCCTGGCCTATTCACCATGGCCCATTGCCAATGACTTAGTCTGAACTAATGCATCCCCCATTGACTCTAACCCTTTCCCTAGCCCACTCTATTCATTTCATGTTATTTTATCCTACTGCCCCATCATGGCCTGACCATTATGCTCTATCCATTGGCTTTGGACATATTCCTCATCCTTCTGTCTTTGTACTGTCCACACTAACCCTGCTCTGGCCTTATCCATTTTTCATTCCTTCACGACCTCAGTTCAGCACATCTGAGTTAACCTATTGATGGGGCTTTTTTTACCCCTGTCAAAACAGGTTTTTTGTCTAGCAAACACATTTGTTTCCTGTGTCATACCTAACCTTCGACCCTAAATCACTATTGCAAAAGTCCCCATATGTTATTCTGCTGTCCTGACTTGGCCTGTCCACTTTAAGGTATGCCTTTATCCTGCTCCAACTACATTTACCACACCAGTGACAGCTGCTACTTCATCATGGCCTTTTGAATGAGACCTGCAGCCTTCAAAGACATCTCAACCATCTGCCCTTGTGCTGTACGTCCCTACTAGACTTGTCCCCCAAGCCATGTCCATTTTTGCTACCCACTACTCCAGCTGAGTCCATCATAGTTCCATGGTGGACTGAAATACCTTTTCCATGCCTTGATTCCTCCATTTACGGCTACCCCTTAGAAAATCACACTTGATTACAACTGACTGAAATCAAGGTCCTCTTCAGCAAATAGAGCTATGACAGTCAGCATCACCTGTGCTCTTCTCTATTGTTAACCACGCATGCAAATCCCTTTGGAGTTCTTTTCTTCATCCACAATTTTCAGTGTGCATCTACGGTGTGATCCTCCTGATGTTTTGTTGTGCAAACTGTTACCAAACTCTGTAGACACAGATTAGGAAAATGGCCGTGAACATAATCACATGTAAGAGGTTACCAGGAAGATGAAGGAGGTACTAGTTGCCTGAATTGATGGTCTGGGGCAAATGGAAGCATAAGTGCACAGCAGGAAGAAGTGGGTGTGTGGGAAAGTGTTCCTGCTGAAACCCAGCAGTATCTGACTTGCAGAACACAGCCTATTATACCTTTATGAACTAATCACATTTGAAAATGTCTCCAGATTTGCCTAGTAAGACAGTTGCAGCAAAGGATCTTTGATGAATTTGATTATATGAGGCTGTAAGATTTACTTTGGCATATTCAGAGTACCTACATTAAGCCATTGTCCCAGACTGGCCTTTTAGATGTAACTGACTTCCCTGATCATGTTTATCAATATCAACACACTGCTCTCTTCTGGATTGCCCATTATGTACTGCTGTTTGCTCTCCTCCCCATGTGTTTTGTCATAAGCCTTGCCTCATTCCTCAGTTGTGTATTATGTTCTGGTCTGATCTCCTGAAGGTAAATCACAACCTTTCCTTAGTTTGCTCCATCACTGTTTCAGCCTGCACATTCCACATTACGCCACTCAATAGATTAGCAGCATCTAACTCACTGACTGATCAAGCACCTTCCTGCCACCTGCTTTCTGGTATGGTCTTTACTTGCTAAGCTACTGTTGGTCCTGATCATTACATGTTTGAACCATGTGAGCACGTAACTGGTTGCCTGACCTGGACCTCCCCTCCTCACCCGGACCCCCGGTGTGCTACATTCATGCCAAGCCCATCCCTCAGGTTCATTCAGTCACATTCTGTCACCAGTAGTTTCCAGATGCCTGACAACAGTGCAACATCTCCTTTAATCGAGTACATCCATAGTGACTATCAGCTGCTTAAGTTCATCTTTCTGCTGGGTAACCCTGGTGCAGCAGGGGAAGATTACTTCAGGCTGCCGCTTTCTGCTGTTTGATGGCTCACAGGCTGGAAGTAACTTGCAATGAACGCTGATGGGCGATAGATGGAAGCAGCAGCCTGAGTTTGTGCTGCCAGAGACAAGAGCACCAACTGCTAGAGCTGCTACTGCAGAAGGGACAGTTGGAGGAGGGTGGGGGGCAGTTCATCAGACTTGCAGAACTGTGCCACAAGCAGTGCTGGAGTTATTTCTGAAGATGGCTTGGTGTACGGCTGGGATATCAATTGGCAGTGGAGAATAGCGTGGCGGCAAAATGATGTCCATTATTATAATCTGGGACTTCTTTGATCTGAAATTTTACCCTTGCCTTTCCAGAAATGGGGATAGCTTGTTGGCTCTAAGACAGACTGAACTTGGATCCACTCCTAAGGACTAATCTGTTTAGTCATGATTGAAAGTCTTCCGAGCTAATCATTGGTGACCTGGGACAAAGGTTTTCTAAGAAGAAATTTTAGTCAAGATATTCTAGCCCTGTATCAGTCTAATTATAGGCAGGCTGAAAATCACTGTTATTTTACGTCAGTAATAGATAGGAGTGCAGAGAAAGTAGCGGAGCTATCTTGATTACATTAACCTGACATTTTCCCTTATTAGAGTAAAGACAGTTAATGGAATCTGGATATCTGGCGCCCATCCTCTGCCTTGAGATCAAAATTATTTCTTATTTGAATCCTGATGGAAACAAGAACTGTGAGATTAGCTTAAAACTATGCCCTGGCCTCATCTATAAATTTTATCTTTCTGCTCTGGCCTGGTCCTATTTGTTACTGTTTGTACTCAATTTTAATCCATTAGGGTTAGTTCCAAGTTTGAACATCTGAGCCTAATCCACTATTCTTATGTGTCAGTCAACTATCCTGCTCATTTCTTGCCCAGATCCATCACTGTTAGCTAATTAGTTTAGTTTGTTCTGTCCATTTTACACCCACTGCCTCAATCTGGTTCAAACCTGTTGTTTCTTTGCCATCCTCCAGCCCCCACAAAACAAAATACAGTCTCCTCTGGGCTGACTTATCCATGCTCAGTTCCTATTCACTCTTCAAGAAAACAAGTAGAGCAAGCTTTAGTGTGGATGGAGAACAAAAGAAAGAATGTTGTTATAGCAGTAGATTATCCATACTATCTGAATCTAAGAATTAATAAGAACCTCTTAACATATGAACATGGGTGCCTGGCTCTCATTCACTCAAGTGAAAACATCTATTTTCCTCTTACAGGAACCAGCAACTTTGTCACTCATTGAGGTATGCTGGATTATACAGTGAGATCTTACCCCACCCATGCCAAAAAAGTAGTAATACTATACTTCAGAGATATCAGAAACCCTGTGGGTAGGTCTCAAATGAAAAGCAACCATGTTCCATTCCAATGGATTCCTGGCAGGGTGGGGGGTGAGGAGGGGGGAGTGGGGTGAAGGACTGTAATTATGCTTGTGTATGGAAGTGTGGGCCAGTTGATTCTCTCTATGTGTTCCTGGAGTGATTGCTTACACCAATATAAGGCCACAGCTTCCAGCATTGAATACAAAGGTTAGATCCTGGAATAAAGGAATTTAAACATGTTATATTAGGGTTTCTTGCAAAGTATATTGCTAAGTAGTGTTTAGACTAAGTCAAGGATTTTTCAGCTTCTCCTGCCCAGCCAGCAAGAAGGCTGGAGGGGCACAAGCAGTTGGGAGGGGACACAGCCAGGGCACCTGACCCAAACTGGCCAAAGGGATATTCCATACCATGTGATGTCATGCCCAGTATACAAACTGGGGGGAGTTGGCCTGGGGGGGGTGTCACTACTCAGGAACTAACTGGGCATCAGTCTGCGAGTGGTGAGCCAAATGCATTGTGCGTCACTTGTTTTGTATATTCCAATCCTTTTATTAGTACTGTCATTTTAGTATTGTTATTACTATAATTATTAGTTTCTTCCTTCTTCCTTTGTCACGAGTTTTAGGTTTTTTTCCAATTCTCTCCCCCATCACACTGGGTGGGGAGGGGAGTGAGGGAGCGGCTGCGTGGTGCTGAGTTGCTGGCTGGGGTTAAACCACGATACTCCAGCATTTGTCCCCGCTTCAGAACAGCCAGCAAGGTCCTGCCTACAGGCTGCTATCACCCTCTGCTCTTCACAGGACACAAGATAACAGCAGCTGACAACACAGGAGGCTTCGTTCGAAGCAAAGGCTGCCCCAGCTGCCTGCAGGTGGAAAGTCTTGGCTTCTCACGTGCGTTTCATCACATCTCAGAGGAGACATCTAAAGTACAGTGGCAGAGTTACACCCTTGAAGTCATTTCTTTTCCCGTGATCCTGAGGAGACGAGCAAGAAGGTGTCCATAGGGTCCGCGAGAACAATCCCAGCCTAATTCCCAACGGCGAAATTCTTCACCCTTGATTAGAAATATTAAAAAACACTTCGCTGGCATTTCAGCTGTTCTAACGAACTGGTTAACTGACTGACTTAAACTCCTCCGCGTTGCCTCCTCACCTCTCCGTGCAGCTGGCACAACCCGTGCCTCATCCAGTGTTTTATTTAGCTGCTCATCAGTCGCCCACCCTCGCGTTTTACTGCGTTCACGCAGCAGGTTCCGGCTCCGCTGGGCAACTCCTCGGGCTTTCGTCATTCCCCTGTTTCTCCTGACCCGTTTCAGGCTGTTTTTCCAGCACGCTTCTAAGCGGCCGCCCACCCCTGCCGCAGCCTCCGCCTGCGCGCTGGCGCTGGAGGGGTTAATGCGCTGGGGCGCGCTGGCCCTTTAAGCGCCCCCTCCCCGCAGGGATGGGAAGGCGCATGCGCAGCCGGCTTGGCGCATGCGCAGCCGGCCCGGCCATGCGGGTGCTGGTGGGTGAGTGCGGGGTCGCCGGGGCGCGCAGGCCGCGGCGGGGCGCGTTGTCCCTCAGGGGCGCTGGTGCGGGGTGGGGGGTTTCGGCCAGGCCGCTGCTGGGAGCGGGGTGGGCGCGGGAGGTCCCCCGGCGGAGGGAGCTAGTCCTGAGTGGGGGCCGGGGCGCCGTGGGAGGCTGCACACGGCAGGCGAGTGCGGGGGCTCTTGTGAGGGGGACGTAGTTTTGGAAGGGGTGGGGGGCAGGCCTCGACTGCGGGTGCTGGGGGCAGAGGTTGGAGTCAGGCCCCCTTCTCCCCTTTCCCCCGGTGCTAGCGGGTAGGACGTGGTGCCTGGCACCCGGGCACAGGGAGCGGAGGCCCTCAGGGCTGGGGTGCTTTGCGGGGGAGCTGGGGGCAGGGGAGTCTGGGCCCAGAGTAATGTACCGTGGGAAGCTGACCGTGGTAATGGGGGCACCTGTGCAGGCCTGGGGATGGCAGTCCGGGTTAGCAAATCTGTAACGTCCTGTCTTTCTCCTAGGTGGTGGGACTGGCTTTGTGGGCAGAGCCCTGACCCAGTTGCTGCGGAGTCGTGGGCATGAAGTCACCCACGTCTCTCGACAAGGAGGCAAGGATCGGATCAGCTGGGTATGAGATGAGAGCCTTCGCAAGAGGGAGAACGTGTCAGGGCTGAGGAACTAGCCCACTTGCCCTGGCCTGCCATGGCGTACAGGGAATCTGCAGTGGGGGATCAGGCTCCTGTGGGAGATTCTTGGGCTCCTGGGTGCTCCACGGTCATAGTCATTGGGATGAGTACTGCTGTAGCTCCAAGGAGCAAAGCCTTCTCCATGCTTGTGCTCCAGGCAGTGTCAGGAGGGAATTGGCTGGAGTTCTTAGGAGCCCGCCCTGCTTGGTTGTTGGGAAGGCTTGAGCAGAGGGAAGGCTGTGTGTGTAATGTCTTGTCTACCCTTGCTTAGGAAGAGTTGTCGCACTCTGGACTGCCCCTGTGCGATGCCGTGGTGAACTTGGCTGGTGAAAATGTCCTCAACCCTTTCCGCAGGTAACTTGGTCTCCCGTAGTGCTGTTGGGACAAGGTGAAGGCAAGGTCACCTAGTGTTGTCAGAGAATGTGGAAGGGATCTGGGGAGTAAACAGCGTGTCCAGGAAGCACTTGGGTTACTTGAGGACCCAGATGTCAACAGTTAGGTATCCAAAACATTTCTGTGGGCCTGTTAAGTTCTGGGAGACCTTTGGAAGACAGGTTCCCCTCTGAACTGACAGTTGGAGGCCAGGCAAAGTAGTTCCACATTTCCAAAATGACACTACATTTAAATAATGCAAAATCAGAAGCAAACTTTTACTTCTGTGAGTAGTGTGTTTTTGGAAATGCCTCTGCCAGGCGCTTCGGAAGAATTTACCACACCCAGCTTTGGTGTCCAGGTCCTCTGCTACATTTGTTCTAAGGCAGTCCAAAACCCACAGCCTTTTGTGGTAAGTGGCGAGCCACCATCTCACAAAGTCCTCATGCAGTTAGATGGTAAACTCCCATGTCCTCCCTCTGCTCTGGGGTGGGGGGGTATTCACGTGACCTCTCCTGTGCTTGTGAACGGGTGTCTGCTGGGGCCCCCCTTGCTACTGTTGTTTTCTGGGATGTCCTTGTGGGGAGTATAATCACTGACTCTCTTTCACAGATGGAGTGATGCCTTCTGCAGGGAAGTCATCAGCAGCCGGGTTGAGACCACCAAGACCTTGGCCAAAGCCATTGCTGATGCTGAACAGCCACCCCGTGCTTGGGTCCTCGTCACTGGCGTAGGTATTGATTGGGCCCAGCAAGGCATAACTCATGCTGACGTGGAGAGGTATACCTCCAGACAGAAACACACTTCTAGGGGGACACACATCTCGCCTTGAAATGCCAACTTTATTGCCATCAATGTCGCTGGGTTTAGGCAAGCCTCGATCAGCTCTTTGGTACTGCTGAAGAGGAATTTGGGTCTCTGTGCTTTCTCTTGGTGTCATTAGGACAGGACCTTTTCTCTGTTTTCCTGTGAAAGTCTTTAAGCATCCTGTAGAACCAGTTTGTCTAAGCAGGGCCTCAGCTGAATCCCCCTACATATCTCCAACTTTGCGCTTCTGCTTGCTACAGTCTTGAAAGATGCCACAGTTTAGCATCTGTGATGCCCAATTGTAGAGCAAGCGCCTTTCTATGCAGCCAGCTCAGTGTGTTCCTTGCTAGTATATTTGGTTCTTGGGGCTGTCAGCTCAACCTGAGTATTAGTGCATCCTGCTGAACTTGCAGAGCACATTGGTAGTTCAAAAACTTGTCAGCATTGCCATCAGAGAGACCTTGTGCTGTTCCTATGAGGATGTCCCTGATGGAGTGATTGAGTTCTAAGGCGGGGAAGAGGGTCTGTTTTGCGAGGGGGGTGGGGGAGTGGCTGGTGTCACAATTGAACCCTGACCCTCTTTCCCCCTTTCTGCTGTTATATCCACAGGCTATTACCGCCCTAGCCCCACAGCTGAGTATACTGAGGACAGTCCTGGGGGGGATTTTGACTTCTTCTCACGTCTGGTGAGCTCCTGGGAGGCTGCAGCTCTCATCCCTGGGAGCCCAGCTCGTGGTGTTGTGGTGAGATCTGGTGAGATGGGGCATCGTGCCTGTTCAGGGTGGCTCTGCTTTGGTGCTGGGGCAAGAGGGGGAAGAGGAGGGAGAAGGATAATCAGGTCTTGTGCCTCTCCTTGTTGGGGTGCTGTTCCAGTCCAGCCCTCTTAAGGATTCTCTGCTGGTTGTAGTTCTGAGGGTGGGGGAGGTCCTGTTCTCACTCTGTTCTCTCCACAGGGGTGGTGCTGGGCCGAGACGGTGGTGCAATCTCTCAAATGCTCTGGCCTTTCCGTCTGGGACTAGGAGGCCCCTTGGGCTCTGGGCTCCAGCCCTTCCCATGGATCCACATTCGGGACCTGACTGGGATCGTGTGTCATGCCCTGGAGAGTGAGTGCCTGCAAGGTGTCCTCAATGGTGTCTCCCCATCCTCCCCTGCCACCTCCAATGGGACCTTTGCTCAGGAGCTTGCTGCAGCCTTGGGACGCCCAGCCCTGCTGCCAGTGCCTGCTTGGGCTGTGCGGGCTATCTTTGGGGCAGAGCGGGCCATCATGCTGTTGGAGGGCCAGAGGGTGGTGCCAAAACACACCCTGGAGAGCGGCTACCATTTCATTTTCCCTGACCTGTCTGGAGCTCTGAAGGACATTGTGGCTTGAGGGCTCCTCATTTGGGCTGTGTTGGGCCCTGTTTTTATGAGATCCCTGGCTCGCATGCCTTCCCCTGGGTGAAAGAGGGTAGCCCTGCCCCTTCTTGACAATTCCCCATACAGAGAGGGTGAGCAATCTTCTTCCCTTCTGTCTCCCTTTGTGCATCCCCAGTTTAGGAGTCATCCCTCTTATTGCCATCTGCAGTCTCCACATTACCTGCTTTTGGGGAAGGGCACAAGCCTCTCTAAGGATTGTGAGTGCTGAATCTGCCATCTTCCCTTTTCCAGTGTGCATGTGAGCTGCTTGCAGAGCAGCTAGGGGTTGTAATTAATGTCTTCTCCCCTGAGAGACAGGGGTGGCAACAGGAGAGGTGTTCAGGTGTTGTAATTCTCCTTCATCTTGCTGGAAGTCCCTCTTCCTGTTTTTCCCCATGTCTTTCCCCCATGGTCACAAGGGGACCTAGTTATGCTCTTCTGCTTTGCCTTTCTCAGTCTCATAGGAAATGGAGTTGCAGTTGTGGGACAAGATCCACCTTGAGGGAGCACAGAGGGTGCTGGATACAGATGGCTTGGAGACTGCCATCTCTGTTCTTGTGGTGCCTCTGTGCTGGTACCAAGTTGCTGTGTCGGAACCTCCAGCTGAGCCTAGGCCCAAGAGTTGCAACCCTCCAAGGTTGCATAACCTTGATGCTGTGGTGGGCATGAAGGAGAACACTGCTTTGCCAGCCTGTAGGGACAAGGGTGGCAGTCTGTTGCACCTGGACTGCTCTTGAGGCCTTGGGTAAGTGTCGACTACATCTGAGCTTGTGCTGAGGAGAATCTGGGTGGTTCATCTTGGTGTGAGGTGGTGTGAGGTAGTGCAAGGCACTGCCTTAGTCTAAAGGGAGCACCTCAGCTGTTGACTGTTGTAGTTATCTGGTCCCTGGCAGGGTGGTTTTCCTTTATTCATCCCATGAGGTGGTACTTTTATTAAGGGCATTCCCACTGATTGGACAGTGAGAATATCCAGGCTGCCTGGGCTGCCTTGGGAAGCAGTATCTCTTCTCTTACGGAGAACATTGCAATTTCATCATCTCATACTGTAAGGAAATGTATCCACATGCTTCCCTTAACCCATTTTCACATGCCAAAGTGGGTTGCAGGATGTGAAATCTACAGAGCAGCTAAGTTCATTATAGCACTGCTTCTGGAGAAATATTCCTACTGTGATGTAATTTGGGGCTAGAAAAATATATTTAAAAGCACTTCAGGAAGTTAAAAAGACCTGCTCCATTCCTGAAATAAGAAACCTTCCAGAACAAGAACCTGGCTTATGCCAGGTTAATGTGGTCACAGTAGCGGAAGGGTCAATCTTGGTGGAGTCTAGGCTCCCCACTCACCTACCTCTTTGCTCAGTCCATACTGGAGATGGAATGGCAATCTGCTGACTTTCTGGGCGGAAAAATTAGAGCAGGACTGTCCAGCTGGAGCTAGAGATAGTCCTTGCAGTCAGTGCGAGCACAGCCAGGTGAGCTGCGACTTTGGGAATAGCTATAAAAGCAACATCACCTGAGATAAATGTGGCTTGCTTGGATTGTGTCTGTGCTGCCTGTAAGTTGGGTGCAGATTCTTTTATCTTCCCGTGTGCCTCAGTTTCCTGTCCTTGAGAGCAGGCTGACCTACTCTGAGTTACAGACCCAGTTCATTGTGGGGCAATACAATGCAGATGATCAGCAGTGCTTCATCTTTAGTTACTCCAGCTACCTTTTTAGAGCCTCAGACTTCAGTCTGCTTCCCCAGATGTAGTGGACTACAGCATCCTTCTGTCAGGCAAGCTGGTTAGCTAGCCCAATTAGGTTGTTTCTGTACCTGTATGTACCTTCATCATTGCAACAGCCTTGGGTTGTGATTGGAAATAAAGACAAGTATGGCTGGAGAAGAACTGGCATCCTGCAGCTCTTCTGAAAGAGGGTTGCATGTCCCGTGAAAGACTACCACTAAGCAGAGTTCCTAGGCCTTGGGCTCCCTGCCTGGATGGGAACTCACTCAGGATTTTGAAGGGTTGCCTCTGCATGACATTTGGCTTAAGCACATGTCACAGGACTTAGATGAGCTTCTGACACCTCAATCCCAGTATGGGTTCTGAAATTGATGCCTGATACATCAATGCCCCTGCCTGGACCCAAGGCCTCCTACTTGCCCAGCTGGTCCAGCTTGAAGTTTGCTGGTGGATACACATGCACACCGCATGCGTGCCTGGTTTGTGGGAGATAACAGTCAGTCACCTCCTCCAGCAACCAGGCACACAAGCTGTGAGCTGCTGTCCCACTCTAGCTGCTGGCACAGAGCCCCTCACTTGTGCTGGTCCTCCCAGTAACTGGTTTTGTGGACACACAGAGTTATTACTGCAGTGGTGGTAGGGTGAGGCCCCACTGGCTCCAGTAGCTGACACCACAGGCCAGGGGTGCCTGGTCCCCCATCTGACTTCAGTAGCTGGCACCAAATCCACTCATGCTGATCCTCCAGTAGCTGACACCACAGGCCAGGGGTGCCTGCTCCCCCATCTGACTTCAGTAGCTGGCACCAAATCCACTCATGCTGATCCTCCAGTAGCTGGCACTTAGTTCTTGCAGCCCACCTACATGGGGTAGAGTGGGATTACACAGAGAGAGTTATGAAAAGATCTAATAAGAAGACAGGACAGGCTGTGGTGGTCAAGTGTAGAGCTCATCCAGACCAGCTCTGACTGACCCAGGTTTATATCCAACCAGCTGCTTTTATACCCCTTTTCTGTCTACCCCCCCTCTTTGTTGCTCTCAGCTTCCCCTCCCCTGCACATTCTTTCAACAGCTGACGTGGTCCCATGACTCCATCCAACATCCTGGACACTCAGGTTTGCATCCTTACTGGTTGCAAAGCCCTGGTTGCCTATAGCTTCTTGAGAGCTTATCGATTAGTGTGACTAATGATGTTTGCTTCTGGTTATTGTCTTTGTTGATGTTAATTGGTCAGATTTTATGACTGTGTGTTTGTCTCCCTTTCCTTAACTTCCCAGCTGTAAAAATAAACGTTTTCAGACTTGAGCCATGCATCCTTACCAATTAGGGTGACTGATAAGGTTTGCTCTCATCACATCCCTTATCGTGTGTCAGGATTATCTCTGTATGTTCTTGTTTATGGCTCCTTTGACCAGATATCCTTAAAAGAGCAGACATGCTCCTTCAGCATCCTATGACACTCCTCCATTGACCGGTAATATCAGAAAAAGCTGCACCACTCCTCACTCCCATAGAGCCTGAATGGGGCCCCCCTATGGGCTGCACACATCGAGGCAGGAGCCCAATTCCTCTGGGCATTAACCATGGAGGGGAGCATGTGCAAGGGCTGTGGTTGCTGGCCAACCCATCAGAGACAATAGACATGAACGTATTGAGGCACTTAAGATCAGTAACACCTCTGTAACTGTAACAGTTCGTATAGGCAAGTCCAGTTCTTTGGCTTTGATAGCTGCGTCTCTCCATGCACTGGGTCATGGGATGTCTGTGGCCAGGTGGATCCTGCAGTTTTGGTCTCATTCCAGCAGAGCCGAGTGATCTGCACTGGTGACCTGCTTTGGGGTTAGCTCTGTGCCAACTGCTGAGTCACACTGCAGTATCAAAGACAGCTAGGCTTAGTTCTTCATTTTTGGAACCAGTGGAAGTTCTGTGCCATTTGTAATGTTAGTCCACGTCACACATTCTTTCACAAATTGTAAGACATTGCTGTTTTCCTAATTAAGGTTGGCATTTCCCTTCCCGTACCCCTTCATTTCCAGTGAACCATGGCTCAGACTTGACCGGGACAATTTTCTGAGATTTTAGGGACATGTCATGACTACCCCTCCTATAAAATTCCCAATCTAACCCAAATGTCCCTTCTCCCAGCTTAAAGGATTGTAAATCAGAAGCTGGAATCTAAGACAAGCATGTACCTCCCAAATTCCCCAATGCAGTGTCCAACTACATATGCACACCCTCCTCCCCTAGATGTGCGTGTAGGGAACATGCATTGGTTCAACCCCTCCCCACACAGGCACACTCATAGAAACACAGGGACAGAGATGTGCACATCATGCCCAGCTGAAATTGGCAGACTACATACTCGGAGAGCGTGGGGAGGAGAGGGAAAGAAAAGCTACTGTCAAGGACAACCATCATTCAATCCAATTATTCAATCTGGTTTTTCAATGGATTACTTGTAATACAAATCAAAAGGACCTAACAAAGCCATTAGTTATGATATTTCAGGATACTGGTTTTTTTTATACTTGGCAACATGCTAATATGCCCTTGTGGTTCATGGGTATTTGGTGAAGGTTAGCTTGGACAGGTATATATGTTGTTCCTCTTTCTGTACTCCCAAAGCCATCTTACTTGAAATTTACTCCTGACCGGCCCCTTTTATACCCCTAACTAGAGAGGCCCCAGTTGACTGGAGGTTAATAAATGTGACACCCATCTATGAGAAGGGCTGAAAGGAGGATCCGGGGAACTACAGGCCTGTCAGTCTGACCTCAGCGCTGAGGGATGTTATGGAGCAGATCGTCTTGACTGCCATCACATGGCACGTGCAGGACAACCAGGTGATCAGGCCCAGTCAGTGTGGGTTTATGAAAGGCAGGTCCTGCTTGACAAACCTGATATCCTTCTACAACAAGATGACCCACTTGATGGATGAGGGAAGGTCTGTGGACTACAGTCTACCTGGACTTCAGTAAAGCCTTTGACACTGTTTCACACAGCACTCTCCTGGAGAAACTGGCTGCTCATGGGGTGCATGAATGTACTCTTTGTTGGGTAAAAAACTGGCTGGATGGACGAGCCCAGAGGGTTGTGGTGAATGGATTTAAATCCAGTTGGTGGCCAGTCACAAGTGGTGTTCCCCAGGGCTCAGTACTGGGGCCAGTTCTGTTTAATATCTTTATCAATGATCTGGAGGAGGGGATTGAGTGCACCCTCAGTAAGTTTGCAGGCAACACCCAAGTTGGGCGAGGGTGTTGATCTGCTTGAGGATAGAAGGGTTCTACAGAGGGATCTGGACAGGCTGGATCGATGGGCTGAGGCCAATTGTATGAGGTTCAACAAGGCTCAGTGCTGGGTCCAGCATTTGGGTCAAAACAACCCCATGCAACACTACAGGCTTGGGGAAGAGTGGCTGGAAAGTTGCCCAGCAGAAAAGGACCTGGGGGTGTTGGTCAACAGCCAGTTGAATATGAGCCAGCAGTGTGCCCAGGTGGCCAAGAAGGCCAATAGCGTTCTGGCTTGTATCAGAAATATTGTGGCCAGCAGAACTATGGAAGTGATTGTGCTCCTATACTTAGCATTGGTGAGAGTACACCTTGAATAATGTGTTTAGGTTTGGGCCCCTCACTACAAGAAACACATTGAGGTGCTGGAGCGTGTCCAAAGAAGAGCAACGAAGCAGGTGAAGGGTCTAGAGAGCAAGTCTTACAAGGGGCAGCTGAGGGAACTGGGACTGTTTTGCTTGGAGAAAAGGAGGCTGAGGGGAGACCTTATAGCTTTCTACCAGTATCTGAAAGGAGGTTGCAGCGGGGTGGGTGTCAGTCTCTTTTACCGAGTAACAAGTGATGGGAAGAGAGGAAATGGTGTCAAGTTGCACCACAGGAGGTTTAGGTTGGATATTAGGAAAATTCCCTGTTAAAAGAAACAAAAAATCCAAGTATGCAGAGGAGAAGAAAGATTCCTTTCAAGCAGAATAAGTTTATATCTTCCTCAGCTCAGCTATAATTTTGGTTAGTACTGCTTTCACTTCTTTATTTCTCAGGCTGTAAATCAGAGGGTTTAATGTGGGAATTACGGTTGTGTATATGAGAGCTAGGACTTTCTTAGTGTCTTGTGAATTACTGGATTTTGGCCGTAAGTAAATCAAGGTCCCACTTGCATAATACAGTGTTACAACAGTAAGATGTGAGGAACAGGTGGAGAAGGTCTTGTGTCTGCCCTCTGCAGGGGAAATTTTCAGGATGCTGGAGATGATGCAGGCATAGGATACCAGGATGAGACAAAATGGTGTAAAGATGACCAGCACTGTGCCTGTGATGATCTGCTTTTCATATGAAGAGGTGTCAGTGCAGGAGAGCATGATGAGGGGGGGAATATCACAGAAGAAGTAGTTAATCTTTTTGGGCCCACAAAATGGCAATGTGAACACCCAAGCTGTCTGCACCACAGACACAATATTACCACTGCAGCATGACAGCAGGACCAAGGAATGACAAACTCTGCTGTTCATGATGATTGCATATCTAAGAGGGTTGCATATGGCCATGTAACGGTCATAGGCCATGGCTGCCAAAATGTAGCATTCAGTGGCTCCTAAGAAAATCACACAGTAGAGCTGTGTGGCACAGCCCATGTAGGAAATGCTCCTGTCCTCTGACAGGAAGTTTACCAGCATCTTGGGAACAACGATTGATGCTGTGGAAATATCCAGGAAGGACAGGACCCGGAGGAAGAAGTACATGGGCATGCGGAGGGTGGGGTGCACTGTGACTATGAAGATGAGAAGGTTCCCAATGATGGCGGTGGTGTAAATCAAGCAGAATGTGAAGAACAGCAAGTGCTGCAGTTCTGGGTGGCTGGACAATCCAGAGAGGACAAATTCAGTCAGCAGAGTGTCGTTTTCTGGTTCTGTTCCCTTTGTTCTCTTCATCTGGGAGGAATCAAATGGACAGACTGTCAGATGACTAGTCACTGCACCAACATCACTGTACTTCACCCAGTTACTCAAGTGAGGAGTCTCTTGGGAATTCTCGGAGAGCCCCTGGATCAAAGGGTGCAACTCTAGAGCTGGCTTAGCTGAACAAAGTAAGAAGGTAATGGCTGTGCATGCTGAAAGTGCATGATGTTAGTGCTCTGTAAGTTTCATAGTTTGGGATAGTGACCAAGCACGCGACTGTGAGGAGTTGGCATTTAAGGGTTGGCTCCATTATGGGTGTAGGGTTAATTGCCAAGAACATGTACTCCCCCCAAATGTCAGGTCTATGGTCCCAGCTGGCTCCATAGGTGCGTTCTGCACTGAAGGGAAAGCCCAGCTGACAACCAAAATACCCACAGTCCAAAGAAAGCAAAAATAAAACAAAACAAAGCAAAACCAAATACCCTTTGTCTATAGACAAGCAAAGGAAGAAGGAATAATTACAGGGAAAGATACCCATAGAGAACATTCATGAAGTGCAGAGGGTGAAGCTCAGTACTGTCTGCTTCATTAGTCACATTGCCTTGTTACCCTGGTGAGTGCCACCATGTGTGCAATGCCATGGGATAGTCATGCAGACCTATGGCAGACAGCTTTGTGTTTTCTTACTGCCCAGGATGTGAAACTGATGCACAGAAAGAGAGAAGAAATTAGCCTGCCACAGAGGAGAAAGTGGTCATTAATTCAGTGTTCTTCAGCCTTGTCATCTCTTACCAAAGGGGCAAGCAATCACTGGACTACACTGGTAAATCTCAAGGCACAGAATACATTTTCACAGCAGAACTGTATCCATGTGTGGGGACAGAGGGAGTGTCCTGGTTTCAGCTGGGATAGAGTGAACTGTCTTCCTAGTAGCTGGTGCAGTGCGATGTTTTTGAGTTCAGTATGTGAAGAATGTTGATAACACACTGATGTTTTCAGTTGTTGCTCAGTAGTGTTTAGACTATAGTCAAGGATTTTTCAGCTTCTCATGCCCAGCCAGGGCACCTGACCCAAACTGGCCAACAGTGTATTCCATACCATGGGACATCCCATCTAGTTTAGGAACTGGGAAGTGGGGGCAGGGATTCGCCGCTCGGGGACTGGCTGGGTGTCGGTCGGCGGGTGGTCAGCAATTGCCCTGCGCATCATTTGTACATTCCAATCCTTTTATTACTACTGTTGTCATTTTATTAGTGTTATCATTATCATTATTAGTTTCTTCTTTTCTGTTCTATTAAACTGTTCTTATCTCAACCCAGGAGTTTTACTTCTTTTCCTGATTTTCTCCCCCATCCCACTGGATGGCGGGGGAGTGAGTGAGCGGCTGCGTGGTGCTTAGTTGCTGGCTGGGGTTAAACCACGGCAGGGAGGAACCACCTTTTCCACTGAACATACATGGACCTGGTCAACAGACCAGAGGACATAGAGAAGGACATGTCGTCAAAGCAAGAGCAGTGCATACAACCCTATCATGATTCAGTCACTCCTCATACTGACTCCATCTAATTTCTCTTTCTGCTATAACTTTACTCACATAATACGCCTTTTGTCTGTGGGTTTTCTAGCACGAACATGAAAATGAAAGCTGTGGATCTGGGAGCCACAGATGATTTTAACTTACAAGCACAATAAAGAAACTCCTAACATTCTCAGGCATTTACAGACCTGATGTATTTAAAAGGAATCTTTCTGGTTTTGACTGTTTCTATTAACAAAGAAATGAAAGAACACTGTTATTTGAAGCTCCAGATTTTGAGAGACCTCAATATAACCTAGGCATAACAGAATAGAGAATGACAAAATGCAGTTTGTAGTACACACATTCACACTAGTTTTCTTAACTTGTTAGATCCTTGCAGCTGAAGTAGAATCTACCTAATTCTGCTCTTTCATCCCTTATGAAAGTTTTAGACTATTGCTGTGGTCATTAGCTGTGAATTAAAGTCAATAAAACTCACAACAGTCATTGTATTACTGATAGGTTAGTGTTTTATTTCCTAATGCAGAACACCTCTCAGAAAAAGCTCTCATTTTGTGTAATTCTTGTTTAGTGGCTATGAGGACCTTTAAGTTTTGGTCTTAGTTCTTCCTTGAATTTGCTTTATGTATTCACAAATAAGCATTTTGAAGTAAGTATCCTACCTTCAGCAGTTCTGCCATCCAGTGCCTCCAAAATGGATCATGCAAATTTCACTAGAAGAATTCCCTTTGTTTTCTTACATTAGGGACAGTATTGGGCTGATGACTCCTACAGTCAGCTTGCATTGCAGATTTTAAATTGTATTTTAAATGCAGATGCTCTCCTGCCACAGCTTGAATAATCTGTGACATTAGCACATGATATATTCCATGGAACACGAGGCATGTTTTCTCTGAAGCACCATAAATGGAATTTACTTGCCCTTCACACAGATATCATATATGCCAGTTGCCCAAGACTAGCCTCACAGAGAAGAAGAAAAGGAATAAAGTTGTTTCAATTTAGTTGAAATAGTAGCAGAATCAGGTAGTTTTATGGAACAGGGACAATGAAACTACATCATGCACATGCATTTTGACTTGCAAGTACATGAGAACCTACATGAGCATCTGCATGCTAGTTCAATCATTAGAATGCTTCTGCAGCATAATTATGTAGTGCCTTTTAAAGACAATCACAGGAGAAAAAAAAGAAAATTGTTTTCTTCAGAAATTATTCTAATCATTGACAATGTAGAGAGCTGCAAGCTGGGCTTTAGTGCTATCCCACGGTGCCTTGGAGTCTCAAACACCTTTAGCATTATTAAAAAATGTCAAGAGCAGCTGCAGGCTCTAGCAGCGCTGGCCCGTGACCCTCCTGCCCAGCCACTGGAGCCCAGCCCGGTTCCTAGGGACTTGGGATCTCAGGGACGCAGCTGCTGCTATCCCATTTGCAGGTTCAGCTGGTGGTAAAGTTAAGCACATATCCCTGAGACTCACAGGACACAGACACACAGACATACAAAGGACATCGACATGGCCAGCCACACAAACTGTCACAGAAAATACATACAGGACTCACATCACACATGAATGCAGCCAGCCGTGTCTCCTCCTCCTCTGGGACTGGCAAAGACAGGAGGTCACTAGTGCAGGCACACATATAACATCCCCAGGATTCACAAGCACATGCATGTTTGTGGGTCCCCTGAGCATCAGCATGGCCCTTCTGTCTGTCTGGTACCTCCACCCAGATCCTGGCCCTTTGACCCACCTGTGGTCCCCCCTACTCACCGGCTGGTCCACCTTGATGCACCAAACATGCAGCAGTCACACCCTTGTCCCACAGGCACCCCACTCTTGCAGGTTCTCCCTGGGCGTCAGCACAGACTTTCTGCCCACCTGATGCCCTTGCTTAGACCTCCTCCTCCAGTTTGAAGTTTGTCGGTGAATACACACACACACCCCACCAACACCTAGTTTGGGGGAGATACAGACACTCCCCCTTGCCCCCAGCAGCACAAGGCACAAGAGCTGCGACCCATGGTCCTGCTCCAGCTGCCAGTGCTAAGCCCCTCACTCACCTCACTCATGCCAGTCCCCTCAGTAACGGGTTTTGGGGACACATGCTGTTCTCACCCCAGTGGCTGTAGGCTGAGAACCTACTGGCTCCAGTAACTGCACTGGAACTTCACCAGCTCCCATAGCTCACACCAGAGGCCAAAGATGCCCACACCCCCAGTCTGACTTCAGTAGCTGGCACCAAACCCACTCACACTGATCCCCCCAGCAGCTAGAATTTGGTCCTTGCAGCACATGTACACATGGCATGGAGCAAGAATATGCAGAGAGGGAGTTATGAAAAGATTTAAGATAGGACAGACAGGCGCGGGCTCATCCTGACCAGCCCCAGTTTACACTCAACTAGCCCATTTTAGACTCCTTTTCTGTTCTTTGTTCCTCCTGGCTGCCCTTCACCTGAACATGCCCACATCACCTGGCATGGCCCCACTGACCCTGTCCAACATTCTTGACTCTCTATTTTGCATCCTTACTAGTTGCAAAGTCCCAGTCACCTGTAATTTCTTGAGAGCTCATCAACTGGGGATGTTTATTCCTGGTTATTGTTTCTGTTAGTGCTAATTGGTAGGCTTTTATGTCTCTGTGTTTTTGACTCTCTCCCTTTTATTATCATTCCAATTTGGCAAGGTCCTTAATCAGAAAATCTGATTGAAAAATAAACATTCTTACACTCTATATGGATACCAAACAGCTATCGTCTTAACACTAACAGGTAATTGGTATCATGGTTCTCTCTACTGTAAGCCTCATGCTTTTGACAGTTCTCAGAAGCATGACTTTGGACCAGAATTTTATAACTGAGTTGGAACTTATTTCCAACTTATTTCCAATTTATTTCCATGAATGTGACTGACCTAACGTGCACCTGAATGACTTCATACATCTGTGATATAAAATCCTGCCACTGACCATCCTTAAATGCACATCCGATCATGTGCAATGAAGAAATCATTTGAGTCGAAGGGCTGCTTTTGCAACCACCGACCCATTTGAGATTCTGTTGGCTGTCCTTGAACTCTTTGTTCTTGTCCTTGTTCTCTGATCTTAAAGCTTAATGCAGTTTCAATCACATGTGGTCAGTTTCAACATTGTTCTCATCTAGCGTACAGGAACATCTCGTCATAAGAGCAAAGAACTGCAAAATTTATGAGTAACTATCTCTACTAGTTAATTGCTTGGCTATACTTTTGTCTATTGTTTCAATCATAGTGTTAGTATAAGATTTCTAATAATTATTTACCAAATCTCACTTTTACAGTCATCTAGCAGCAAACCAGTTTCCATAGCTAGTACAAAATATTAAAACCATCAAAATATTTAGACATACCATACAGAATGCATGGAAATATGCTATCAAAACCACTTAGAGTGTAATACTCACATGTCTTGGTCTCTTTAGGGCCTGGATTATGTTCAGTAGCCACCAATGGTTCTCTGAAAAATGAAAAGTCAAAAATGGAAAGAATACATTCACATTTGTGAACAAGCCATCAATGTTAAAATCATCATCCCAAATAACAAATATATTCTGGGGAGGGAAAGGAGATAAATATTTGTCAGCAATGTCTATAATCATCATTTAATTAAACCTCTCTGTGTGCTATTGTTAAGGGGTGGCTCCAGACTGAGGGGAGATATTCAGGTAGCTCCATTGCACATTCACAGGCATTTAATAAAGCCCATTACTGTGCAAAGACAAGTAGCTGGGAATGAGCAATTAGCTCATCCAACCTGAAATCTTTAGGGGAAAAATGGATCACTTAAAAGGCATGAGGGGTCTGCAGAACTTTAAAGAAGCCTAACTGATAAATCAGCATAGAAAACAAGTTACTTAACTGGTAACAAAAATTAAAATCATGTAAAGAGCCCCAAATTCTCAGACAGACCTGATGAATCAGCTGTTGCAGAGTATGTCAGCTCTATGGATTCAATGAGTATAAGAATCTATCTTTCATTTCCCTGTGTTTCTTTTCATTTTGGGTGGTAATGATGATTAAAATTTGTGAGCAAATCTACACAGCCTCCTCTGGGTAAGATGGCTGATAAGATAGTAAAGTGAGTGCAAAAGACTTGTGGGAACAGAATACCCAAAACTGTCTGTTCTGAGAACTCTTTCTGAAGTATGCTGCCATACAGTAATGGCAGCTTCATTCCTGAATTAACTCAACAAACTGTAGGTTGTTATTATCACAAATGAAGCTCTCTGTCCCACATGCCTCTATCTCACAAAGGAAGAAGGAGCATATCCACTTGATCTGAATGGGAGGGCATGGGTGACAGGCTCTGCAAATGTTCTGAAATTTGTTTGACACCAAAGTTGAAAGCTACCACTGGGAGTTAAAAAAATACATTCCTTAACTGCTAACAGAAAGAAAATAATGAAATTATTTTCATTGGGGAAAAGTGGATGTTGATGGGTGATTACAAACAGATGACACAGCTGAGGAGCAGACAGGATGGGCCAGGAGTGTATTTTGTCTACATAACTGCACAGATATGCAGAAACAAAGGGTGATATCTGGATATACACATATGCAAAGGAGGCAACCATTAATGATTCGATAAAGATTGAATTAGTCTTCTGGTGCTTATTAAGCAAACCACCCATGCTCACAACAAAAAGCAGCAGCTTGTTTTGATTCAGCATAGGACTAGGATTTTTTGTTACAACAGAATGATGCTAGTTCAGCTGAACTAATAGCTTTCATGGAGAAGTTTTTCTCATTTAGGTTTTGCTCTAGCTCAGCTACAACAGCTTCCATCTAAAGTTCCAAACACTTCCATCTGCAAGAACAGAACTCCAAAGAGTTTTGGCTCCTGCAAGTTTTTCCTTCCCACCACCAACCCTGCTCCCATTAATTTTGTCAAGGAGTTTCACAAACCATTAGTCAGGTTTTTCTCAGGTATTTGTCTCACTACCCCGGGTCACGTGCTTGAAATCCTTTTTTTCTATCCCAAACACCCAGGGATTTAAAGCAGCCCCCATTTCTTCTTTAGAGAAAGCCCCCAGCTCTGACCACAGCCCTCAGAAACACCAACAGAGACTCAACATTTACCTCAGACCCAGACAAAGGGTTGGATGATGAACCCCTACTCCCACCAGCTGTATTTATGTTAAGAATGCTACTTTTTCCTCTCTTCCTGATATGCAAGATGCATAAAGGCAATCATAGCCTAACACACATTTTTTACAAGTATCGTTATTAGTACCAGGAGAAATGACCATCTGGTATTTGGATTGCCAACAGAACACATAAGCACTCTGGGAGGATTAATCAGCTTTTTTTGTTCCTCCCTGTTGCTCCCACTCATGGTGTAGTTTTGGTCAGGTCTCAGACTGAAAGAGATCTGTTATCAGCAATTTTCCCACCCATAGGAACACGTCAGTAAAACAAGGAGTGTGCGACACAACAGAATGGTGAAAATTGCAGCATCCCCTTCCCACCTCAAGGACCTTTAACAGCACTGCGTTATCTGTAGGCAGATGACATACGTGCTCTTCCAGTACTTGGTACTCCTGCAAGTACAACAAGATGGACAGGGAGTTGGCATTTGACAAGACCCATCACCAATTCTGTCTCCAGCTTTCTCTTCCTGCGAGCCAGCTCAAAGGAACATTGTTGTTGCCCTGGGTATCAGTTTTTTTCGGTGCACCACAGAAGACCCTGGTCTCCTGGAAGGTGACCCTGTCACATTTCTCTGGGCCCTTAGGGCATTCATTTTTTCAACAGGAATATGATCTGAAATCTGGTTTGTCCTGTCTGAAGTGGAAGCAAAGAGGCCCATGCGTGAATTATCCCATGGTATTGACGTCAGATATAGAAAATCCTGTTGTAGATTAAGTTATTTAAACATTTTTAACTTCAAACAATTTTAATAATGCCTACAGAAGTAGCCAAGATCATTCTGATCCTTTCTGTTCTTTCCTGATTAATGATATGTCCCTCTTGGCAGGAAAATGAGCCATTGACCCAGCACAGAGTGACTTGGCAGTCAAGGTTGTTACCGAAATCCGGAATAAAACTCCTTAACACCAATGTGAAGTGAAGAAACAGGCACTTCATTTATTGCAGCACCAGTATTTCCTCACAGTCATGATTCACCTCTCTAAAATGCGAGGTCCACAATGCCCTTCTTTCCTCCTTCTACACCCCAAGGAGTGTGGGAGGGCACATTTCCCATCCCATTTGCATCTCGGGGAAGGTGAACTCCTTTGTCTCCCCACTGACCTCCAGAGCAGGAGGGAGTTGCCAGTGGACACAGCCATTTGCGGTGTGTCTGCTCCAGACAGCAGAGGTGAAGCTTAAAGGGAGAACAGCATTTATTTTCAGAGCCGCATGCTCCAATGGATTTAAAAAGTTAAAGGCAAAACCAAGTTGGACATTAATCACCTGACAACTTTTCTGTTACAGCTAGGATAAGTTAGACGTCAGTCATCTATCTGCTGGGCAAAGTGTTGCTACAGCCGCTACTGCTAAGATCAAGCTGAAATAAATTCAAGCTAAAAGAAGTCTAGAAAAAGCCAGGCAAGTCCTCGGCTCTTGTCTTGCTAACCTAGAAGAGGTCTGTGCTCTTCCAAGAGCAATGGCATCACCTTATTTAGTGTATTACAATATACAGCTCTCTGGGAAGCGGCGTCCTTTCATGCCCCTCCTGGTGACTCATAGATGTCCCCTGGAAGGAAGGATCCTAGGCCCAATGGAAATAAAGGCTATGACACACACCTTTTGGCTTACAGAAGCTTCACTGTTTATTGGGAAATGAATCGGAGACTTTGCCAACATGGAGTGAGACCCATGAATTCAGGGCCCTGGGCCAGGAGGGAGTACACTGCATGACTGGTTTGCTAATGAAAAGCTCCTGCAGTTCCACCTCCAACATGCTGATAGTTTTCAAAACAGTCTTGTCCCACATGAGTTCTCTTGGACTTTATGATGGGCTGGGTCTGATGTAGATGAGAGTTTTACTTCCGAAATAATTGATTTGCATGGCAATGCAGATGTGGGAGTTCTTGACACAGCCTCGTCTTTTGGGGTAAAGCAAGGAGGTCAGCAAGTGGGGTGCAGCAGGAGTCCTTCATTGGGATCCACTGCCATTGAGCCTGCTGTTGACACCTCTAAACGCTCATCTTTTCTGGTGTACGCAGCACCCTCTTGTCAAGACAGAAACTATAGACTCATAGAATCATAGAATCGTTTAGGTTGGAAAAGACCCTTAAGATTATCGAGTTCCACCGTTAACCTAACATTACCAAGTCCACCACTAAACCATGTCCCTAAGCGCCATCTTTGTGGAGGCCAGTAGCCCATTTTGGCAAAGCTAAATACAGGAAGGGCAACCACTGGGGAATGTGATGCTTCCTTCCCACTCCCATCTCCGCCCAAACCAAACCCACTGGAGGCTCTGAACTAGAGGTTTTCCCTTGAGGAGTTAGTTCAGCATGATACAGGTTCAGCCCAGCTAGTATAAGACATAAGCAGTGAGAATTCATCTCTAATGTAAGACCCCAGCCGGTAGCAACAGTGGTATCTCAGCACAGTAGGTGAATTTAGGCTATACTTTCTGGCCCTTCTTAGCTCTGCAGGTGCAGCCGGTCTGTAGCACAGGGCATGTGTTGAGCTCAGAGCCTGAAGACGCTTGGCTCCACGGTGCTCCCAAGGAGAGTGTTGGCTGCCTCCAGGCACTTGTCCAGCTGGGACACTGCAATTGGTAAGAGACAGGGGCACTAGGAAGTCAAGCAGGAGGGAGGGTCCACAGATGGAAAGGAGAAAGGGGACACAGGACTCCTTCATCTGTCCCCAGGAAATTGTGGTCCTGCAAAGGGGTGAGGCAGAGCCCACTGGAGAGAGAAGGGAGGAGGCTGTGCTGTGGGGATCAGCTGGAAAAGGATCCTCAAGACTCACCAGCTCGGCTGCATAGCCAGGTCACAGCCTTGGCCTCCAGCAGCCCACAGAGGTCTTGGTAACACTTGCCATTTCTGTTCAGCCAAGTCACAGCCAGCACTGTGGCCCAGATGCTTGGCTCCAGGACCTGTAGGAGAACAATGACTCAGACCAGCACGTAGTGCTGAGCATCCTCCCTGCCCCATCACTGCTTCCCACCCTTTCCTTTGTGGCTTCTGGTTTCTGATCCGTTCATTCCTCTCTGGCTGCCCTTGGGATGCCAGTGTTGCCACCAGTCAAGGGGATCCCACTGCCCCAGGATGACACACTGCTACCGTAAGAGGTTCTTCCCTTACCTCAGCAGGCATCTTTCCCTTGATTTCAGCCTCATCGACTTCCAGCACAGAGGCCAGGCCTGAGCTGAGGGCCCAGGAGCCATCTACATTCTGCAGTGCCACCAGCTCCTGGCACTCAGCAATGCTTTTGGTGGGCCAAAACACAGTATCTTGAGACCACAGAACAAATTCCAGGTGATTCACATGCTTGAGAGAAGAAATAGGTGGTGGTGGTGGTTTACATGCTGTGGGAGAACACACGAGCAGGAGGGTTGGGACAATCACAGAAGGATGGCCCTTCTCTACTCCCCTGTGCAATGCCCCAGAACTTTGTCTCTGCTCTTCCTTTAGGCAGCCACCTGCAATCTAAGCTCCTTCCTGCATGTCCCCAAGCAGTCCCATCCACAGCCCTTTCTGGACACCCCTAACTCAACCCCAACTTTGGCCATTGCCTCTTCTCCTGGCATTCCTGCCCAGCCATGTCCCAAGACCTCTCTTGACAGCCCCCCAGTACTTCTTATCCAAATGTGTACTTATGATCCAGCACCACCCCTGTCCCCTCCCTGGGTGTCCCTGAGCTGGGTCTCATATTCACTGAAGAACTGTCAGGTTTAAGGGTAACTAAGGGAAGGGTTAAAGTCAAAATTCATTCGTTTCCATGCCATGGGCAAGACATGGCAGCATAATTCTGTAAGGTGTTAGATTATCTCATACCTTTTGAGCAAGCCCCCTGCTGGGACAGGTGAGCAATGCCATGGGTGAGTCGACGGAGGGCAAGCCATGATGCACACACTGCTGTCAGCCAGCGATGTGGGACCCAGATTGCCTTATGACGGCAGGAACTGCTCATAATGGAGCCACGAAGCTCAATGGTCTGGCAGGGGATGAGTGACTGGCGGGGTGGCAACAGTGCCAGGGGCCCTTTGAGAGCAAACAGGGAAAGGGGCTGGATTAAGCACATGGGAAAGAAGCACCTGGTGGTGATGGGGCTTACCCAGTGAGACTGGGGGTGCCCTGTGGCTGGGGTTCCAGCTCCAGTGGAATGAGAACAGCCCATGGAGCTGCCCCACCAGCTCTTTCCCGTGAGTGTCTTCCCTTACCTCGGTACCAGGCGACCCTCTGTGATGTGCGAACCCCCGCATAGCTGGTAAAGGGGCAGATGATCCCCGAAGCAAGGCTGATCTCGACTGCACGACGCCTGGGTTCATCCCCTGACCCGCTCACAGCCTCTGGCAACAACCTCTTCAGCAAGCATCTCGCGGCCAGGCGATGCCCAGCCAGCCTGGGGACAGAGTGGGGTGAGGCCTGACCACCCGGCTTGCCTCCATGCTGGAGAAAGGTGGACAGAGAGAGAGCCTGGACATTTGGGTTCTCTCCCTTCAGGGGTGAGGATGGGCAGAGGGATTGGACAGAGGATGGACAGGGTCCTTGTCTGTCTGGAGGGAAGTGGTGCCCAGGTGCTTGGGTCCTGCCACTGTGGGGTCAAAGCAGGGAAGGAGGGCGTGCTTGGACACCTGGGTTCTCTGCCAGTTTGGGATTGTGTGTGGAAGGTGGGAACGCATAAGCCATCTGGGCCCCCTCTCAGCTGGAGTCCATGTTCGAAATGAGGGGGATGCATGCATCTTCCCTTGGGACAGGCTCTCACCGGCCATCTCCCTGTGGGCACAGTGGGAATTCAATCGTGTGGCTGACATCCTGGCCGTCCAGGCTGTACTTCAAGGTCATGACCCCCTTGGCCACCGTTGTATCCTGGGAACACATGGGAAGCTACTGAAGATTGCTGGGGACACAAGATGGTTACTGGGGGATTTGGAGAAGCTACTGGAAGATTACTGGTGGTTACTGGGAGGCTACTGGGAGGTAGCTGGGGGTGGCTAGTCCCAGCTCTCACCTGTGCCTGTCCGTGGATCTGGGCATAGAGAAGGCTGTGTTGACCCTGAAAGATGGACTGAGGGGTGCCCCCCAGCACCTCAACCTCCAGGCCACAGGGCAGGGTCCAGCTCAGAGAGACTTCCTCAGCTGCTAGCTTGAGGGCCTGCTTCAGGCACTTCAACACCTGGGGACAGAGGGTAGGACACCGCAGTTCGCAGCTCCACCAGGGTTCAGCCCATGGCCCCTGGTGTCGGGGTTCCCTGGGAGACAGTGGAATGCGTGGGGTAGCCTGCACCAGCTATGTTCCCTGGGCACAGTCAGGTCTGTGGGTTATAGTGGGGCAGAAGCCCAGGCACCCGGGTTCTCAGTGGGGTGGGGCGGTGGGGTAGAGTCAGGGGAAGCCGGAGTGCCTGGGTTCCTGGGGCAGCCGAGTCTCGACTACTGTGTGTGGGCAGCCCAGGTGGTGGGGTGCTTGGAAGTCAGTGCGTCTGTGGAATAGAGGGGGATCTGCCAGGGCTCCTGGGTTCCTACCTCAAATACGCTGTTGCCAGAGGAGATGTAGGTAGCTTCACCTCCCGTCTCCCTGGCCAGGGTTATAGCTAAGGCAGCGCTGTCCTCAGAGAAGCAGAAGGAGTGACACCTATGGGGGAAGCAGGGAAAGGTGTCAGAAATAAGAGCCGGAGGTGGGTGCAAGGATGCTGGGATAGAGCTGGAGAACACAGGCTGGAGTTAAAGCTGGGAGAACAAAGCTGGGGTGCAGAACAAGGGCGCAGGAGGAAGAGCAGGGAGTAGAGTGAGGGACTGGGGTTGGAGCTGGGGTTAGATGGGGAGCTGGCAGAGGAGAGCTGGGACTTGGGGCAGAGCTGGGGTCAGTCTAGGGGGGCTGGGGCAGAGCTTGGGTGCACATCAGGGTGTGCAAGCCCTGTGCCTCAGTCTCCCTGCTCACTCTGTGAAGGGTGCCTTGGTTGTGGCAGTAGTAAGCAAAGACTTCCACATGGGGGCTTGGCACAGGAGAGCTGTGCAGGGTGGGAAGGATCTTTGGGACACTGGAGGGACCCAAGGATTGGGACAGGCACTGGTGAGCAGGGGCCCTCATCAGGGGTGGAAATGACTGGACAATCAAAGGGTGACTGGAGGACTGGGGGCAGAGCGTCCCCATTACCGGTGGCTGTTGCGGTGGCGGCAGACCTCAGCTACGATGGCTTCCTTGTCGGGGGGTGACCCGGCCATGAAGATGAAGAGCTGAGAGACAGGGGACATGAGCGGTGGGGCCCTGCACAGGGACCCCAAAATGGGGAGAGCAGGCCCCTGAAATGGAGAGAGGGGCCCAGGAGAGAGACCCCCCGCAGAGAGACTACCCCAGGGAGAGATATCCACTCAGGGACAGAAACGCCCAAAGGTATAGACCCACTTCTCCATTCCCCCAGACCTCACGGCGTCCTTCTTGTTCCCTTGTGACCACCACATACCTTGGGTGGCTCCTTCCACCCACACTCCTGTGTCCTCTCTCCCCCTGGGACGCCTGTCCCTCCACCCCTCCATGCCCCTGCACCCAGACCTGGCGCGTATGTCCGCGGGGGCGGGAGGTATTGTAGATGGAGCGGAGGGTTCCCAGCAGGTTGGTGTCACCCAGACTGGAGCCGGTGGAGGGGATGCGACGCATGGCCTCGGTCAGGTTGTCCTGAGTATATTCAACACTTTGCCTGCAGGAGGCACAGCACGTTTGGAGAGCACATTGCTCTATGCCGGCCCTAGTGCTCCCCGAGACCCTGCCCCAGAGCACTTCCCACAGCTTGTGCCCTAGGGTCCTCTCCAAGACCCTGCCCCATACTAGTTCTTGAAGACACCTTGCTACATAGTTCCTACAAGACTCTGCTCAACAGAACCCCAAAAGATGCTGTCCCATAACGCCATGAAGATCCCGTCTCCAGAATCTAGCCTTGCCCTCCAGCACCCAGCTGTGCCCTCCAGCACCCAGCCTTGCCCCATACCAACCAGCCGATTTCAGAGCATGCACACCTGCCCTCCAGCATCTAACCCTGCCTTACAGCACCCATTCCAGCCTCACAGCGCCCAGCCATGCCCCACAATATCCAGCCCTACCCACCCGCACCTAATCCAGCCCCCTAGTACCCGGCCTTCCCCATGTTTGCTCACGGGTAGATGCCCACAGAGCTTTCTCCATAGCAGTAGATGTTGAAGTAGCAGCCCAGGGGCAGGCTTTTGAGAAGGAAGAGCAGGGAGTCCTGTGGAAAGACACAGCAGGCAGGTCTTGGGAGGCACTTGTGGGGGGTACAGAGGCCTTTGCCCATAGTCTGGTCCTCCTAAAGCCTCTGGGCTCCCCTGGATGACCCAAGCCAGTGCCCTGAACTCACCATGGCACTTGAGATATTTCAGGACCATTTCAGGCCCCACCGGTCCCCCCTCACATCTCTGTCCCTCTATAAATGCCTGCCCTGGCCCGCTCCCCTTCAACCTGCTCCTCCAACCCATCCTGGTCCCGGCTCTGCAGGGATACCTGTGCATGCTCAAGAAAAGTAGTGTCCAGGAGGAAGATGAACTCTCCAGACAGGCGCTGCCCAGGCACTGCCTCAGGGATACTGGGTGCCAGCATCACCAACACCATGGGGTCACCAAGCAGGGAGCCTGGAGGAGGTACGGGGTGGGGTGAAGGCCAGATAGGGACCCCTGTCCTCCTCCTGGTTCTGATTCTCATTGTGCTTTCAGCTTCCACCATCCCAGAGCCTCTGATGCCCCGCGTTGGTACCTCAATACCCTACTGTACTGCCCACTAATTACACAGCCCAATGCCCCATGTATTCCAGCCCACTGCCTCCAGAAGAGCTACCCAGTGAGCCCTAAAATAGAACTCCCCGTATGCATCCTGCTATATCTGATACCTCACAACAGTGTCCCCAGCACCCCACCCTGGCGTCCCAGGACCCAGACTATCCCATCTGAATGCCTCCCTTTCCCATCCCAGTGTCCAATGACATCTCGCCCCCCAGAATCCCCGGTGTCTCCCCGTGCCCCAGCGCCTCCTGCAACCCAGAGGTGCCTCCATGTTCCCTCCCCAGCTGCACTCACCTGGAGGGGCTCCAGGGTCTCCTTTCTCCACCACAGCACTGACTGCAGTGGGTTCTCCAAAATACACCAGCAGCTCCAAATCGTCCCTACCTGGGGGGCTGCCAGCCAGTGAGACCTGGAGAAGGGGTGCGTGGTCATGCACGGGAGGAGGGGACCAGACCCAACATTGGGCCAGGAGCACAGGCACTGATCCCAGTGCATCTCCTTTTTCTCAGCGATGACACCCCTCCCCTGCTTCCCCCAGGATCCTGGCACTCAGGAGGGCATACCTGTGCAGTGCTGCGGTCCCGGGCAGTGTAGATCAAAGGGGTGAGGGCGAAGTTGGCCTGGACATTGGCCACTCCACGGGATGACTGCAGGCTAGCAGTGAGCAGCAGGCTGTAGGGCAGCTTGCTGGCGAGACAATTCTGGGCTGCAAGGAGAAATATGGCACTGGGGAGGGCAAAGGCTCTGCCTGCAGGGGTCGGGGCGGAGGGGGGGCAGGATTTGGCATCCATATATAAGACATATGGAGAGAATTGGGGGCTGTCAATGAGGCGTATGGAGGGGTCCATGAGTCTGTTTATGGAAAATGTTTGTGGGAGTTGTGGATGCCCTCATGGGGCACAAGGAAGGATATTTGGGTCTGTCCAGGGACTGCCTGGGGGAAAATGTGGGTGCCCCTGTGGGTGCAAAGGGAAGTTGCATCGGGCCTGTTTGTAAAGCACATGGGGAGTCTGCGGCCCTTCTGTGGGGTGTGTGGCTGGGAGGGCAGGTTCCTTGTGGGGTCACTCACCACCATAGTGTGTTGTGCAGGGATGCAGTGTGGATGGCAGCACAAAATGGGCTGCTCCATCTGGATCCCGTGGCAGCTCTTGGACATAGTGCAAAGTCACGACCAGCTCCCTGCCAGGGGGCAGGGTGCCCAGAAAGCAGGCAAACACCTCACCCGGATAGTGAGTCTGATCCTGAAGGTATTCCAGATCCTCCCAGCGCCCTGTAGCCTCATGCAGCTGCTGGGCCTAGGTGGGAAGGGGAGGAACAGAGAGGTGATCACCAGGCAGGCTGCGGGCTGCTCATCCCATGCCCCTGTGGTGGTTCACCCATTTGTCCCTGGATGCTGGTACCTCATCCCGCAGCATGGCCTGGACCTTGGCATCCTCACTGCAGGCCTGGAAGGAGTAGATGGCCATGTGGGGGCCCAGGGGGAAGACGAAGAGGACTTCTGTGGAGACCTGACTTTTGTTCTGGTAGATGAGTTCGGAGGCCACGTCAGCCACATAATCCTGGATAGCAACATCCACCACAGCACTACACAGAGGCACTGTGGACAGGGGTACGTTGAGCCACTTCCCCAGAAAAGAGGATCCTGTTGCTGTTGAGAGAGAGGCAACCTGCCCATCAGCACACATGAACGACGCAAGGAGGTGATTGGGGCTGCTTCAAGTATGTGGCTGTTCCCACCCTGGAAACCAAGACTAGCTGACCAATGTTACTGAGGGTCTAGCGTGAGCCTGCCATAGAACAGTGTCTGACCCCCGGCCCCCAGCTTCCCTTTTGCCCCATACCTCTGTTCCCCACCCATTTTCTGCAGAGCTCTTGACCAGTCCCATCCTTGTTTCACTCTGGGAAGACACAGTCCAGATATTTCCCTCTACAGCTGCCTATCCTCCTCCTTTCCTTGTCCCCCTTTGGGCGCATCCCCCACCCCCCAAATGTCCCTCAGCTGTCCAATCCCCAGCTCACTGTCATGGGTGTAGGATTTGTTTAGAAGTCCAAAGGTCTGACGCCACATTTCTGGAGACCTGCAGACAAGAAGGGTCTCCTGTAAGAGGAGAGAAGCACAGAAACCACGAGGCAGCCCCTATTTGGTGATGATTCCTTGCCATTTCCCCAGTCCTACGCACATAGCTGGAAGGCCCAACCCACCACGTACAGCCAGAGCAAACCCAGGGATTCAGAAATCCCTATCCATAAGCACTGGGATGTCGTCAGGAGTATCTCTGCATTGAGGAGGTCTGCACCACATCCCCACCATGGGAGAATCTTGAAGAGAACTGAGGGATAGCGAGGGAAGATGGAGAGAAGAAGGTGTGAAAACAAGAGTGGATGGATGAACGGATGGAGGGATGGGGCTGTATTGGGATGAACAATACGTGGCTATCCACCCATGGCTGGATGGATAGATTGGCAGAGCAAATCCCGGAAAGGCACTGGGCGGAGGGTATAGTTCAAGCGATATCTGGCCATCTTCTGGCCAAGTGCCAGCAGATGAAGGGGACCGCCCTTCACCCCAGATCCATCCACATAAATCTCTCTGGTTCAGACACGTTTACCTCAAATTCCCCAGTTCCCGCTCTGGGGTGACAGGGTGGGAAGCACCGGAAAAATCCCCACCCCATCATCACGCTGACAGGGTGGGCAGGCAGAGCAAATAAGGTGTAAGTCCTCAGGGGAGTAGGGGTGAGGGATGGACAGGGGGATGGATTGGGTAGGGACAAGCTCTCCCCAGTGAACAGGGACAGTGAACAGAGTAAGGAGAGAATAACAAAGCGAAGCACAAACAAGCAGACACTCACCGGAATCGAGGCCAGAGTCAGCAGGGACGAACTGACAATCAGATGGACGGAGGGAGAGACGGAAGAGGAAGGGGGAGAGGGAGTAAGAGGCAGACGGGTGAGGTACGGGGGCAGAAGGGGGAGGGATGGAGAGAGAGAGAGCAAGAGGTGTTCGGGCAGCCGGGAAGATGCAGGGCTGCGTCAGCAGAGGGATGGCTGCGGTGGAGAGAGGGAGAGGCGGAGGGGCAGGCGGACAGACGGACGGGAGGGCGGGGAGGAAGGGCCGGGGGGGGCGGAGACACCCCCGCCCCCCCCCCGGGGGGGCTGCAAACCTCCTCCCGGGCGCCCGGTTCCCGGGGGGCGGTGGCGGGCAGCGGGGATCCGGGATGCCTGGAAGCCTGTGGGATGGGGAGGGCAGAGGGGATACCCCCGGCGGAGGGGATCTGGCCAGGGCCCCTGGACCCCCCCTTCCCCGCCTCGCAAGCGGCACCAGCTTGTAAATAAGGGATGTAAACTTTTTACAGGCATGTCAAGCCTGAAACATGATTCGCTAGTAATCACAGGCCAAAGAAAAGCCTCAGACTATCTCTGGAGTTAACAAGTGGGCTTTGAAACTTTAACCAGAATCTCTGTAGAGGTCCAGAGCTAATAGTCACACAAAAATAAGCAGCTTCTGGCCATTTTGTCTGATAATGGGAAACAAAGTAACAGAGAAAACAAATTATAAAGGCAAATAGGAAAATTACTTGTAAAGATCTTATTTCAGGTGAATGTTTTGTTTCCGCCCTGTTCTAGTTGTGTCATAGTCTGATAAATCTGCAAAACATATGAGATACTGTGGGTTGTTAATGGTAAATTCCCAAATGCAGTAATGCCAAGGGACACTTGTTATTCCAGCAGGAAAAAACAAGCAGTGGGACGACTGTCCCATGCCATATCAGTTCCAGATGGAGGTTCATGTTTCAGCAGTACACAGGCAGGCAGAGCAGAGCCACAGCCATCTGGAGAAGGTTTATGCACTGGACAACCTGATTCAGGTACAGAGCAAAAGCGCTTCAGGTGGGGGGTGCATCATATTGAGGAATTTTTATGGTACCCCTCAAGGCAAATTAAACACGTGTTTGTGCTTAAAAATAAAAGAAAAATTTAATGAACCACGCATTGGGCAGAGTCCTACCGCAATACTCAGTTCTACATGGAGTCTGCCAAGATGCATCACAAGCAGATTCTTTGTATACACTGGCATCAGCACCAATCCTGTGAGCGGTTGCATGGGGCACCTCAGCCCCACCGTGGGTCCATCCCCCAGCCCAGCTCTGCTGCCCAAAGGTGGCTCCTGAGCTTGGGCCCCGCAGCACTCCCATTCCATGTCAGTTGACCTCTGGGCCAGAAACCAGGCCCTAGCACATAGAATTTACTTTAAAAACTATATAGCTGAAGCAATTTAGCACGGTGATGGCTCAAAGTGCGTCCCTTGGTGCTGACTAAGTTGGAGAAGCAATTCACATTCTTAAGCACAGAAGTCTAGTGTAGTTCAAGTTTGTCCTCCCTATGTGACCGCCAGCCACTTGTCCAGAAGGTGGCTTCTGGAGGCCTTGCACCATAACTGAAAGCTCCATACACATGCTTGAGACACCTTAGGCTGCCTAAGTCTATACTAGACACTTGCGTTTTGACACCTGAATGGTTCCCTGACTGTCTCACCTGAACTCACTGTTTAAACTGAGGAGAAACATGAACCTCCAGTGTCTTTCCAGACAGCTGGTCCAGCTAGAGATATGTACGTTCTGATACGTAACAGAGAGGTGGTAGTGGTGGAGCTCAGGAAACCTGGGAGGTCTTTGAGAAGAGCATCCTCCCCAGTGCATGAACAGTTCATCGTGACACTCTGGAAAACGAGTATGCCTACCTGGAGATTGGCTTGCCTATGCAGGGAGCTCGTGACAGAGCTCCAGTGCAAAAAGGTGACACACAGGCTACAAAACTAAGGATTGGAGACACTGCCAGGGCATGTAGGGAAGGTGTTAGGAAAGGCAGGAAAGCTCACCTCTCGTTCAGCTTTGCAAGGGAAGTCGAGGGCACAAGAAGAACGTCTATCGCTGCATCAGTTGCAAAAGGATGAACAAGGAAAATGCGGGAAACTGTTTCAACAGTTATGGTGTGTGTAAAGGCGGCCAGCAGCGTCTGAATTTGCAAGACTTTCTGCGGTACTGATGGAGAACTGCAGAGGGAGCCAAATGATGCGGTCTCGTTCCTATTGTCTGGGGTTGCGGTCCCTGAAACAAAGAAGCCCGAGTCCCACCACAACACGGAGGGAGTTGGCGGATTTACTGGAGCCCAGGAGCGAATGAAGATTGCCTCGTTGTGGAGAGTCGGAACTTTGAATTCAGGAATGGAGTGAAAACTTACATGATTCACACCCTGGTTGCACCCCGTGCATCTAGAGGGACTCTGGAATGTCCAAATAAACATCAGCCACAGTGCAGCTGAAATATTATTGCTGCAAATCTAGACATGTAGCAGAGAAAAGGGTGCCTGATGAGTGGTGTGGCAAGGAATGTCTCACGGGCATGTGGAAAGAGCCATCTTCTGGAGGTGGTCCTCTCTCTCCAGGACTACAGCTAGAGCCGACATGACTACTTCAGACTTACGTATCATCTTTGTTGTACTATAGATTGAAAAGATAATTCTTAGGCCGGTTCTTGTGGTCTAGTTGTGACTAGAGCACTACAGCAGCCAGAATGGAATTAACTCTGTTTAGCTTCTGGAATTCACGCAAATCATTATGCACACCTCTGGGTTGCCTAGTACAGCTGTACAGAGCTCATTTCACATGTCCAAACATTTGAGGTGCCCTGGGGTACCTGAGCATTCTCATCAGGCTGCTGTCCTAAAAGTGGATTCGTTTACCCGGTGTGCAAGCCAATAACACACAGAGTCGAGGTATTTTCAAATTAATTTCATTGATGCACATGAATGGGTGCTTGTCTCAAGGCAGCACACACTTGTCTCAAAAATTCCCACGTTTATATACTTAAGGAATACCTATTCATTATTATTTCCCTAAATGATTGGTTCTTTCTTCTTCACCTGTCATGTATATTAGTGCACAGACTCTATCTTCTTCCTTCCTTGTCGTCTTTTGAGTAGGCAGTATCATTTGAGTAAGTGGTATCTTTTGAGTAGGTGGTCAATGAGGCAGTGGTCACGATCTCCCCCTTCTTTATATTACCTTTTACCTCCTAATTGTGCCTGTCAAAGACATCAGTGCAGGCCCTAAGAAACGAGCATTGGGTCCTACCTAATGACCTTTTACCTATTTCTTACTCTGTCTTGGCAGTTCCAAGCCGTTCTTCAAGGTTTGCTGATCAGACCACAATCCATTACCTTTTCTGACATAAGCATCCTACTTATTTACAGAGCCCCATTGTCTAGTAGTTACTTCCTAAACCCTAAATCATGCCCAGTTATTGTTTCTCTATTTTGAATATTAACTGATGGGGGCCGTACACAGGACTTTAGCAGCTCCCTGGTTATTTCAATCTTATGATACGTATTAATTGATAACAAGGCCACTAAAAATGATGTAGAAACTATAAGAAAACCACACGCTTCCGAATAGGCAGTTGGATGCCAGGTGGGGTACTCCAGGGCATCTCAAACTATTTGCAAGTCCATATTCTGCTTTTGTTATGAAGTAGACTTGAGGTTGTGCTCCAAAGGCGTGAACAAATGCTGATTCAGCGATGGTGACAGGGGATCAGGTGCGAGTGTTTGCCGTGAGTGTCAGGGAGCAGAACTTGGGAAGCAGAGGGGCAGTGCCAAGGAGTCCTTTGTTCAGTCTGGTTTATCTCCTTTGTGAGAATGAACATTGCTGGAATGTGTCCTCACATCAGTCATAAGGTGGACTGTTGTAGTTCCTTACTTGAAGCACGGTCAGAGTTTTGGCAAGAGTTAGTGGGATATAGGGACATCAAGAGAAGCCACTAAGCTCATGGTTTTGAGCTCATGGAGCAGAGAAGGTGATGTTCAAGGTTTAATGTAACAGAGGATGGGGGCTGAGGTGCAACATTTAAGCCTGTACGTGTTTGAACCCAGAGATGGCCCAGACTGAGGTGGAAGGAGGGAGTTGTTAGGATGGAGCCTGTCAGCAGGCTTGTGGTTCACGAATGTGTCAGCAGGGCATGTTGCAGTCACAGTGTCTTGGCTGATCATTAGAAGTGAAGAGCCTGGAGAGCAGGACCTGTGCATCTGCCGGTGTCTTGGAAGAGCAGGTTTAGAGAGCGGGGTCCACGGCATTTCCTTGCCACATGCAGTGTGCGGGGATTGCGGACCGAAAGGACCACCTTCCTGGCACCTGGGGATTGCTGTTTGACTTCTGTAAGGGAAGTTTGGTACAGGAGAAGTCTATGGCTTTCTGTGCTGCCTGTAATCAAAGTCTGTGAATTTCTGCGCTAATGAGCCCTGGTGGGAACACATTGTCCAAGCACGTTTCTGGTCTCGCATCTCACACTGGGCTCCATTAAAACTCCAAGTAACTTTCTTGCTGCTTCTGCCTGTCATTCCTTCAAGGCAACTTGCCAGATTATGCCACAGCTACAAAGTAATAGGGAAGTAGTACCACATTCCTCAAGGGGCTCATTAAACTGCGGACAGCCATAATGAGCTCTGTGTTTGGTTTTCTGCCACTCCCAGGAGAGCTGTAAGCATTGTGTAGCTAATTAGGGAGCTCCCAGGTGTGTTTCAATGGATACATGCAGCATAATTGTCATTTGTCATTTGTTTTAATTATGTATGACAAGAAGAATGGAAATGGAGAAATGTGATGGGTTAACCCTGGCTGAACGCCAGGTGCCCACCAAAGCCGTTCTATCACTCCCGCATCCTCAGCTGGACAGGGGAGAGAAAAATATAACAAAAAGCTTGCGGGTCGAGATAAGGACAGGAGAGATCGTTCACTAATTACCATCACGGGCAAAACAGACTCAGTCTGGAATAAAGACCCAAGATGCCCATCTCTTCTTCTAAGGTTTCCTCACGGGTCCAAAACTGGCTTCCTCCCTGTATCCTCTTGGACCCCATGAGACCCACTGGAAAAGGAAAAGTCAGGGGAGGGTGTCAGGAAGGCAGGCTGAAGTACCTGTATAGGTGCACTTTGGCTGCAGAAATGGGATGGTTCCCTCCCCAACAGCCACTTTCGCTTCTGGTGGGGAGGCTTCCCACAGGGGAACACAGGAACCTTCCCCATCTCCCCATGGGGCAGTGGGTGGTGGGCAGCACCCCCTCCCCACCCTGTGCAACACTGCTACAGTTCGCTCCCCAAGATGCCCCTGCCACGCACAACAGGCCTTTCCCCGGCAGCATCCCCAGCTCGGAGCCACCAGGATGGGGCCAACCCACAGCATGTTGTCCTTTAGTGCCCTTCCCCTCTCCCCAGCCTGGGTCCCCAATTCAGGCCCAAAAAGCACCCTCCGTGCGGGTTCCCCATTGCTCCTGCTTTCCTCATGGCTCCACTGACTTCCCACAGCTGCCCAGAGACCTGGAGCACCCCTACACCCAGTGCTTCCTACCCATCCCAGCAGGCAGGGCTAGCAGCACCCCTGGTTCCCAACCATATATCCCAGAGTGCACATTTGGCAGTGTTCCTGTTTCTGGAATTTGACCAAGCACTGCGGCACTGACCGCAGCTCCCATCTGCCCCTGCTGCTTACTGCAAAGACCAGCCCTCCTCTTCCTCCTCCTCCTCTTCCTCCTCCTCCTCCTCCTCCTCCTCCTCCTCCTCCTCCTTCTCCTCCTCGCACATCTGTGAGCATCGTTTCATGCTGCAGCTGACAGATTTCAGTCGTGGGGCCATTCCTGTGTCTGTCTGCTCGTTGCTCCTGCTGCAAGCCGCCATTCCATGGTGAGTGTGTTTGTCTGTGCATCCATCCTTCCCTCCCTCCACATGGAAGGATTGCAGACCTGTTCTGAGTGTATGTGTGCGTGTGTTTGTCTGCGCTTGCCATATTCTGGCAAAGGCTTGGAGGCTTCTGTGTGTCTGCCTGTGTTTGCTGCCTCATTCTGCCAGGCCACTTAGTTCAAATGGAACCTACACATTTGGGATCTCTAAGGTCGAGGACAGCAGGCTAAGGTCCAGATTCACAATGAGGCACACGCACAGATCATGATATTTGTAAATCCAGTCTCTTACCTGACAGAAAATAAAATAGAGGAAAACGGTCATCCAGAATTTGAAGGATTATCCCAGTACAGTTTAAAGAAACTGACAGCAAGGATGGCTGACTAAAGATGGAAGTCTCAGAGAGGACTAGAGAGAGCGAGTATGCTTTCTCGTATGAGTAAAGCGAGGAGAACTACTATACCTGTCCTTACGTTTGGTGGTGAGTTTAGGCCAAGTCCCTGGTGTCAGGCTTGGACCTGCCGACTTTCCTGCCTTTTTTTTCTTTGATGTTTCTCACTCTCTGCATTTGCTCTGCACAGATCCCAGATTTACACGCAAGAAAAACTTATGTTGATTCTTGTGGATATTTACGTATGTTAAGAAAAAGGGGCCATTAACTCTGAAGGCCTGTCTGGGGCAGCACTGACATAGGATAAAAGACTGCTGTTAATCCTGGGCTGAGTCAGGGGAGCCAGAGATGCTTCTTCGCCTGGGAACAAAAGGAAGGTTCCCAAGAGCCATTCCCTTGGAAATCCCACCCCGAGCAGGATCATCAGGAGCTGACAGTTCCTCCCAGCTCTCTTGGTGTTGCATTATCATGCCTGGGAGGGAACTGCATAATCACACATCGCATCCTTCCGCCTGCAAGCTTAGAAAGACATTTCAAGACAGTTCTTCCGCCCTCCACCCCACCCTGATTTTGTTGGCAGTCATTACTTTAATCCTGGGGCAGATTTCCCTGAATTAGGGTTACCTCTGCCCCAGTATCTAGGAAAGCCATAACCAGCTGCTTACTATGCCGGCTCCACAGTGCTATAAGCAGAGCGTAAGGGTGACGGTCGTTCCCCCGACCCCTGTCCCCTTACCCCCCCACCTCCCTGATGAGCCGCGCTGGAGAGGGGCCACCCCTTCCCTGGGCTTTTTTGCAGGGAGGGGACCACAAATATGGAAGGTGCCTCTTCCCTGCGACCGAGGGAGTGGCAGCCAAGACCAATGTCCTGGGGCTCCACGCTTCCCTTCACGCCCTTTCCTTCACCGCCTCCGTCGCTGGTGGCCCCAAAGAGATGCTGTTGCTGCACTCATGCCCCATCCCCGAGGTCTCCCACCCGTGTTTCCCCCTCGCAAGTGGCTCGTGTGTCCACGGTGCATGGGACCGGCCGCCCCGTTCCCCTGCCCCGCCGTTTGCTGCCCGGGACCCCCTTGCGCAGCTGTGCTGCTTCAGCTCCAAACGTCCCCGTGTCCGCTCCGAGCACGTTAGTAACAACCACACACAGCACAAGTCTTCCTTGCCTCTTCCTTGCCCTACCCCGTGTTTCTTGAGACACGTTAATACTTCAGCCGGGCTGGCACATTCAGCTAATTCCTCCTCACTTTCCCAAATCGCTGGGAAAGCCACCTGGGCCAAGTTTCTTGTGACTGCCCCCCGTGGCTGTGTGCAGAGGCCAGCCAGGCTCTCAGGCTGTATCTTCCTCATTGTCCTTTTTCCAGAAAAGGATTTCTCATTGGGAGCCGCCAACCGTGCCAAATGTTTTGCCCCAGGAGGTGTGTGCCGGTTTGCTGTGATCTCAGTAAGAAAGGCATTCGGGTTCTGCAAACTACCATTTGAAATGTCATTTCTTAGAGCTGACACCATGAAGGAAGAGAGAATAGCACAGATAATCTTACGCCCCCCTCAGACGCTGGGAACCCCGGGTTGTGCGGCATCGAACGGGCCTCACGCAGCGTATCACAAAGCGCGTTCCAGAGACAGCTCTGTTACGATGAGCTGGCTGAGGTTATCCTGCAGCCATGGGATTTGTACAGCCCAGCACAGGCCTGAAGGCCAAGCTGTATGTGCAGCATGGCCCAGTCCGGTCCTGTGCCTCCTCAGGTTAACTGGTACGTGGGCCGCTAACTCCTCGGTGTACAACGGTCCCCTCATCAGGATCACTGCAGCAGAGAATGCGCACCCCTCCTTCCCTTCCTCATTTTATTCCCTGCCTTGCATCCCCCTCACTCCTCATTCATTCCTGTGCCCCATTCTCACCTCCTCTTTCTGTGCCCTCTGGCAAGCCCCCTTGCAGGGGTTTAGAAGTTAATCTGAATGTATCTATTTCAAATACACTTATACATAATAATCCTGAACTGAATCCTGCTACTGTGCTAAGAGGCTCTTCCTCTTATTTAAATTGAGAGGTGAGATTTAGTTGTTGAAACATGGGTGTCTAGCATTGTTGTCCCACAAATGGGGTTTGTTTACCTGGTGTGCAAGCCAATAACAGAGTTGTGGTATTTTCAAACAAATCTCACTGATGTGCATGAATGGGTGCCTGTCTCAAGACAGCACACCCTTGTCTCAAAAATCCTCATAATTATACACTTAACTAATACATATTCATTGTTATTTTCCTTAATGATTGGTGCTTTCTTCTTCGCCCCTCGTATAAATTAGTGCGCAGACTCTGTCTTCTTCCTTCATTGTCTTCGTTCAAGTAGGTGGTATCATTTGAGTAGGTGGTCAATGAGTCGGTGGACACGATCCCCCCCCCCCCCCGTAGGATTTACCTTTTACCTCCTTCTTCCCTAATCTTGGCAGTTCCAGGTGGTTCTTCAAGGTTTATTGACCAGACCACAATCCATTACCTTTTCTGACATAAACATCCTACTTACTTACAAAGCCCCGTTGTCTAGTAGTTAGTTCGTAAACCCTAAATCATGTCTAGTTACTGTTTCCCTATTTGAAATATTAACTGATGGGAGCTATACACAGGACTTTAGCAGCTCCCTGGTTATTTCAATCATATTATACATATTAAGTGATAACAATATCATTTTAGATGTCCTGTCATTTCCTCCAACACCCTGCTTCTCCCCACTTCCCTGAATGTACATCCATACATCCCAACTACTAATTCATTCATCCATTCTCCTCTCCAATTCCCCACACAGTCACTTTTTTTCTGCCATCCACTCCTACTGCCACTAAATACAGCCTTCTCCAACTATGCAACTACAGTACTCTACTCACACAAATCCATGCATTCCTCCACCCATCCTCCCAGACCGTGCTTCTCCTGCTCTGTCTGTCCACCCTTCTGCACATTGCTTCCTCTGTCAGCATTAGTACCAGTGTCCTCCAGGTGCAATTATCACTGCTTAGGCCCAAACTCATGCTGTACCTTGTGTCTCAGGCTATGACCCATCACTGCTCCCACCTTCCCTGTGCTCTAATCTGAACTAAGCACCACCACCCCATTGAACCAATAGGCATTTTTGACACCTGCAACTCCCATCCTAGGCCTGTCTCCTACTAATCTGCTACCAGGCTGGTGAGAGAGGGGCAAAAAAGATCCTGACATGGGATGTGAGGAAGGGAAGATTCATCTTGGCCCATGTATGAGGGGGGGAACTCCATATCTTGGAGGAAGGGAAAATGGAGGTGCCCAGGTTTTTTTCACAAGGTCCTCATAGCTCACTTTATGCTCTTTCCCACACAGAAGCTGTCTTCAACCAAAAAGTCAAGATGAGGAAAAGTGGCATCCTGAGCAAATGCTATATCCGTAGGGGTGAGTTGGGGCCAAAAGGGTGACATCTGTGAGCAGTGGAGAAGATTTTAGCTGGGAGAGTAATGTGGGAAGGAACTGGTTTCCTGGGTGGTTGGCAGGGTGGCACATCTCACCCTGTTCTGGGAACTCAGGGGTATGGCCTACAGTCAGCCTTCACTTTTTTTGTTTGGCATAGCAAAAGATGTTTTTGTAAGTATGATTCATCTCACCCATAGTGCTGAAGGCTTTCCAGGGAAACCATCACAAAGTGGGAGAATCATGCAGAAGAGATGTCTACTATTGTGGGATGGGGGGCAACACTCCTCAGTGCTATGATGTTGCATCACCTAGTCTACTGTGGTGCTAAATCATCCCCTACTGTGTTGTGATACCTAGGTGCATCGCTTGATTGGTGAGTTGCATCATCCCCTCCAGGTGAACTATGCCATCTTCTGTATACCATCCCCTTCCAAGACATTGTGGCAACCCCTATGAAGGTCTTCGTATACCTTCCTTTGCTAAGTGTCACTCTATTCCTACTGCAGTGTTACACTATTCTTGACCAAGACACTACTCCAATGCATTTTACCATCAGATTTGATGCACCACTGATGCCAAACCTTGCCCTAAAATGAGATGCTCTTCCTCTCAAACCAAGGGCAAAGGTATGGAGAACGTTGCCTTTCCATGGGCTGCTGTCATAGCAGGCAGAGAGGTCACCAAAGCCATCTTCCAACCAAATTCAGATCTACACATTGTTGGCCTCAGATAAACCATACGCTGCAAGTATGACAAGTGAGAAAGGGAGGTCAGTGAGAAATGTCTCTGCTGCTAACAATGAAGAGGAGATGAGGCGACTTCCTGCGACTCTACCTTTGATGCCATGCTAAGGGCCCTTGGTATGGTCCCCCTTCCCTTTCAGTAGTCCAAAATGAGTAGTATATCTGCTTGATTGAAAAGTTGAAAATCAAGCTCAACTCTTTGGAGCATTAGTCTTGAAGCAGATGGTGGGACCTGCTCCAATCTCTGAGATACGGTCTGGAGGTTTGAGGAGCTGCAGGGCACCTTCTGCCATTTGCCTGAAGCTCAGTTGTAAGACTGTCTTACGCTGTGTACTAGGGGACAGACAGACTCCTCTTAACGCCACGATAGGCCTGAACTATGATGAAGCATGGCACAGTTAGGTGATATGAGGGCACAGCTGCCATGTGCATTGGATGGAAAGGAGCTTAGAGAGATGAGGAACTGTGGTCTAAGGGAAACATGTTGGCAGCCTCAGGGACCTTTCACTGCTATTTGTTGGCTTCTGCAACTGGCATTTCTCTGGCAGGTTTGCACACACAACTGTTTCCCACTACAAGCAGACACCTCAAATCTAAAGTTTCCTATGGGCAGCCAGGGAGTCTGACAGCTGTTGTGTCTTCCTCAGGCTTATTCCAGAAGGGAATATGGTTCTTTCACTCCTATTCTAAAGTGGATCTGGAAACCGCGACAATAAATGTAACCATCCAGGACTTTGTGGCTGATGTGGTGGCTGAGCTGTTTTTCCGCAATGTGGAGCCAGTCTCTCAGGAGACCGTGTTCATCTTTCCTGTGGACTCTAACACTGTGGTACACAGCTTCTATGCTACCATGGGGGACACTCGTATTGAAGCAATGCTCTGTGAGAAGGAAGAGGTACTGAGATTGCAGTGGGAGGGGGTGGTCCACGGATTGGGATGAAGGGTGGAGATGAGAGAATGAAATCCTGTGGAGACCTCAGTGACACATTTTTCTCACTTTGTGGCAGGCCCAGCAGCTCTGCAAAGCCACTGCAGGCATGGAGAATTTAAGATACCTGCAGGATCAGTGCGATCTTTGGGGTCCTGTGTTCGCTTGTTTCTTGGGGACCCTGCCTCCTGACAGGGAGGTGACCATCAGCCTGTGCTATGTCCAGGAGCTGCCACTGCAGCCTGATGGAGCTGCCCAGTTTTGCTGGCCACACAAGCTGTTGCCCCAGAGTAACTTCTTCAGTGAGTGATCCCTCAGGTGTTTCCCCCAGGGAGGAACACAGGGCTCCCCAACATCCCTCGGGGCGGGAGGGACGACACACGACATGGGACACAACCCCCTATCTGCACACGTGCCTCAGTGAGAGAATCTGAATATTCCCCCTTGCACCTCACAGTCAGGAACCCCACAATTCTCCCCATATGTCCCACAGCAAGAGATCCCCGCAGAACCCTGTACAAACCGCACTGTGAGTCTACAGATTCCCCACCACCACCACTCCACTAAGCACCACAGTGAGGGACATCTCAGATGCCACATTTCCCCTCTACCAACGAGAGACAGTGCCCCACCATAGCTGTCTGCTGTGCGAGGGTCTCTTCCTTCACTTTCTCACACCTCTTTCTCCCTGCAGGCTGGATGTCTTCTGAGGAGATATCTGAAAACCTGCACTTCAACATCTGTCTGAAGTCAGCCCGTGGCGTGTCCCACGTAGCCATTAACAGCAAGCACACTCCTCTGCAATACACGGCTCCAGATCAGACATCTGCTGAGGTACGGCCCTGCCAGATGACAAAGTCCCAAAGGCAGACTCACCTTTGTCCCATCTCTAACTGCCCCATCTTTTCCTGTACAGGTGTTTCTGTTTTCCTACTAACAGATGTGACAGCTTCAACCTTTCCCAGGCCATGGTCCTGGAGACAAAAGGTGAAGGCTCTACAGCCTGCTGATGCTCCTTGGGACTCCTCAATCCTTTTATTTGGTTCTCTTTCCTCCCCACACCCTGCTTGTCCTCAGGTCTCCTTGAAATCGTCACCCTGGATGTACAGTGATCTGAACGTGCTGGTGTATTACAGAGGGCCTCGCACTCTCAGTGCTGTGGTGGAGAGGAGAGATCCCAAAGCCCCACCTGGTGAGCGAGGAGGGTGGAAGTGGACATTAGGGAGAGGGTGTCAGGGAGTCTGGGGGGATCTGAGGAGCTTTTCAGGCAATATGTCAGAGCTGAGGACAAAAGCAAAGGGACAGGGAAGGGGTCTCCAACCTAAAAAGCCTCCTTGTTTCCCCACACACACTCCAGGCTCTCTGCTGGGAGACCCTGTGGTGATGGTGACACTGATGCCCGACATTCCTGAGGAGGTGCCCAATCCAGGCCAGCCTGGGGAATTCCTTTTTCTCATGGACCGCAGCCTCTTCCAGGATGCACAGGTACCACCAGAGGAGGTCTTCAGGGGGGATTTTCTACACTGGTTGTGCCCAGCTGGTGGAGATAGAGGCAAGCTGCTTCACGTGGGCAGATGTTCTGCCTAGCTTCCCCATCTGAGCTCTACCCATCCCTCCATCTGTCCCCAGAACACACTGCTTTTCCTCCTCAAGAGTTTGCCTCTGGGCTGTTACTTCAACATCTACAGTTTTGGGGCCACTTTCAACGCCTTCTATCCGTGAGTTGGGGGTGATGATGGGGCAAGGCCAAAGGGTAAGTAGAGTATGACTTTTCTAAATGGAACTATGGGATAAGCTCTTGCTGGAGGGCAGTTATAAGGCAGGATCTGTTGGGGGCAGTGAGAGGGTAAGTCCTCTTTTCAGGGTGCTTCTGTAGCACTGGTGGTGACGTAGGGCTTTTCTAGGGAGTGGCCATGTGAGGGTAGCCATGGGCCAGGTTCTTCCCGCCTCTGACACCCTGGATGCCCTCCCACAGGCAGAGTGTGGAATACACGCAGGAAAGCATGGACAATGCAGTGGGGCGCATCTCTTCCATCTGCCCTGATCTGGGGGGCTGTGACCTGTTGAGCCTCCTAAGGTCTATCTACAGCACTCCTCACCTTCATGGCCACGCCCGCCAGGTATCAGGGGGCCAAAGGGTTATGGGGATTGGAATGGGTGTAAACAATAGGGTAAATGTAGACTTCAGGGCTCAGGGTGAGATATTCCGCTGCTGTTTGCACTGGGAGTTGGCATGTGGGGGGCATCCTTATGGCCAAAAGTGACACCATCTTTGGGGAGGGCAGCTTGGGAGGGCTTCTGTGGAATTTGCCCGCACTTGGGGAAGGTGGATCTTCCTTGTGGGGTACCTCTTTGTGCTAAGAGGTGTCCTGGTGTTAATGAAAGGAGACACACAATCTCTTTTCCTGTTTCAAGGCCAGCGGGCATGAGAGGTTAAGGGAGCAAACTGGGAAGGCTGCCTGCATTTTAGAAGGGTGTCTTTCCTCTATGGGGGTGCTGAGCCCTGGCAATCTTTGTTTCCCCTCCTCTCTCCCTCAGCTTTTCATCTTCATCCAAAGGAAGATCTCCAGCGAAGAGGAAGCTGTCATGGCTGAGGTCTACCGTTACCGGGACCACCACCGGTAATGGGGGAGCCCTGTTCCTGTCCCCCAACATGCTAACCCACAACATTCCTCTCCCCCTGACTGTCGGAGTTCTTCAAACGTTATTCCAGATCCTAGTGTGCCCCAGATCTTCCCTTTACCTCGATGGAACTTCAGCAACCCCCCCACATACTTTCCTTACCTCACCAAGACCGTCTATACTCTTCATCTAGCAGGCCTTCTCCCCCAGTCTTTCTCTACTCTTCTCAGCACTTTTCCTCTTCACCTTCACCATGCAATACCTCAATGCACTCTGCGGGCCCAAAACCCATTCTCACTGTCTCCCTGCTCATCAGGCAACATCACTCACCCCAGAGTGAATGGGAAAACTCTGAGTCACAGTTCCATTTCTACGCTCAGAAGCATCCTTACCTCTCCAGACTTTGTCCTTTTACTACTCTTGTCCTTTGTGCCTCTCACCTTTGTCACATCTGTAACTGCCCCCTCTTTTCCTGTACAGGTGTTTCTGTTTTCCTACTAACAGTTGTGACAGCTTCAACCTTTCCCAGGCTATGGCCCTGGAGACAAAAGGTGAATGTGTGTGCCTCCACTCTAAGATGGACATGACATCTGAGGTAATGACCCAGGTGCCTGGGCTTCCAGCACCCCCCTTGCTCTATTCAATACCTCCCATGGCTCTCCTAAACATGCAAGGCAATCCAAATGCCACCATCCACTCCAACTCAGAGACCCTCTCCAAATTCCCCCCCTCCCACTCAGAACTGGGAGGGAACCCAAGTGGTCTGTGCTCTCTTCTTCCCCCTCACCAGGCAGTGAAATGCCTGCAGCGGGCTCTGCAACCTGTGGCTAGTGGGATCTCACTACATTGGGACCTTCCACCTGGCCTGGAGGTGTCAATGATCAGAAAAGCTCCTGAGGTGATCTTCCAGGGACATCAGAGCTCCATCTATGCCCAGATCCGTGGGCAAGCACAGGTGAGAGTGATCCAGGAACCATATGCACTGGGGCAGGGCTTTCTGGAAGGTAAGGGAGCTACTCCCTGTTTCACCTTCCCAGCACTGGAAGTCCTTCACCTCTGTTGGACCTGGGAGGGACCATAATCAGGCCTCTGTGAACCCTCTTCTTTCCCCCAGAGACATCACTGCCTCTGCTCCAACCATGGAAATCTACTACCTTAGTGGAGCAGGGAGGGAATCTAGGTAGCCAGGCTGCCTATGCCCAGCAAATGAACTTTTCTGTCTGACTCTTTCCCTTGTGTCACCAGGATGCAGAGGTGGGTGAGGGATCCGTGACCCTTCAGTACCACGTGGGCAGCCAGTCCTTCGATTACACACTCAGGTTCTCACTGTCCCCATCATCAGACGGCAGGTGAGAGGGTAACACACTGGCCCATGAGGCAGAGTGGCATTGGCAATGTCTGGAGGAGGGACAGCAGGTTTCCTTCGCATGCATCCTTCCCACTGTAGCCTGAGGTGGGAAGAGAATCTGGGCATCCATGCTCCCTCCTTGTCCCCTCTGCCCTGACCTTGGGAGAGGACCTGGGTGACCATTACTCCCCTGCCCCCTCCTCTTTAATCCATGTATCCCACGGCCCTCCCCGAGGTGGAACCAAGGACTAACTCCCTGCCCCTGCAGGCTGCCTGTGCACCGCATGGCCATGATGCACCTGCTGTGGAAACTGGCCTGCGAGGGGACAAGCAGGGCAGAGAAGGACATCCAGCACAGCGCAGTTAAGTCCAGCCTCAGCGTGGGGGTTCCGTCCCCCTTAACATCCTATGTGGCAGTACGCATGAAACAGAGGGATGCCTGGCACTGTGGTAAGGCCAGAAACGGTGGGGAAAGGACTGGGAGGGGAAAGCAGGACTTGTTGGTCTGATGCCTCCTCACCATCTGCAGCCCCCTATCCTGTGGGCCTGACCACACTTTTGCCTATCTTTAATACTTATGAGTCTAACCATCATCTCCCTGCCTCTGTCCCCAGATTCTTTGCCTCCAGACTCCTCCATGTTGGTCTCTCCCTCTTGCAACCTGGTTCCCTGCCAGCTGCTCTGGTTGCGAGGCTTCCAGTCTGTGTGGTTCAAGTCCACCAAGTTTTGGGTGGTCCAGAAGTGCCAGTTCTGCCTTGAGATGCTTGGTCACAAAGCCCCTGACACTGAGGCACTCACCCAGCTTTCAGCATCCTGTAAAGGTAAGGAGAAACTTCTTAGGTGAGCATTCTCAAAATGTGTTGGACCAGGGCTGAAATCTCCTTTCAGCACTTATCTTCTCACCAGACTTCCTGATCGTCACTGTGCTGGGGATGGATGGAGTGACAGACAAAGCAAACTGCATCTCAGCTCTGGGCTGGAAAATAAGAATCATATGCCTTAATACAACCCTGAAGTAACCTTATCCTTGTCTCCAACTATGCTTAGCTCCATACCCAAACGCTAAGTTTGTCACAAAATATCTGCATGAATCTTTAGCTTTACCCTCATACAGTTCAGCAAAAAAAGAGCCAGCTAGAAGACACATAGCCGTTCACACAGCAGTTTCCAGCCTTTCCTCTCCTTCCAGCCTTGTGCTTGTCCAGGGCTCACCTTCTGATCTCCAAGGATCACCTGCTGGGAACTTCTTGTGATTGCTGTTGATGAGGAGAGTTAACTTCTGTAGACTTGTGCTTCAGTCATCTCTAAGGGTCAGCTTCTCTTGGCTGTTTCCTGATTAGGGAGTGCCTATGCCTGCTGCCTTCTAATGGTGGGAGAAGGTGTCAAGCACTTTTTCAGCTGGTGTTTGGGAAGCTGCTGTGTATCAGGTAGGCAAGAACATAGAGCTAGCTAACAGAGACATAGCAATTGTCTCAGCAGTTAGTGCAGCAGGAGTGCAGAGGGGCCCAGTAACTTCAGGCCTGTGTGGGGCTGAGTGAAGGTTGTGCAGTGTGTCACGCAACACCCTCTCCAGCACTAACTGGTGCATTTGCCCTTGGTACATCGGAAGCCTCAGTCCAGACAGAGCGTAAAAGGAAGATAGTGCTGTCTAGGTCTTGAGCTGAAGAGAGAGGCTGGTGCTTCACCCTGGGGACAGGGCTGAAAGTGTCCTCCTCTATGGGAGGTATGTTCTGGTCAAGACTTGGACTTGCTAACTGAAGGAGCTAAAAAGAAGAAGTGAGCACACTGCACACCATCAGGGTGAATGATGAGGAGATTGCCCTGGTCTTTGTGGAAAGTCTGTGGAGAAAAAGCCTGAGTTATGGGAAGCAAGGAGGATGGGACCTCTGGAGGCCAGAGTCAAAATGGGGAAATGTGTGTAGGCCTGTGCCTTCTGACAATAGGGGGAAGGCTCCTGCTCGACCTGCAGACCTGCGACTTCACACTAGGTATAGTGCATGGGCACTGGTGAGGACAAACAAGGCCTGTCAGGGGAGGCATCCAGAGCCAGCTGAGCCTGAACCTAGTGTCCAAGCAGAAGGGAAAGGCATGTGATGGTTTCTGGACACTCTCTCCTGCAGGGGATGGAGGCACCCAGCTGCCAACCCAACCTCATGCTTCAGGAGGAGATGTGTTTCTCATCAGAGGCCAGAAGAAGAAGCTGCAGAGACTGCCAAGGCTTGACTGGTCCTTGGACTATTACCCATTGCTGCCCTTCCATGTAGACAGCAATGACAGTACCAGGGATAACCTGGAGCATATAATGTGTGATTATGGAGCCCTGGGGGAGAGGCTGAAGGGCGTGGGAGCCCACATGGCTCAGTCCTCAGTCCTTCCAGTGAAAGGCAAAGGATTAGTAGAAATGGACTCATCTTGCAGGTCAACAACTGGCTGCATGGCTGGTGTCAGAGGCAGGACGTCTACTGCTATGACTGCAGGACTCTCTCTGAGGAACAAGGGTCACTGAAAAGGAACAGGATTCATCTGACCATGTAGGACAAAAGTGCCTTTGCAAACAGGCTTGCAAATCTAGCAAGGAGGGCTGTAAAGTAGGTGTGTAGCCTTGAGGAAAGGCTACAGTAATCTGAAGAAAACTGAGGGCACAAGGAGTTGAGCAGATGTGTTTAGGGGACAGGATGACAGGGAAGGCTCTCACACTTCCCCTGAAAAAGCTGCATGACTTGGGGCCCATCTTAAATGCCTGTACAGAAATGCATGGAGCATGGGACGCAGAAAGGAGGAAATGTGCACAGCTGCAGAACTATGATCTCTTTAGGATGATACAGACCTGGTGGGGTAATTCTCAAGCTTGGAGTCCTGCAACGGATGGATACAGGCTATTCAGGAAAGATAGGGTGGGAAGCTAAGAAGGATGGGTTGTATTTGATGCAAAAGAATGGCTTGAGTGCATGGAGATTTACTGATTCATCACTTCTCTCAAGGAAGAGAGCTTGTGAGTAAGGATCAGATGACGGGTCAGCATAGGTGGTGTTGATCCACTGGATCAAGAAGAGGAGGTAGATGAAGCCATCTTTAGGCAGCTGGAGAACACCTCACAGTCACAGATCTTGATATTCCTGGCCAGTTTTAACAAACCCCAATGTCTGCTTGAAAGGCAATCTGGCTGGTTGCAAGAAATCCAGGAAGTTGCTGTTATGTACTGAAGCCTATTTTGTGATGCAGGTGCTTGATGAACCAGCTAGGAGAGATGTTCTGTTTACCTGCTGCTCACAAACAAGGAGGAACTTGTTGAAGATGTGAAAGTCAAGAGCAGCCTTAGCCGCAGCAATCATGAGAGTGGAGTTTATGATCCTGAGCGGAATGAGCAAGACAAACAGCAGAATTACAACTCATGGACTTCAGAAGAACAGATTTTGCCTTGTTCAGGATCTTGTGGGAAACTGTTGTGGAGGGCAAAGGGTCCAACACAGCTGGTTGATCTTCCAGGACCCAATCCTCTGAGATCAAGGATGGTCCAGTCCAGTGGCAGAAATTCAAGGAAGTGTGCCAGAAGGCTGGCGTAGATGGACATAGAGTTCCTTAGTCAGATGAAACACAAAAAGGAAGTATGCAAAGGTGAAAGTGGAGACAGGCTACTTGAGAACAATACAAAGACATTGCTCAGACATGTAGAAATGGAGTTATGAAAGCCAAAGCTCAGCTGGAGTTGAAATTTGCCAGGGAGTTGAAGGACAACAGGAAAGGCGTATCTAAGCACCTTGGCAGCAAAAGGAAGCCTAAGGCAAGTGTGGGCATCTTGGTCAGTGGTGCAGGGGACTCAGTGACAAAGGATGTGGAAAAGGCTGTCACAGTCTTGAACTTTTTGGGCTCAGTGAAGCAGTACCCACAGTAGAAGAAGATAGGAATCACGCAGGCCAGTTAGACCTACACAAGTCCATGGGATTGGGTGCATCCAAGAGCACCAAAGGAGTTGGCTGAGGCCACTGCAAGGCAACTCTATCATCTTCAAAAGATCATGGCGACTGAGAGGGGTTCCTGATCACTGGAAAATGGTCAGACATCTCACCCATCTTCAAGAAGGGGAAGAAGAAGAGTTCAGGGACCTACAGGCCAGTCAGCCTCTCCTGAGTCCCTAGGAAGGATACAGAGCAAATCCTCTTAGAAGGGCCATCCCATATGGGTTTATCAAAAGCAAATCATGCCTGGCCAACCTCACAGATGAGGTAACTGGCACTGTGGACAAGAGAAGGGCAGTGGATTCTGTATACCCTGACTTTAGCATGGCCTTTGACAATCTCCTAAACTCTCCTTATCATCAGATTGATGAGATATTGGCTGGGTTAAGTGAACAATGAGGCTGGTGGTAAACTGCTGGGCTCAGAGACCAGTTGTCAGCAGTTCAGAGTCCAGCTGGTGGCCAAAACCGAGTGCAATTCCAGAGGGATCTCTCATGGTAACAGTACCATTTAACATCTTCATTAATGACCTGGACATCAGTGAAGAGTGCACTCCTAGCAAGTTTATGAACAATACCAAACTGGGAGCAGCAGGTGCATGACCAGTACAGCGGAAGGCAGGGACAGGCTGGAGAAATGGTCTGACAGGAACTGCAAGACATTCAGTAAAAACAAGTGCAAAGTCTTGCATCAGGAATGGAATAACCCTATGCAACAACACAAGCCCAGGGTGCACACACTCAAAGAAGCAGCTCTACAGAAAAGGATCTTGGGGTCTTAGTGGACAACTAGCTGAACAGAAGTCAGCATCATGCGCTTGCAACAAAGCAAGTCAGCCGCATCCTGGGCTCTATTAGCAAGAGTGCAGCCACTAGGTGCAGGGAGGTGATCCTTCCTCTCTATTCAGCACTGTTTGCTAGCCTGCATGGTGGGGTATTGTGTCCAGCTTCTGTTTCCATTACAAGAAAGGCATTGACATACTGGAATGAATCTAGTGGAGGGCCACTAAACTGAGGGGGCTGATCAGGCACATGGCATGTGAGGAGAGGCTGAGAAAGCTGGGTTTGTTCATCTTTAAGAAGAGGATACCTTATTTCTGTCTACAGTTGGCTGACTGGAGGAAAATAGAAGCCAGAGGCAGACTCTTCTTGGAAGTGCACAGTATTAAGATAAGAGGCAACAGACACAAGTTGGAACATAGGAAATGCTGAATGGGTATAAAGAAAATTTATTTTTTTTTAAGTCATAAGAATAATCAAAAACTGGTGGAATCTGCGTCCTTAGAGCTATTCAAGACTTGACTACACAGGTATCTGAGCAAGCTGTTCTAATGAGACCTGCTTTGAGTAGGGATTTGGATGAGATGATAACTTCCAGAGGTCCCTTCCAACCTCTGCATACCTTTGGGCCAGCCTTAAATGACTCCTAGTTCTGCCCCAACTACTCTGTGACCGAGTGCTTCCTTTTCTGCCCATAAAAGCTCTTAAATCTGCTCTGGAACTGAGCCATGCCTGGGATTATAATGGCCATGGGCTGTGCTTGACCCTCCTCACCTTCAATCTCTTGTGATCCAGTGCTGCTGTAGCTCCAAAGAAGTCTTATGTCTTGGAATGTGGAAAGGAAGTGCTCATGCTGAGGCTGGTGGGTTTAAGAGTGGATGATGGAGAAGGACCCCTGTGGGACCCTCAACAGTGAAGATGAGCCATAATGGGGGAAGTGGCAGGAAGGAGTAACTTTAGTGATGCTCATGGGCAGAATTAAGGGTGTTCAGAGAGAATTACGCTGGGCAAACTAGAGCATATAGGACAGATTTTAGGATACTTATGAGGGACTGCGAAGATCTGAGGATGCTCTGGGAGGTCTGGAAAAAGTTCAGGATGCTTGTGGGGGACTCAGAAAAATTGGAAAATCCAGAGAGGATGGAGGACAGTTAAGTATACCTGGAGAAGGCAGAATTTAAGGTGACTAGCCATTGCCTATCTATCTCATATGAGATGTGTGAATGTTTCTGTCTTCCAGAGCAGGAGCCTTCTCCTGAAGAGCAAATGATGGAAGAACCACCAGCATTTGACACCAGTTGGGACTGGGCAATTTCACCACTGTCAACAAGACTGTGTGACTTGTCCAGGCTCAGGGTAATGGTGGCACTCCAGAAAGCAAATGGCTCCTGGGCCCTCACCGCAGCCCTGGCCTCTGCCTTGGGGGTCAGCAAGGCTGATGTCGAGGGACAAAGGCCCAGTAAGGTAAGCAGATCAGGGGCAGGAGTGGGGCATTGTCATGAGCTGAACCTTCCTCTGCTCCTAGTTTCCAGTCTGAGCTGAACTGAGAGAAAGAAATCAAAGCAGACGGGATATAGAGCCTTTCCACTTGTGGAAGGAGGGTGTGGGGTGGAATCAGCAGAAGTACCCGGGATCTTTCTGATTTTGAGGATTTCAGAAGCTTAGACACTTTGTATGTATGTGTGGAGGTCTTACTTTTTCCATGTGCTGGTTTAGGTCTGATCTTTCTTTTTATTTCTTCCCCTTGATTGTTCTGTTTTCCCCCACAGGGTGTGCAGCCAACTGCCTGGGCCACAGTTTTGGCCTTAGTCTGGTTGTACCAGTATAAATGGAAAGTATCTTGGTTGGAGCTTCTGGAGGACAAAGCTTGTAGGTGGCTGCACGACCAAGCTGGTAAGAAGATTTTGCTGGGAGGAGTCATGCTCTGGACCTTTCCCACTGAACCCACAGCTGACACCTGTTGACCCATGTTCCTCTTTCCCAGTGCTCCTGTACGGCAGTCTATGAGACTGTCAATACACACTGAGTTGTGGTCCCCTCTACTTTTTCTCTCTGCTTGCAGAGGTCCCGCTGGATGAATGTCTGGAGGCAGCAAATTCCCTGTTAGGCTGCTTTGTGGAGCTCACCGTCTTCAGGATTTGAACTTACCCCACTACTGGGGGTGGGCAAGAAGCTGGGTGGAAACACAGCCAGGACAGCTGACCCAAACTGGCCAAAGAGATATATCACATACCATTAACATCATGCCATTATGGGACTGAGTGAGTGGCTGGGTGGGTGCTTCCTTTCTATCCGGGGCCAACACACTGCAGCTGGCTTGCTCACACATTTGCGCTTTATTCTCACAAATATGTTTAAAATGTGCCAAATGACTCATTCCCTAAGAGCATCTTTTTTTGGTTCTTTTGACTGTAGAGGAACTTAGAGAGGTAGCTGAGAGGCAGAGCACAGTATGAAGACTAATACCAAATGGCCAAAATGAAAATTGCAGTGGGGTAAAGTATACTATTTAAGGCAACTCATAAATTTGTTATCTTGTACTAAAGGAAAAAAACCCCTAGTATTCAGAATTCCTTTGTATGAGAGGAAGACACAAGCCGTTTTATCTCATGCAGAATCTTCCCACTATTCTTGGATACATTCAATCCTGCTTTCTCAAGGAGATCTTTGATGTCTCCCTCAGGGAAGGACAAGGAAAAGGTGGGAAATCGTTTTCTGTATTCTTCTATTTTACCTAGAAAAAAAGTAGACAAAATATGTAAGTAAATGCCAAACAGAAAACTACAAGATCATTCAAGAAAAGCATGGACATAAGGAAAACATTAATCCCTGGAGATCTGCAAGTTTCACATACAAGACCTATATCACATTAAGATCCTGCTGTAGCCAGTGAAGAGAGAGGAGGAGATCAGTCAGAGTCTGGAAGTGCCTCTTTCATCACCTGCTTCATCAGTTGTCTGAGAGAGGGGGATAAATCTCACTCTGGACGTGCCTGTTCTTCATCAATAACTATAAAAGGAAGCAGTGGTAAATATCCCAGACTTGGCTACTCTGGCTTCTAAATGTAATGCCTCCCCAACTCCTCTTTAGTAGAATGACCACAGTTTAATTACACTGATTTACAGAACAAACCAAGAAAAGTGTAAAATCCTTATAGCTCAGGACATACATCGCCTATCTGAGAGGGTGAGTACATTAATGCCCATGCAAGCTTCTATCCATTATACAGAGAGGCTGCCCTGTTCCTTTTCTTCTGTGTCCATTTGTGGCAGCAGCACTGAGTAAAGAAGGAGTCTGAAATGCATGGCACTGGGGGTGGAGAATATGAAATGCAAATATACAGAGATGAAGTTGCATAGAGTACGTGTTACCAGAACAATTCGCGTTGTTGAAGAGTGGAAAGTGCATGACTGTAGGGCATGACTTGTCTCCTTGGAAGATATAGCATTCAGAAGGGTTTTCCTTATCCATTTCCTGATCCTCTATCTTGGGAAATGCGATACCATTTTTCTGGCAGTACGTAGCTGTTTTCTTGATAGTCTGAGACACAGAGAAATTGTACTCATTTTTTAGTTTGTTTGCTTGTTTCTGAACTTCTAGAATAAATCAATCTTATGTCCAGTAATAAAATTAATTGCTACAGAACAATGGTTGTTAGTTTCTTAGACTTTACTTAATTGTAACGTATAATATACTTAAAAGTCTACGTTTTCCTCAAGCATTCTCTGAGGAACAGACTAAGTCCAGAGTACAAATGAAAATCAAGCACTCACTTCTGGGGTCACTTCCAGCAAGAATCTTTGTTTAACAAATTACAGCTACACCCACAAAGGCAATGTGGCTGACGCTGAAAGATGTCCAAATTAAAGGGATTTGGCATCTCTAAAACAGTCTGAAGACATCACCAGGTCCACAGACTTTCAAAACAAATTTTACTTTCCCAAGCTACCCCTCCTGTTGCTCTACCACTCTGACAAAATTCAACACTTGCTGTATGTCACTTATGTGGATCTGACCATGAAAGGGAGACAATAACCCACCTGATTCAAGACACACATTAACTTTAATGTTGCCTTGATTTTGCGTGAAAGCATTGACTGGGGTAGGTGTGTTGGGAGCTTGCACAAACTGAGATTTTCTGTGGTGTCCCTGAGAAATATTACTCCCAACTGTTTAGGAGTTGAGGAGAAGGAACAACCTTTGAGTCCTTTTCACTCTCTGAATGTGTTTGCAATATTCTGCTCTAGATGGCACAAGGGTGGTGAACAAGAGCCACTTTATGTAAGCTTCCCAGAGTAAAAGGCATCTTATGCAATTCATTCCAACAACCCCTCCACAAAGAATGCACTTCACAACCAAAGATCGGGCCTTAGGCACTAAGAACACTACTGGACTCTCCCATAGACAGGCACTTACTGACACCTTGGTATTTCTGTCACAACACCAAATTGTCTCGGGTGTTAAACTACAGATTTATCACTTTTCCTTAACCACTATTGGGAAAAGGTGGAGTTGTAGCTAAAGACATGATGACTCTTGTAGTCACAAAAGACAATCAAACTTCTCACAGCATCTTCCTGGAATGATACCAAATAGTAATAACATTTTGAAAGCCTAACAAGTTCTTTTTTAACTCAAGCCCCCCAGATTCATCCCCTGGGCTTATATGTTTAAACAGAAGCAATTACAGAAACAGTATTGTACATTTATACTTGTTTGTAATGAAATTTGTTTATAAAAGGAGAAAGGAAATTGAGTATATTAGGAAGAAAAAGACTACACAAAGGGAAGCCGACCAAAATTCTTACAGATACTGATACCAGATCTACTCAAAGGCAAAAGATCTGTTTTGCTGTAAATACTGTCAAAAAGTATTCTGCATTTGATAGGGCCCTCTCTTATCTCTAATAAGGGTTTCTGCTCTTCTTCCTTGCAGAACTACATTTTCCAAACCCCTTTTCCTTCATTCTTGTTGAGGTGTGAGCTGGTAAGGACCAGATCCTTCCCATGAGCTCCATTTAATCTCAGGCCTTGGTCTTCAACCCCTACATGAGCTATGTCCTAGGTGCACTGGTCTCCTGCTCAGCCACAGTGCGCCGGTTTTGGCTGGGATAGAGTTCATTCTCTTCATAGTAGCTAGTATGGGGCTATGGTTTGGATTTGTGTTGGAAACAGTGTTGATAAATCAGAGATGTTTTTGTTATTGCTGAGCAGTGTTTACACTGACTCAAGGCCTTTTCTGCTTCTCACACCACCCCACCAGTGAGGAGCCTGAGGGTGCAAGTAGTTGGGAGGGGACACAGCTGGGACAGCTGACACCAACTGACGAAAGGAATATTCCATACCATATGACCTCATGCTCAGTATATAAAGCTGGGGGAAGAGGAAGGAAGGGAGGGACGTTCGGAGTTCTAGTGTTTGTCTTCCCAAGTAACCGTTAGGCGTGATGGCGCCCTGCTTTCCTGGAGATGGCTGAACACCTGCCTGCCCATGGGAAGTAGGGAATGAATTCCTTGTTTGCTTTGCTTGCACAGGGCTTTTGCTTTACCTATTAAGCTGGCTTTACCTCAACCCATGAGTTTTCTTACTGTTACTCTTCCAATTCTCTCCCCTATCCCACCGCAGGGGAGTGAGCAAGCAGCTGTGTAGTGCTTAGTTGCCAGCTGGGGTTAATCTATGATACACAGTCATGCCTATGCCTTAGCCTTCTTGATTTGGGCCCTGTCCCAAAGGCTGACTTTCCAGCTTGAACTTGGAATGGTGTCATCACTACGGACCTGCCCAGTGATCACTGGACTGGTTACCCTCAGCAGACCTGATCCTTGCTGCCACCAACCCTGCTCCATATTGACTTCCCAAATTGACCTTGGACCTGCCTCATCACAGCAAACTTACTTGATGATTCCAACCCTTGTCTGAACCTGACTGCCATCTCCAAGCATGCCCTGTTTGACTCACTTGGACCCTGTGAAACTGAGCATTGTCTGGCAAGGCCCTGCCCTGCCTGCTCTGGCTCCCTTTCCCTCAGGAGCAGCTGGCCTTGCCAGTTAGCTCAGGCCTTCCTGAGTTCTGTGCCAAGCACCATGGGGCCTGGATGACACCTGTGTAAGACCTTGCCACTATGACTCCTCTTGAGGGCTGATCCTGGCCCTGGGCTCTGATGTCCTCATGCTGACAACCACCTACCCATCCCCAGGCTCCTGAGCAATGTCCTTCCTCAAGCCTGCCAGCCCTCCAAGGCTTGCCAGGGACAGCTCAGAGGACCCCCTGCCCCCCTCTCTTCACTCTCAGTCCAGCCTGGATCCTGGCCTGAACACTCTTACCCAACACCAAATCTCTCGTGCCGTGTTCCCTTCCCAGTTACTAGTCCCTGCCCTGGCTCTGTGTCCCCTGAAACAGCTCACTGACAACTACAGTGACGAAATCACGCTACAGCAAGGCCCTTCTGAACCCAGACCTCCCAAGCATGAGGAAACACTTTACTGGGATGGAAGGCTACTGCCAGGGTCCTGAATGAACTAATAGGCCTTAATGGTCCTGGGGCCTCCACCCGTACCCTTGCCATTGGTCCAGGGTCCTCACTGGTGTTGTACAAGTAGCAGTGTTCAGCTCAGGCACAGTTGTGCCTGTCCATGGACTCCACTGATCCACACTCTGACCCATGGACTGACTTCCCAGCTTGACCCTGGACCTGCCTTTTCACCATGGCCTTGCCTGATAATCTGGACTCCCGATTGATCGTGTCTGCCATCCTCAGACCTGCCCTGATTGTCTCTCCCAGGTGCTGCAGGGCTGGACCCTGCCTGGTGAGGCCCCTGCCCTGCTTGTCATGTTATTGAGCCTGGCTCCCTGTGCCTTAGGGATGAGCTGGCTCTTGCTCCTCCCTGACAATCTTATCTGTAGTCAAATGGAAATGGGCACTTGAAGAGATCAGTTAATCTGTTTTCAAATCCTACTGTAAGAAGCCCAAAGGAGCCAGAGACTCCAGATGCAGCTGCCTCCACTCTCCCTAAAGTGACCACTCTGAAAATACCCAGAGAGGCAGTAATCTGACATATACCAGCACATTTTAAATTCTTATGAGGCACTTAACTTCATCAACTTGGAATTTCTTTTGGAGGTTGATTCAAATCAAACACTATGTTTGGAAGGAACTACAGCAAAAAAGGGTGATAGTTTTGTATAGTGTCCTTCCCCCACCTAATTCCCCCAACAATATGGAAGAATTTAATGTCAACACCTTGTTTCCTCATCCCGATCAGCAGGATGAGGTTCTCTTTGATGAATGTTATCAACTGCCGTTATGGAAGGAGTAATATCACTTACAGGCAGAAAAATTCTAGTCAGCCCTAAGGCAAAAGGGAGGATAAGAAATTTGTGAGCTTTCCCCCGATGCACCCTTGATAGCCTGAAAGCTTGATAACCTTTGTAGGTTACCATACAACACCGGTGAGCAAGACAGACAAAATGGCTCATGTTCTAGAAGTATCTGTTTCTGCCAACCACCTAGAAAAGAAGCCCAAACAATGGGATGGTCAGTGTACCAACCTGTCAGAATCTGTTCAGACACTTCTTTGAAAATTGCTTTGACAATGATTGTAATGCATTTCTGCAGTCCCCAACCCAATGACCCCAAAGGAGGGTCTCCAAAGCCATAGACACATATGTACCTCAAAAGGATCTCCAGAGCTGAAATCAAAGGAAATTATCAGATCTGCTCGCCGCTTTGCTCGAAGGACCAGAGGATAGGCAGAATTTATTGCCAGGCCAGCATCAATCAAAGAGATGAGTTTGGTTTTGACCAGGTAAGAGGACTGAAAGTTAGCTAATCAAATGAAAAAAAGCAATGAGATCTCATAAAGACGTATATGAATAAATATATACATGACCAGCCCCGAAAGAGTACATTGGTCTTCACTCATGATGCACCCCAAAAATGTACTGAAATCTACCTTTCCTTGCCTCTCCTGCCCAACCAGATGTCCAGCTGTGTTCTGACAAGAGGAATCCACATTCCTCTGACCTACCTCTCTCTCTGGCTAAGGTCAGTTGCAGACCAGAATTCCTGATGGGCTTTTTGGAGGTCAAGAAATCACACCCCTAGGACTATGCACCCATAGTTTTAAGATTAGAAGATCTTTGAGAGGAGAATGAATGCATGAGCCAGCTAGATATCATGACACCTAACTGCAGTTGTCTAAATGCAGGTTTCCACTTATGCACTAGGTGCCAAAGCTTCCGTTATTGTAAGTGAACATCCAGCTGGTGCAGGCAATGGAATCTAGAGACCAATGTTACTGCTCATGCATCATGAGCATAACTCAATTTCATAAACTTAGCTGTCCAGTTCCAACTCCTTAGTTTACTTCTTGTGTCCTCCAGGTTCTCCTCCAAAAGGGCACAGGGGTCCTATAGGTCTTCCAACTTAATGCTGTTGTCCCTTGTACAAAGGGCAGTTTGTGGGACATTAGATGCCCGTATTCATGTGACAGAAGTGAGCTTATATATCTGCAATGACGTTGCAGATCTGGATTCCCATAGTGTGAAATAATTCTGTTTATGACTAGTTTATTTGCTGCCTGTAATGGGATGATGTTAAGAGAGGGTGGATCCTGGAAAGGAAAGCTATCTAACTCACCATTTTAAGATGGTAAATGGCAAAGACAGTTTTCTTGGTTTAACATCACACAAACACAGCATAAAAGCTCTGCTAAACCCCATGCATCCCATAGATCTAGCTGGATAGCATAGCCACTCTGTATTTTCTGAATATAAACAAACCATGATTTCATTGGATTTTCTTACGGCAGTTGTAAAGGAAGTTATTCGTCGTTCCCCATTTCCAGGTCAATGCACATTGGATTGTTTTCAACACCATCTTACTGACACCCCACACCGAGCCTGGGAAGAGAAAATAAATTCAGAACATAATTGAATCTAGAGAACTTCACTTTTCAACTGGTGCAACAAAATCTGGGGGAGATGTGTGGTGTTAGAAGAACATATGTGCAGATAGTGTATAGACAGCCTGAGGGCCAAGGCCTGAGCGCTTCAGAAGAGGAAGAACTATGCTTTGCACTAGTTCAAATAATTAACATTAAGCAATGGAATCTTAGTACAGCTGAAACAGATTTGAATAAGCCACTCAAGGCACAAACTATACAGGCCTTGGGCCCTACACCAGCTGGCACATTCACTGTGCTTGAGGCTCACAGGCTCTGGAGTGGACTGGTTACGCCAGTGCTGTACAAGAGTGAGGCCTGATCTTTTCTGGGGCTCTTACAGCATTCTTGTGGTTCAGAGGGATTGTTATTCCTCTTCATCTTCTTTCCAGCTGAAAGTACCCTGAATAAAGCGAGAGCCATGCTACAGCCCAGTAGAATGACCTGTATGAGGTGGGATAATATTAGCGGAGAGCCATGAGGGCATCAAGAGATCATGTGAGAGAACGTGAGAAGATCAGCCCAGTGAAAGAGTTTGGAGAACTGTATTGCGCAGACACGGACGATCCAGGCCTTACCTGTGAACACACTCCTTGCAACAGGCATTGGAGAGAATAAAGACCCGTCTGCAATGTCCAGATTTAATCTCAGAGTACTAGTCAGTTCACTCCAGAAGGAACTGACCAAAAACTGCCCATACACTGTGGATGATGGAACTAGCAGAGCCCTGGATCTAAACAGATAACGTACCAGCTAAACAGTGCAAATGTATTTGAGGAATTTCAGCGTGAAATTTTACTCTGCAACTTATTTGTGTCTTGCTTAGGCCTCTTCCTGCTCTCTTTGATGCAAATCCAAACAGTCCTCATTTCACCCACAACCGAGTCTATTAAATATTGCAGATATAAGCTAAATGAGTCCAGTTTGTTGTAAACAAGCTTCAGTTTAGGTAAAAGGGCAGAAATGCTGATCGGCTGCCAAAAAAAAACCAACCCACAGGAAGAATGGAGTTGACTGCTAAGGAAAACCCAGTTTTGCTTCAGGATGTCTTGGTTCATGACTTTTTATTTCAAAATTTCTCTAGTGATCGAAGTTCCAAATGATGCTTGAGATCAGGGCACCCTAGGGGTCCAACAGCTATCTACTCAGTAATCCACTACCTGCAGCTGCCAAGATCCTATACTTCATCAGTTTGGGATGTCTAAGAGGTCTTGCTGACAACACAAGCTCAGTCAGGAGCAAAGATAAGTGAGAAATGGTGACTGTTCAGGATTAGGCCTCTTACTATATTTACTTAGGTAGGCAGATTCTAAATGCTTTCATGAGACCTGAAAGCTTTGTGAATACTGGAAACTAGTCCCTGGATGAGAATATCACTGGCAAGTATTCTGCAACATGGTTTTCACCAGATCTTCCTACAGTGGCTGCACCCAAGATTTACACTGGAATTCAAGTTCACAAAACTCCAAAGCTGGAATTTTTCAAAGCACATACAATACAAAGAGTAATAAAAGATACTAAAAAAGAGATAAACTTGCCTAGGAGGATTTCACTGTGTGGTGGTAACACTCCTTCTAGAGTACCTTCTTCTCCAAGAAACACTGAGGAAGGTCAAGTGGAAAAAAAAGCACAAAACCCAGTCACGTTAGAGAAACAGATACATGGCAACCTACAGGGCAACTTTTTACTACAAATGCAGGTGGGTATTTCTACCTGGGATGGAGAGGGCATCATCCTTATGATAAGCATTAATGTACAATACTTGCCTCCAAATTCCTTTTCTATCTCTTTGGCCAGTTCAGCACAGCTTTCCATTCTTTCCTTCTTGTTTTTCATTGCCCAAGTATTACACATTTCAATGCACAGCTGGTAGGATGCACTTTTTTCCTTGTCTTCTTAGAAAGAGAGAAAAGAAGAAAATGAAAATATGAGAATGCACAACAAAGGAATCGCCATTTGTAAAACCAGATTACTGAGAACACAAGTGCTTAGAAATCTTAGCATCATTCACTTGCCTGACCATATATTCAACAATTTCTTGAAGACTTCTGTAGGATCACTCCCACTTACAGCACACAACTGAAGGTCTAGTAGAAGAAGAGAAGCCTCATAAACAGTGAAGTTACCTAAACTGCTCCCTAAGAAAGATAAGATTAAAGTTACATCTTACCGAATTTATCTTACCAAACATCTGATTAGCCCATAACTGACATGTGAATTAGTGAAGATGTAGTCCCTGCATTCAATGGAATCTGTAGAAAGACTAACCTCATTCCTCTTGTGCTAAAGAAGTTTAAGCTGGTGAGAGGAACCATGTGCCAAAGTGAGTATTTCTCTCTGTTGACAGTAAAAACACCTAACCCTAAGAATTCACATCTGGGCAGCTGCACAACCATACCAGGATTCAGATGGCCTTTGTGTTCATCTTGGAAGAAAAGTTCCATGAAAAAAAGTAGCAGGAGGAGGAACACAAATATAGTTTGGATTAAATGGGAATTTTCTAATATGCCTCAAATACTTCATTCCCATTTTGAATTTTTAAATAAATAAATAAATACATACATACATACAGGAATAAGAAATGTAATGATGATTTGAGTAAAGCCTGGTGTGCTTTCTTCCAGTATTACCAAGAATACTGTGGGAATGCATTTTGTATTTTTCTGGGGCAAGCAGAAAAGAATGCTAAATTTAAAAAAATAATTAAAAAACCCCTAAGAAACACAATAACCCACCAAGTCTGTGTGAGAACATATCTTCATCTGAGTAAACACTTCTTTGTAGGAACAAGGCGAGACTGTCTAGGAAGAAATAAAAGGATAATTAAAATAAGAATACCCTTTGCAATAAAATAGTCATTGTCTGCCAGTGAAAGACATCAGGAAAGCTAGCCATGCACCTAAACATAGATGTACAGTGCTATTTCGGATTCCTTGGAGGATCTCACCTGCCTTGTGGCTGACACTCCAGAAGAGTACTAATCTCCTGCTGGTTCTGTTCTTCACTCATAGCTCTGCGTTTGATGCCTCAGATACCTGATGGCATCTCAGTCACCTCTATTATTCCCCCAACTCCCTCCTACCTCAGAGTTTAAGATATCATCTCTGATGCTTCCACATCACAAAGAATCTGATGTGAAGATCAGTCCACATTCACTGACATGATATTTACACTTTCCCCTGTGGTACTGGCAGAGGTTTACCCAACCAAAATTGGACTTCTACAGTCCACGCTCATGTTACCATAAATTTATACTCAATGGAGAGGCATTTCCAGACAAAGTTTCATCACATCTTTATGCAGTACCTAAATGTATCTGTGAAGAGCACCTGTGAAGTTCTTCTTTCTCACTCACAACGACACCTTAAGGTGAGTAACTCAAATGTTTGTAACAATGATGTAAATGTCTAAAATGATGTGCAAGAAGCAGTGTTTTATTTTGGTTGTTTTCAGAGAAATTCAGCTGAGGTTGGAAGGGACCTCTGGACATCACCTAGTCCACCTCCTCTGATCAAAGCAGGGTCAGATACAGCAAGTTGCTCAGGTCCATATCCAGCTGGGTTTTCAAATTGTTCCAAGAATGCAGACTCCACAGTCTCTTTGGGAAACCTGCTCCAGTGTTCAACCATCCTCACAGTAAAAATGGTTTTCTTATGTTTAAATTGGATTTCTTGTATTTGAATTTATGTTCATTGCCTCTTGTGTTTCAGTAGATATTACTGAGAAGAGTCTGATTCCATCTTCTTTGAATCTCACATCAGGTATTTATACTAATTGACAGGATCCCTCTGAGCCTTCTCTTCTGCAGCTCTATCAGTCTCTCCTCGTATGAAAGATGCTCCAGTCCCTGAATCATCTTTGTGGCCCCTTCCTGGACTCCCTCGAGTATGTCCACATCTTTCTTGTACTGGGGAACCCAGAACCAGGCACAGTACTCCAGGTGTGGCATCACCAATGCTGAGTAAATGGGAAGGATCACTTCCCTTGAACTGCTGGTGGTGCTCTTCCTAATGCAGCCCAGGATACCATTAGCCGCCTTTGCCACAGAGGAACACTGCCAGCTTGCATTCAACTTGGTGTTCACCAGGACACCCAGGTCTTGACTGAAAAGCTGCTTTCCAGCTAGCCGGTCCTTCTATTGGTGGTCAGGCTCCTCTGACTCTCATGCTTCATTTGACAGAGCTCTCAGTCCCTCATGCTTGCAGTCTCTCATCTTTCCTGAGCTTACTAAATGTATTCCATAATTGGAAATCTTCAGGTGGAGCAGGAGCCTTCCTCCTGGTGTCAGAAGTCACCAGCTTCCAGTTTTTGCCATCGTGACAGTGTCCACTTCTCTCTGATATGCACAGAGCACTTCTCCTTTGATACAGTTGGAATTTTGGCTCTTCAAGCTGCACAGTCTTGGATAAGATCTGGACAATCTCTGCCTTATCATCTCAGATGCTGTGAAGTCTGCTGACCTCCTCCTACAGAACCTTTACTTTGAGACACAGATCCTCAACAAGGAAAATTCTGCAAGCTCCAAGACCACCTTCTGCTTCCCCAGCCTCAGCAAGAGGCCACAGGCACTGCCTGCAGCCTGAGACCTGCAGAGCTGCAGCCTTCTTTTGTAGCTCCATTTTGATGGAGGCCTCTGACATTACAGGGAACATTACTCCAACAGCTGCTGGAGACCATACCCTGTAATGTGGAACCATAATTGCTGAGGGTGTGGATGCTGTCCTCAGCAGAGCTGCTGGCCCCCTTCTGTGTGAGCTGCTGTGCAGACTGCTGCATCTCTAGCCTGCCACTGTTACTTGTGTTCTCGGAAGAGTTCACATGGGGAAATATACACTAGGCTGAATGATTCTCATGTTTTATCTTAACCCTGTTCTTTAAACTGATGAGTATTTCAATCTTTCATCACAGAATCTTCTTTCATTCTTGCCACTCTCCATAAATGTATTTCAAACCACCATCAGCAAACTTTCTTGGCATTCTGCTGAATGCTGGAAGAAGGGTGATTAGAGTACCAGCGGAGCTTCTGTAAGGCATAGCTGTATATCTGTTTGGAACTAGAGGACTGCAGGGATTACTTGAGGGTAATGTGAAGTATGTGCTCAATTTCAGCAGGTACAACAACTGATTTGACAGAAAAAAGGTAGTACCTCGTATAAACTTTAGAATTTCTTCTATGCTTCCAAGTGCACTCCCCCATAAGCCTGAAACAAAAAAGAAAACGTGCTTGAAGTGATTGCTTTATAACAGTCTCACTAAGAATTCAATCCAAGTTTGCCTTTCAGTAGTACACTTCTCTTAACTTTCAAAATCTGTAAGACAGATGTCTAAATCAAAACTCCTTGCCTAGTCTTCCCTTACTGTCTGCTGAAAGGATTATACACCTCCTGAGATTATTTACTCCCTCTTCCTCCTACTGGGTCTACATATTTTTGTGGACCAGCTTTTTAAGTTACTTAAGGCCTGAGTCCCCTGGAAAACATCAGGTACTCTCACACATCAGAACTCTTGGTCAAGCACTTCGCTGGGCCAGGCTCACACATGAGCCTGAAGGCATAAGTAGTCTTCATGGATGTGTTGTGTTTATTTTATTTTTTTTTCCCCTTCTGAGTGAATTAAATAGTAAGAGCTAGAGTGCTTTTTGTTTTTTTCTCTCCTGTTTCCACACCCCCCACCCCCACCATGATGCCAAGGGTGTGTTTTGAGGACACTGGGGCATGAAGTCATTAAATGCGAGATGTGTTTAAGGATACCAGATACATTTAGTTGTGTCACAGACAAGTGAGATGAGATTTGCAGCTATACTGCTTAGGTAGGGAATGAAAGAATTTTGGACCTGGACTGAAACAGAGTGAAGCAAATCAGCAAAATAGGAGCTACCAGTCCTCACAGTAGGATGTATCTAATCTAATTTGGGAAGCATCTCTCCCTGTAAAGTGAACATGCTGGGATTACAGAATATTTAGAAATCCAGGCTGGGACGAAATATAATTATATTAACTTCAGTAATCTACAGTGTATGTCTCTAACTAACCATAACAACCACAGAAAATTGGTCAATGTAGACAGTGGGGTGTAGACAAGCATTCAGATGTTCCAGTTTGAACGTTCAAAGTGAGAAAAACTGCTCTCCAGAATTCATATACTATTATGCATGCATTCATGCAATAATAGATGTATTCCTGTTACTTACAGAAAGATACAGAATAGCTAACCATGTCTTTTTTTCTACAAAGCAGAATTAGGAACATTCACCTTGCATGTAACAAATGTGTTTCTTCTTCCCCCTTTTCTTCAGTTTACCATTCTCAAATTCACTTCCAAAGAGTTTGGTACTCACAAAAGCACCCAAGGCAGTATATCCAACCTCATGTGGCGTGAATTCAAACCAGGTCCCTGAGAAAAATCAAACAGCTTTGTCACTCAATATTTGGAAGCATAGATGACCTCACTGTCCCAAGGTGGCATTTTGGCTGTTTTTCTCTTCCTTTCTAAAATCCCCTGATATTAGCTGACAAGCATGAATCGGCATATGGGGAACAAACTAAGTCATAAGCATGCTACTACCTGCTCTTTGATATGCTCTTGGTATCCTTCCCACCCTGGCCTCCGGCTGCCACACCAGAAAGGTCTTGGTTTCCCACAGATCATGTGTCATATTGTACAGCTCTATGCAGACCTCTCAGATGTGTTTGATATCTCAAAGGCCTCCAGATGCTTATGCATAGGTGACAAAGTAATCCTGTTCACACAACCTAAACCTGCCCTAAAATTCTTCAGAGTCAACAAAGAGGAAGAGACTGGGCTTGATTCAAGTACCCACAGATATGTAACTCGGAACCCTTGGTACCTAGGGACCTGTGGTGAACTGAGTCATCTGCATGAGGCCAACAGTTATGACGCAGGACTGAAATAACACTCATAGTCTTTTAGAAAAGTAGATAAAGTAGGCAGAGTATGGTAAGGCATTTCAAATGGAATCACAAGCCTCTGCGTGGACAACTAAATGAAGTCTGTCTGCTCCAGAGAGACATCGATTATTTTAACAGGTATGGAAAATAAAATTTGGTAGCAATGGTGAAACTTTTTGTTGGTTGTGACTATTATCCCGCACCCACCAGCCTAAAGTAGAAAGCCACCTACTCTCCAGTTCATAATCCCTTCCTTGATCACATTTCCTTTCCAAAATGAAGTTCCCAGTTCTCACTCAGGCCTTCCAGGATTATCACAATTCCAGGCCAGTTTGTGCTTTATAAATCAAGTCCCATCACCTTAAATCAAAGCCTACAGTTGCTAAGTGGAAGGAGATGATCTGCCCTCTGTGCACGGAGGGATAGGGGAGACAGTCAGAGTTTTAAATTGCAGTGAGGGAAAAGTCAGTTTAGTGGGACAGGGTAAAAGTAGTTATTTGAAAGTAAACTTCTCCATGTGAAGGCCTTCTCCCTATCTACTGAAAAAAGATATAGTTGCCTAGTTCAATTTTACAAGCACTGTGTTATTTTGGAGGTCCACATAGGGCTGGCAGATATTATAGAGCATTTACAAGAGATCTGCACCCTGCTGAATACTCAGGTGGAGACCAGGACATCTATGATGGCACTAAATGCCTAAGTTCAGGCTTCTACATTTTGAAGATCTGTTTGATTGACATTTTATTTAATCTGTTCAGCCCATTCTATTGTAGGGATGCCTCACCTTATCCTAACACAAAGGCCGCTTTTACGGAATGTGATTCAGCCCCTGCATGTGCTTGTTTTTCTCCATTATCTATAAACAAAGACATAGGCTGACAAACTGTGATTGGATGTCAGCACAGTTAATGCCTGGCATTAAATTAAAGGAACCTAATGCATGGTATTTAAGATACAGTTAGACTAGGAGCACGTATTTTACCTGGAAAATTTACACCTTCTTCATTCAGTTTTTCCTTATCCACTGCTGCATAAATCGGGTAAGGGTTTATTCCAGTCTCTGAGGCCTCCCTGTGGTCAGCCAGCTCATTCTCATCAAACTGGAAGATAAGTAAGGGCTTCTGAAGGAACATAAAATGCCCCTCCCCTCTGTTATAGCACCGAGGACACCCCCACTTAGGAGACTAGATTAACCAAGGAGTTGGATTAACCGCTTCTACCTTTCCATATCTAGAGATAAGATGTCATGCTCTGAAATATTGCTTTGATTTATACAAGTCCTCAAAAAACCCCACCCACCAAGGTCAAATTTAGTTGCGATTACTCTGAGATCTTCAAAACACTCCTGAGGTGTTTGCAGTTAGCTTCTTACCTGCTGCAGTATTTGGTATACAAGACAGGAGGCCCAGAAGTCTGTGAGTGAGTAATGTTCATCTTTTGATGACTCCTCTAAGGATTTTATTGCCTTTCTGATATGCCAGGAGAAATTACTGAGGTTTTTGCACAGTTCCTTTTCCAAGTACATCAAGTTTTCTGACCATTTCCCATCTCCATACAGGAGGGACATGCACCTTTTAAAAAGAAAGAAAAGTCCTATCTCTAGCAAGACACTTTGCATCATAGAAAAGTGTCATTATTCCTTGATCACTTACTTCCCAGCTGCATACTGATAATGTCATTTAATTAGTTAGATGACCTGAAGCTGGATTTCAGCTGGCTACATGCCATATATTAAGGGTAAATTGCTGCAGGAATACAGGTTTTGCAGAAAGCTTTAGTAGGAAAGATGTCAAATCTGCCAAGACACAGATAATCCATCAAAGAACTCGGAACAAACTTAAACATGTAGAATCATGTCATCATTTTGCACTAGAGACTTGTGACTTTTTTTGTCTGTTATTAGGACCAATAAAGCTGGTACACTTGCAGAGTGACATCATCCCCTACTAAACTTACAGGTCTCAGCTCATGCTAACTACCTGCAGAGTTGTAAAGGCTCACTCTGTTGCAAGACCAACTCCACAGCCTGGTTCAGGTATAAATTAAGGTGTACAACATTACCTTCTCCACCTAGAGCAGCATGCGTCTTGACTCTGTGCAGGGAAGGAGATGTTCTGGATTACTGCAGACACCATATCTGGTACCTAACCATAGACAGTGACAGTTGAGGTGGCCTAAAGCGCTCAAGACTTCCACCCTCATTTGACAGACAATAACATAAGGTCTGTGGAACACCTGTGTCCTCTTGAACCACCTACTGAAAACCAGATGGGATTTCCTCCTAGGGCATCTGAACTGCCACTGGAAGTCTGCCTTTAGAGAACATAAACCTATCCCCTTAAGTAAAATGGAAGGAGAGGTGTGTATGTCATATACAGATACACATACCGACATATCTAAATTTAGGACTGCTAGATGCAGACAGAGTTCTATCCTTGCAGGGCAGATGTCTGTATGTGACCTATAAGCTAGACTGCCTGCACAGTCACTTCATTGTAACGAACAATCCTGGCATGTCATTCACTTGCTGCACATGGGCCTTAAGGCAAAATGGCTCATGTTCCTGAATGTCATTTCTTTTCATTGCATAGAAGATAAGACTAAAAAAGTAAATGAGGTATAAATGTTCAATACCATAATCATGCATATATAATGCCATTTAACCTGCCACAAGGATGAGTGACATCACCACAGATTTGGTAGAGCTGATGCAGTACATGCAGGACACCCAGTGCTCTTCCAAACTGCTAGGGGGCTGGCAAAGTAAGTACTTGAAATGGCTCTAGGTATTTATATTTAGGCACCTGACTCATTCCCATACACTTGAGAGAAGTAGCTTAGTGGCATGGGCCTCTCTTAAATATACCACAGCCTCTATTTAAAGAAGCCCTTGTGCTTCTGAGTAGGATGCTACGTGGAAGTTTTCAACGCTTTCCTGGCTGCTCTTCATGGCCTGTGAACAGGGGGAATTGTCTCCTCCAGAAGGTAAGACTGAATGACCAAGTGAGCTCTTTATTTGGATCACCATTGAGAGACACTAATTTCTTCTTCTCTGGGGATCGAAGGTCAGTCTTGCTGGTCTGTAGTTAACGTCACGAATATTCCCTGTGCCTCCCACCATTATACAGGCAAATATCTCACCCACCACTCGGTTCATCTGTTGTGAGTCCAACACAGAGTTCTGAACAGTGATGAAAGTGTCAAATTGCTATTGAATCTATGGAGCAGGAAAAACATTCATGATCAGACCAGAAAACAGGCACCTACCAAGTGGATCCCGACACCCCACACAGATACATGACAGCATCCAAGAAATTCTGTTTCTTCAGCTCAACCAAGGTTCCTAGCAGGGCTATCATGGCACGCAGGCCCCCGCCTGATCCCAGAACAACGATATTAGGCACATTATTCTAGGGAGTGGAAGACAGAAAACACATTTCTTTTAGAGCAAAGGCTTAGCAAACACACAGGGATAAAGGCTATTGTAATTCTCACCTGGCCTGCTTCCTTGCTTTAGGACACATTCCATAATCTGCCTCTTTCCCCCTATTTCTCTTTTTCCTTTACATCACATTCACAGAATGGGTTCTTCTTTGTATTGTGCTATCACTTGTCTTCCTGGTACTGAAATTTGTTGTGGCTATGTTTCTGTGCTTTAGCTTCAAAATATAAATAAACTTTGAGCAGTACTCATTGTGTTTCTCTAGATGTCACCTCTATTCCTTTTTTGTCACCAGGGTAGAACTATTACAGCCAACCATGGAAATTTCTCAAGAAACATGTTGTACTGGATCTGGCTGGAACAGAGTCAACTTTCTTCACAGCAGCCCATATGGTGCTGTGGTTTGGATTTGTGGCTAAAAAGGTACTGATAACACACCAATGTTCTGATTGTTGCTGAACAGTATTTTCTCTCTGTCCCATGGGAGGGGGGAGTGAGCAAGCAGCTGGGTGGGTGTTTGGCTGTTGGCCAGAGTCAACCCACCATGCATGCCATGAGGATAAAATGAGCATGAAGTCAAACAAAGATGTGTGCAGAGCTATACTCTATGCCTGTGTTCAGAACATATGAAAACCCATGGGGGCCAGTGTTCCTGTATCATTGTATGTGATGGTATGCATCTGAGGATGAAAGGGTTCAAAGGTAGAGATGAAAGTTTGCACAAGAATGCACAGAGTGATTAGAGACATATGTGTTTGTGCATGCTTACTAGGATACAAACACATTCAGGTGGTTAACTGTCTGTGTCTGTTCCACATGGCGTATTCATATATACACATATCTGCAGATTTATAAAAATATGCATGTATATAATTATATGTAAGGGCAAGTAGATTTACTAATTAATTAGCTGATAGATATGAGAATTGCATCTGGGAATTCCACTGAAAATTCTGTGTCCTGCTCCCTTTTCTCTCCTTGGAAATTCCCAGCCTGAATCCTTTTCCCAGCAGTGGACAGAAAGCCTGCACTGGAAAACTTGTGATGACAGATGATGCTTCCTAGGGACTGGACCTCACCTCAGGTGGCCCTCTGTGTGCCATTCACATCACTGGACTGTTATCCTTCTTTCCTTAATAGGACTGTCAGTGCTTACCTGGTCACAATGAATCCCAAGGTTTTTCAGACACATCAGTACTTTTTCTTTTCTCTTCTGAGTGGCTTTTATCTCACCTTCTGAGAGACTGTCAGACAGACGGACTTCATTGTCATCCTGGCATACAAAGGGAAGGGGCATACATTCAGGGTAAGAACAATTCTCACTGCAAGAAAATCAATACATGGGATCCATACAGATGACCCAGCTTTTTACAGACTAGCCAATGTTCACTCTGGGTCAATACCTAACAGCATCGTAAAGAAGATCAGGGAGCCCATCTTTGTATTACACTTTAAATACAGGATGAAAGAGGCAGTATTAATGAACCTCATAAAGAAAGTGAAGAAGAAGGAACACAAACAAAAATTTCAGTTCTTCCAGATTAAAAAAGCCCTCAAAACTCCTGACTGAACAAAATAGTCCATTTTCTAAAAGGAAATGTTGTTTTGCTTGTTAGCGTTTTTTCACAATAGTAACTGCAAATCTGAAATATTTTTTCTTGTTGAAGTGATTTATCAAATTCAGTGAAATTCACTAGTTGATATCCTTGAGCCAATGGTGTATTTTTCAGTTAAAAACAAATGTCTAACTTGATCTAATGTTCACACAGCCTGAAGAAATACAGCTTTCCTACGTTTGTATTGTAGATCAGGTATATGCCTGTGGCAGCATTCATCTCATTTATCATTCAACTTCAGCCTGAAATCTGCAGTCCCCTGAGCATCCTTAAACATCAGTGGAAAGCAAGAAGCACTTTTGGAGTACCGCTCCTAAACCATATTTCAGACAACCCAGAGGTGCCTGTTTAACTCCACTATGAAATGTATTCACAACTAGCTCATATGTAGAAATCTATAATGCAGATGTTTAAGGTCAGGTAAGATGAATCCTACCCGTGTTCTGATTCATGTCCTGGAGGATCCTCTTTAGCTATCATCTAGAGAGGAAGTCTCAAAAAATGGAAATTAGTCCTTACAAATACTTTGTAGAGAAATATTAGTATGAAGTGCATAGAACATCCATTTTAAAAAACGATCATGACACAAGTGTCATAGAATGTGGACAATGAAGCAGTCAGAAGAGGGATTAGGAAATAGAGGGGAAACCCAGGGTAGAAAGAGCATACCTTGGTAGCCATTGAGACGTCTGCCTGTGCTTCCTGGAGACCTAGTGAAAAGGCAATGCACAGCAATTTCTTAGCTCAGAGTATCTTTCAAACTGCAAAGGAGATGAATTTATTTTCCTACTACACTCTTCCAGGGTCAGCCAAAAAAAACAACAAGCAAGTGTTTAAAAGGTCTGAGTAGTAAATATATTGCTTCCCATTAGTCATCACCTAGGATTAATGATTCACAGCCTGAGGGCTTTGGCTGCTCCACCATGTCAATATTGCCAATATTGCACAATTTCCACAGAATGCTAGCATATGAATATGAGACATTTGATGCCAAAAGAATTAATAAATATTGTGTATATCCAAAGGTAACCAAATGACCATCATTAGCTTAAACAGTTACACTACCATTGGCTGTTACTGCTTACTTGACTCAGTCTGATTTGATAACATATATGAAAAAGCTGTTTCAGGTTTCCAGCATCCTGCTTCGCAAGGGGAGAATGGAAGCTTCCTGATACAGGTTGAATATCCTTTTGGCCTAACACCCAGCTGTTAACAACCTAACCTCAAGAATCAGATAAAGAGTAGTCTTATGGGTGTGTGCTTGTGTATATAAAACAAACGGCAATATTCTAGCTCCCTGGAAGTGCTGAATGCTAAGTGCAATATTAATTATGTGCCTGCCCAGTCCATAATGTCTCCAACAGAATTTAAAAGGCCACTACTGCTATCCATAGAGGTTTAGTCCCAGTGTGGCCATGTTTCAATATTCATTTTCTTCTTCGTATCATGACTCATTTTCTGAACTGCAAGTATGGGCCCTTCTTAACAACAAACCTCCTGTGCCAACCAGTATATATCATAATCTATTGACCACAGACAACTGCTGGGATGGCAGCAGTGTAAAACAACATCCACCTAATTTCTCCTCCCACCATTAGAGATGAGCTTAGGACACAGGTTAACTGCTTCCCAGTTGTACAGTCTAAAGCACCAGACACTTATGCAGGTGTCTCCTGGTTTATGCCCACAGTCTCAGAAAAAGCCTATGCAGACCGAATCCTGAGTGGCCAGCACAGTGCTCAGCATAGTCAATAACTATAATAAGTGGAAAACAACAGATGCATAATTCAGATAAAGTGAGTTTTCCTTTGCAAGATCTTAAATAAAAACATGCTTGTATCTCTCCTTTGATTATGTAAGGAACATAAATATCACAATGAATCTATGTGAACAAAATAATTTTCTTGGGGTCAGGCACTTAATGAAAAAGTAACCAAAATGGAGATATAGGAAGGACAATTAGATAACAGAGTCAATGGTTATGTGAATTTGTGCCTTCTTGGTGTGTACTAAAACTTGTCCCTAAGAGGAAGTCTACTTCATCTTTACTATTCCTTCAATCTTTGCCAAGTTTTAAATATTGTGATACAAACTTTAAACGTTGTGATGAAAATCACCCTCTTTCTCAGTCAGATTCATGTTGGTTTTCAAAGTTTTTCACTATTTCCAGAATCTACAATGGTGAGAGATAGGTCACATGGACAACACAGATAATTTTCCAGTAGGAGGTGAGAGACTATCCTAGAGCTAGCTAAGAACACAAATACGTGGTATTACCTCTCCTGGCTTTTGTCCACGTTCTAGGATGTGGGAAATAATATTTATGCCACCTCAACAGAGTGCCCTTGATGCCCTTAATTGATTGTATGGATTTCAATGTTGGCTGAATTAGCTAATGAGATTCCCTTGGGACTGTCCCTGTTGAACTGGAAGGAAAGAAATTGAACAGTTATATAGCATTGCTTTTTCCATGATATCATGTATTAAACAGATTTTCCTCATTAATGTGTATATGCATAGCACACTATTAATAGAGAGCTGGTGAACAGAGATGTATAGCCTACCTTTTAAGTAATTTATTGCTCCTAATTCTTCCACACTGGAGCAGTAATAATTCAACAGAAGGGCTGGTGAGTACTTCAAACTTCGGGGCGGGGGGAGTCCTGGCTACATGAGTTTCTTCAACAAAGTATGTTGCATCTCACAAGAAAAAATTTTCCTCAAAAATCACCCTGAACATTTCCAAAACAGTATTACTGAACAAGGCCTCAGATGTCAGTTGTAAAAAAAGGTGATGTGTCCACTTGTCTATTTCACAAAATCAGATTCAACTGAATAACACAAACCATTTGCACCACTCTAAGGTGGACCTTCGACTTTATGTCAGTTTGTACCAGTTGGGATCTGGTCAGGAAGAGAAGCCCTGCTTCTGCCAGGCCATGGAATGGACAGTGCCTGAAGCAAAATCTCTGGCCAACGAGGATTATAACCAGGGAACATCATGTTCAACCTGCCTGCCTTTCAGTAATTCAGTGAGACTTCCGTGTGGGGGCTGAATGACCCCAGGATTTCTCTAGGTCTACCTGGAAGAGGAAGAAACTTTCTTAAGAAGATCACCGCAATTCCCTCACCAAGTGATAAGGTGCTTATCTCCCTCCATTGAATACCTATTAACCTACCACTCTCAAGCAAGCTGGTGTAATTGTATTGGAGAACCGTGTTGCACAGAGGTACTAGGTGGGCCTTACAATCAAGAAAGATACCTCACTGAGACTACTCAAGGACCAGTAGAGAAGAACAAGAATATGGCTTACACCAAAACATAAATGATGATACACTGAGGTACTGTTGCTCTTAAATTGAGTAGTTAAGAGAGAACAATTATAAACTTATTGCAGAAAACATACGGAAACTCATCTGGAAAACACAACAAAAAACCAGAGAAGTCACCACATATCAATTAATATAAAGCTCCCGCCCAGTCTCATTTTTACTTTTGTTAATGAAGAGCAACATCATGACATTGAGTTGAGTTACTACCATTTTATTCATAAGTGACAGCAGCCCTCTGGTGGGTGCCCATTTTTATTATTAGCTGCAAAGCAAGTGACTGCAATGCAGAGAACTGTGAATTGCCAGAGGAGAATGGGGCTAACCCAAATGCCCTCACAACATTATCCTGCCATGGCTTGTTGAGCCAGGACTCCTTCCTCACTTCATGTGTCCTCCAAGCAGATATCTGCACAAGAGCTGGAAAGGCTCCCCTCCTAGTCAACAGAGAGATTTAGGCATTTTAGTGTAATTAATTGGACCTAATTCCATTTTCACCTGAGAGTAACCATTCTGCCACTGCAGTGCTCTTGGAACAACAGGCTTCCAGCTGCAATGCCAGAGGGAGTGCATTTCATCTATGGCATGTGTCAGCCACACATGAATGGCTCAGATACCTTAGAGTTCTCAGAAGGACGCCGTACACTTGACATGCACCCTTAACATTCAGCCAGAAGAACCTCAGCATTTTTGCAAACATCAATAAAATAAGTGAGAAACAACTGCTTTTGTTTGCATTGCCAGGGAGGTGTGTTAAATGCAGATTTTTTTCATATGCACTCATCTGCTCACTGCCACTTGTGGGTTCATTACCCACAAGCCAAACAAAACCACATTCAAATAAAGAAAGTCATGCCTTCCTAAGATCAGCAGGGGTTGATTTTTGTGGTTCTTAGGAAGGCATGAGCTTTTTCCTCTCTTCCATAAGCTTCTGGTTTTTTTCTTATGTGTTAATCTTTCATGCATCCCTCTGAGCAGCACACATTTAATAGATAATATTTTTTGTCTGTTTTCAGCTATTTCATGCACAAAATTATGAAAAAAAGGTATATGTATTCACAAAGGAAAGAAAAATACTCATTCAGTGAAGGATGTTAAATGAGAGAAATTGTGGAGAGAGAAGGGAGGCTGATAAGCTATGGCAGGCTGCGGAATGATTGCTGGAGGCGACTTATTGATATGTCCCCCTCTTAAGGGAAGGTAAACCTCCAGGGTGGGATGCAGTGCATATACACAAAATCTGTTCCATAATTCCCTAAGCAACATAACCTGCAACCTTAGATGTTAGCAACACCAGAGGAGTCTGGTATGCTAACTCTAAGAGAAACGACACAGAGGGTGGAGTGGAGACACCGCGGCCAGGCTCTGTGATATCACTGCAGGGATAGGGAACTGGAACTGCTGGAACAAGAATGGAAGGTCCCTGCATTGAATCCACTGAAGCAAGGAGGTGAAATAATGGGGGTTCTGTCAATGCTATTGTTTTACTTCTGATTTATATCATAAGTGCCCAGTTCTGGAGTAGTGACATGCTAAATCATGTTCTCTGGGTGAACTTTGCTCATTATAATCTCATTATAATAACAAAACACGCCTCCATCCCCCAAACTACCCACCTCCAAGGTGTGACCACCACTCACTGAGCATGTACTCTGAAAATTGTCTAGCATATACCTTTAAAAGCAAAGCAAGAGAACTTTATAGCAATCAAAGTAAAGGTGTGTATGAGTAGAGTCACTCAAGTGCCACCTAAAAAATAAGAAAATATAAAAGGGCTCAAGAAAAGTGGAATGTTAGGGAAGACACCATCATAGACAAGTTGGGAGGACATAGCTGACTTCTGGGATCAGTCAACAGGCTGAACTTCTCTTCCCCCTATAGAGACAGCTTTTGGGTGAGATTCAAACCCTTGGTTATACCCAGTGCTTCCCCAGGAAACTGAGAAATCTCTGTAAAGTTTTTTGCAAAATTTAATGTGCTTTTATTCAACTGTATTATTATTTGCATGTGCTTTGCAGACAGTGTATTTATCGCCGGCAATCCAAAAGAACCCGTACTGTTGCTTTAATAAACTGCGCTGCTCATTAATCTAGACATGATAGTTTGTTAACACAACCAAACTCCCTAAGTCTGGTAATTCTAGTGCGCTGAACATAGCTAAGCTGGGAGTGCAGTATGCTATTAGTGCATCCCGCATCATGATAGTTCAACATGTTGAACGCAACTGGACTTATAGCATTGAATTGGACATCACTCAGAATTTAAACCTAGTGTCCCCCAGCCCCTCTGACATCTGAGGATAAGCTGGAATACAAGGAGGTTTATTTTCTGCCAAACTTCTTTACCCTTTAACACAACACAGGTGGACACTAAATTTATTTGCCTAATGTTTAAAATAGTCACTATAAAGTTTTTTCTCTAGACAGCACAGATTTTTTATATATATATATACACACTAACTGCAGGAGGAGGTGCAACTCACTCTGGATCTATCTGTTCCTCTCCACTGCCTGTAAAAGAACCCCTGCAGGCAAAGTTCATCTCATTGTTTTAGGTACCAGGTTAACATCACTGGACTTCTTTCCAGCCAACATTTCTATGACTGTAACAATCTCAAATACAGTGAAATAATTTCTGAATGCTGAAGCTGAGAGAAGGCAAATGCCAGAGTAAGTACTTTTTATGATTTTTATCCTAGACTCAGCCTTATGCTTTTAAAATTTGCTAACAGCTTGGAGGTGCTGCAAATTTACACTTCAGTGATCCACAGAATCTTATGTGGTCCATCCATTTTTTAGTCCCACCTCCTGCCTTCGTGAAGGGTCAAGTATGATGATCCCTGCAAGGCAGTTATTTGGCTACTCATTTAAACCTTTTTGAAGTAGATTCCTCATCATCCTTTGACAACCCCTTTTTTCCTCCCTTCATCACCACACTGCAGAATTCCTCCAACTGGAAGGATTTCCTTTCTGTCTCTTGCGTTGAGAACTCAATTTTATTGTATCATTCCATCAGAGAACATATAAAGGAATTGATGACCATTTTATTTATCTCTCCATGTATAAAAAGATTGGTGCTGGTATGATATTGTCTCCTCTTCTTTTTTGTGGCCACAACCTTCTAGACTAAAACATTCGTTCTTCTAATGCTCAATCAGATGGGGTTTCTTGCCTCTTCTTCCTCTCAAAATCTGCAATATATTGCTTTCTACAGATGTACTTTACAAGTGAAACTGAGGAACATGTCTCAGGAACACCAACGGCTTTTCCAAAGGCTTAGAAATCCCAATATGTTCTTGCTGTGACATTTTATTTTATTATCTAATTGCAGAAACTTAGAAAGATGATAGAGAAAGGCTCATGATGGCAAGTTATGCCTAAAGATAGAGCCGTTTGGCTAGGTGCCTGTCATTTACCCTTCAGGGATGGTAATCCCCTTACCTTCCAGATGGACAATGATGCAATAATGCATTCTTTGCACCTAATCAGAAGAATCCCCTTGAATAAAAATGTCGTCTGTATATTAGTATACTATCACCCCTGGTTCCAGTGGGATTTGTTCTAATTCCTGAGCTAAATCCTGATTTGATAATGCAGGGCTATGTCTGAATCTTTGAGGTAATTGGGTAAAAGTGTACTGAATTCCACCCCAAGCAAATTGCTCTTGCCCCTCAGGTTTTAAGGGGACCATGAAAATCATATCTTTTACATCCACAGTAGCCATCCAAGGATGGGCTGTTTGCTCTGTAGTGAAAACAAGATATGTGATAAATGAGATGGCAGCGTGTAGGGGTCCACTATTTTTATTCAATTTACCATCAAAGACCAGGTGCCATTAATTTTACGAACAGGCCACACAGGAGAACTATATGGGGAATGATTCTGAATAATGCCCCATCATTCTAAACCCTGAATAAAAGTAATTACGCCTAATGTGTCTTTAGGGCTAATACAATATTGTCATACATGAATCAAGGAACTTTGGGGTAATTTAGGTGTGGCCTGTAACAGGCGGTAGACCCTTCATTTGGTATTTTTCCTATAGAGACTGCGAAGTTTTGAATCCAAGAGTTTGGCACTCAATGCCTAATGCAGTACAAATGGTCTGGAATTGTAATATATCCATACCTAACGTATTTAAGGTCCCTACCATCATGCAGTCTTACATTTGGCAGGGTCAACTTTATCATAGCTACTGGGAGCTTTTGTCTTTCCCAGCAATCCATGCTATATAAATACTTTCTAGAGTTATCTGGATCAATTCAGGGGTGTCTCTAGCTTTAATGATGGGTATTGAGGCTCCTGTGTCCATGAGAAAAGGGACAGAATATTTATCATTTACCACTAAAGCTATACATGGATGTTTACTAATATTAATTCAAAAAAATTCAGTCACTTCAGACAGGTCATCAAAACTCCCTGGGCTGGGAGTTGGGAGTTCCTCCGTTACTTTCCCAAAGGTGGCGATGGAGCAGCAGATGCAGCAATTTCCTCTAGCACCTTCCCACATTCAGGCTGCGGGTACAGTCCCTCCCACAATTACCCTATAGTTTCCGTAAAGTGGGTATAGGGAATCTGTCTAACTAGCCTGTCATAAACCCTATTCCTTGGAGGGAGGCCCATAAAAGTCTCGGTTCTGGATCTCACTCCTGACTGTCAGGGTGTCTTTTTGGGTGTGATTGATTCCTTTTAATAGGGGTCTTAGAATATTTTGTCCCCATTCTTACTATTCTGACCTCTCTTTGACATTTGGACTATCCTTACTTGCACTTCCTTTTGACATACCACCTTCTCAGGGGTTCCCATAAAGGCTGTCCAATTCTGCAGCCTTTGAGCCATCATGGTGTTCCAGTCATGTTTCACTGTGTAACATTAAGGCCAGGCTTTTTTGGTCCCCCAGGTGCAGCATTTTACAATAGTTTTGAGTTCCCTCCTGCTGTTGCTATCATGGACATCATATTCTGGGGTATAGCACCTCGCTCATTAAGGACATCCTGGGCAGCCAGCATCAGTATCCACTTACCTAGTCTGTCAGGAGTATTCTAAGGAGGGGGAGGGTTATAACCTTGTGGTCCCTGCAGTTGCCTAAGATCATGTGTTATTGAAGATAATAGAGAAAAGGTGTTCTGTCCGGCCCCTGCCCCGGGGTTTTGAAGAAATATCCATCCTCCCAAGAATATTCCACTGGCTTCATTCTGATCAAGAATGATGGCTACAGAAGGCCCCTGCCACCCATCCTACCCAATCCTCAATCAGCTTCTTCCCACACTGTGAGGATGTGTGCCTTAGCTTCTTCTGCACTGTATGACACAGTGGTCATAGTAGCCTGAGGTGGGGTTGGGAGGGTTCCTCCTGTGGCTCTGGCAGGGTCTGGAGGTTGTATTGTGTCAGTTTTAATAATAGGGTACAAGAGGGCCACTGGGGTGGCACCTGTTACCTCATATGAATCAGACTCAGGTAACTGTGTGGCTGAGGTGGGGGCAAAAAGCCCATTGTCATAATCAATATCAGAATCATCCTCCTCTTCATCAGCTCCCAGTACACAGATCTTTTGAATAATCTCACTCCCTGAGACTGCGCGGGTATACTCTCTCTATAGCTTTTGCAAAGCCAGAGGTGTAAGATTAGTTTCTAACCATTGAAGTTGTGGGCTCTTTCTATGACTAAGAGATTCAAAGCTCATGCCTCTGCATCCTTAGCTCACTTTTCAGCATCTTGAACTCACTGCTCAGCACCTTTTAGAAAAATACCTGTGTCCATTAATGTCTCTGGGAGAAGACCAGTGAGGGTTCCCTTGCCTTCCTTTGCTTTATGTTTGGAAGTTTCCTGCCACTTCTGAAATTCTGTTCACAGCATCCCCCAGTCAAGACAATTTTCAATGATCCATTTCCTGTCCTACCACGGTGTTTTCCATCCCCTATTCTCTTGCATTTTAGCTGTTCTTCTACAGCCTTCTCTATGACCTGTGTATTTACAGAATCCCACTTCTGAAATCAGTTAATGTCACGGTCACAACCTGTGAGGGTTACCTGACCTGTGGGGGTGTAAAGTTTGCGAACATCATTTCACAGGATTCTGTAATACACAAGGACATGGAAGCTTTGTTTCCATTAATTACTTTATTACAAATTACTACTAGTAAAGCAAGTATATATTGTAAGTTACTACGAAATTACTGCTAGTAAAGCAAGTATAAACTTATGATCATTTACCTATATGCACACCTATATATATATACATATTGTTTAAGGTGTTACTGGTATGGCACTCACCAAACAACTCCCAGGAGTAGAGCCAATCAACAACAGAAAACTCTCACTTCAAAAATGACCTGTGACACAGAGTCCAGAGGCAGCCAGGCATCCAAGATGAGGGTCTGGTATGTCTGGAAGATCTCATGCAGAGAAGCTCACATTAGGTAGATAGTGAGTTACTTTTATATCTTTGGTGTAGATACGTAAATGGGACACCAGCTCCTGGAACAGTTGTTGCTGACTTCTGCTTTCCTAGAAGGTCAGTCTGTTATTGTGGTTTCCTGGTTCTGTGCTTATCTCGGGCTCCGAGCTGTGCATATCAAGGGTGTCCTTGCCTCCCAGCCAAGCAGATACCCTTCTCTGTCAGTGTTTTTCCATTATCACTGGGTTGCCTTTATGGCTGCTCCATCACTGTCAGTCCTAAGGAAAGAAGGCTCAAGAGGACCTTATTGCTTTCTACAAGTACCTAACAGAGGAGTATGAAGAAAGTAGAACCAAGTATTTCGTTAAAACCAGGATAAGATGCAGTAATGCAAGTTACTGCTTCAAGAACGCTTCCAATCAGTTATCACTGTAAGCTGAAATGACTCCTGGCATGGATTCCACATCCTTAAACTTGCCTCTTTTATTATCTTTTCTGTTTCACCCTGCATTGCTGAGCACTCAGACCAGCAATTATATTACTTCTCATTGCTATTGCTATTATTATCTTGATTGTTTTTCTTTTTTTTTCTTTTTTGTTTGTCATATCGATCATGCCACAGACCCAGAAATGTCATTAGAACCCTATGTTTAGTCCAGTGAATCCAGCATAAGAACACCAATGACAATAACAGCTCCTTCAACACCTATCCTACACATAGACACCAATATATGGGTCCTGACGTGCATCCCTTAACCTACAAACTCATTTTTTTCTCCAGTCTGTACTTCATTCTATCACATAGATCAGTTTAGCGGTCCAAAGCTAGCAGATATGATGATGGAATCTCCATGACTGGAGATAATCAAAGCTTGCTTGGACTAGGCCTTAAGCAATCTGATCTAAGTTGGCCATGCTGCAAGTGGGAGTGAATCAGAGAAAATCAGAGGTCCTGTTCAATCTGACTTGTCATACATAGGACTTACAGAAGAACCACATCCTTCTGGAGCAGCAGCTGGAAGCCAAAGGATACATTATAGGTCATCTAAAAGGCACCGGGCACTCAAAGTACATAAGTTCCTCCCCAAGGTAAAGAGTCAATGGAGTCTAGAAAGTTACTGAAATGACCATATACAGAATTTCCTGGGGTGATTCCTTGCCTTTACATGCCGTTATCTTCCTATGTACAACCAGAAAAACAATCCTCTTGTAGCAGATTATTCACTGTGATCATACGCACTGTTAACATGATGGATCTCACTTTGTCTCTTATGCAGATTCAATAAAATCTCTCTCAAAGCAAAGGAGTTCTCCGAACTTGCCTGAACTGCCAATTGTTTTGTTTGAGGGCACTGCTCCTCTGTTCGTCTGCACTGTTATATTGGTTTTGGCTGGGATAGAGTTAATTTTCTTCATAATGGCTCATTTGGTGCTCTGTTTTGGATTTGTGACCAAAACAGCGTTGATAACACAGTGATGTTTTCGTTATTGCTGAGCAGTGCTTACACAGCATCAAGGCCTTCTCTGCTTCTCACGCTGCCCTGCCAGCAAGTAGGCTGGGGATGCACAAGGAGCTGTGAGGGGACAGGGCCAGGACAGCTGACCCCAGCTGACCAGAGAGATATTCCAGACCATATGACATCTTGCTCAGCAATAAAAGTTGGGGGAAAGAAGAAGGAAGTGGGGGATGTTTGGAGTTACGGTGTTTGTCTTCCCAAGTAACCATTATGTGTGATGAAGCCCTGCTTTCCTGGAAATGACTAAACACCTGCCTGCCAATGGGCAGTAGTGAATGAATTCTTTATTTTGCTTTACTTGCATGGGAAGCTTTTGCTTTACCTATTAAACTGTCTTTATCTCAACCCATGAGTTTTCTCACTTTTACCTTCCAATTCTCTCCTCCATTCTTCTGAGCCAGGGAAGCGAATGAGCAGCTGTGTGGTGCTTAGCTGCTTATTCACGTTAGCTGTCTAGATGCTATTTTTAACTTGGTTTTCCATTTGCAGAGGGCTAAATAGCTGCCACTTAAGGAAACACTCACATGGAGAAGAGAACAGTTTACTCTCTAATCCTTAACAGTACAGGTCGGATGAGTCTGAGCCATTCTGGACTAGAAAGTGTGGCCTGTTTCCATGTGAGGATCACAAAGAAACCATAGGTTTTCTTCTTGTTTAGTTTTGTTGGGTTTGGGGGTTTGGGGTTTTTGTGGTTTTTTTTGTGTTTTGTTTTTTTTTTTTTTTTTTCATTTCAAAACAAAATGGCTAATTTAAGAAATTCCAAAGTGTTTTCTCAGCAAAGTGGGCTACTCAGGCATGATTTTCACTTGAGTGATCCATGCTGGCTGTTCCCAATCACTTTCTTGTCATTTCTGTGCCCAGATAGGGCTTCCAGGAAGATTTTCTCCATAGTCTTGATGGAGAATGAATGAGGTAGTTTCCTGTATTCTCCTTCTTGCCCATCTGGAAAATGGGTGCAATTTTTTTCTTTTTCCAGTCATTTGGGAATTCTGCTCATTGCCACTGTCCTTCAAAGATGATATTATCCTTGCAAAGACATCACTTAGCACCATTGAAAAGAGGGATGAGGGTACTGTGGTTTTTTACAAGCCCATTTTTCTTCGTGATAGTGAGGTCATTGGACTTTGCTGCTGTCACCTTCCCCCAAGACAGGCTGTTGTCCCTGGCTAGCAGTGTAAAAGTGTTGAGTGTAAACAAAGCATGACTGCATAGAACCATTGCTCTTCCCTAGCTGAGTGGTTCAGAACATCCCTAATGCTCCTGGGGGAAAGAAGCTGTAACATTCCCAAACTTGTGCCATGGCCATGTCCTTTGCCTGTCTAGACTACAAAACTAAGAAAGAGTAAGGGGGGATGATGATGTGCAGTCATGATTCCCCCTGACATTCCTCCCTATAGCCTTCCATTTACTGCTCTTCCTTTTCTCTTCTCCACCTCTCCTTACCTTCTGTTTCCTGCTTGATCTCATGGGAGGTCAAATCCCTCTGCTTGTTCTATGGTAGCATGTCTTTACAGGAAGGGCTTGTTAGTCAGGTAATCACCACATTCAGTGAGGTTCCATGTAGCTGTCTGGACCTAGAGAACAGGCTCATCCTCATTTTATCTGTCTTGTGTGGAGTTTTTCTGTTCCTGCAAGAACAGCTTATGCTAACCATGATGACCTGAACCACTCCTCAAGAAGCCTGAAGGAGAATTCTTAGAGCTACATGTACCAGCATAGATATCCATCGTATACAGAAAATAGGTAACATGAGGCATTTTCTATGAAGGTAAATCACACACTGAGACATCTACTTTGATTAGTGCCTATAGGATATCTTTGTATGCCCGTTCAGTCAGTCAAGAAACTGAGTCCTATATTGTGACTCTGTTGCCTATAAATACGATCTAGATAGGTACAGCAAGTTTCATTTTCCTAACAAAGATATCTATTGCCAGTTTAGACACATTATGACATCTGGGACATTTGAACAGCTTTGGTGGATAAGACACAGGACCTATATGAGATGTTTACCATTCTGGAATGGCAAATAAGTGACAAAAAAAAGGAAGTTAGATGTGTTTTCTCTCCTTAATATTCTACTCTCAGGATAATTCTTTGGCCTTATACAACTTTCTTATTGTCAAAAAAAACCCCCAATCCTCTTAAGATCCTCCCACAACCGCAATTTTAAATGCCTCTAGGAAAAGTGCTAAGGGAGTTATCATGCAAATGATTAAGAGCAGCTAGATGAAGGGAGATAACAGGTTTTTTCCTAAGAGAAATTACATGAAACATGGGACAATCTAGAGCTTTTCAGGTGTAGTCAGGTTTGTTTACAGAGAAGGTGGAAACACAAGAACAAGGGATGTATAAAAGATGAACAGGGAAATTCTCATACAATTTCATAAAAGTCTTTGAGTATGACGCATTGAAAGTCTGGTGATGTTCTATGCTGGCTACACTCATCCACCAAGAAATGGTAAATGAATTAACGTGGTAAGTTCTGTCAAGACCAAAAATGAATGAGGAAAAGCTGTGTTATGTTTTTCTTGGAAAATAGATAGGAGTGTGAAATGTCATTTTACATTTCTGCATTTACAACATTTCTCTACATATTTTTTGCCTTTTCCTAGTTTCCTTCTTCATGAAAACATTGTTTTAAAACATAAAAACATCTTTCATTTTCAACTGTCTTATGAAAAGAAAAAAAAAATCTAATTTTAGTTTTTCCCCTTCTCTCATACAACTTATGAGAAAGAAAAAAAAGGGTAAAAAGATATTAGAAACCATTTACAAATAACTGAGAAGCCTTTTCTTTCTTCCTTTAAAAATAAGTATAAAAAAAATTTTAAAAAATCCAGTCAAGTTTAATGGCAGTGGAAATTTAGAAAGGTATCATTATTTTTATGCTAATAAAATGTTGGTGGAAAAAAAAATGCAGTAAAGATTAGCATATCCTCACCATGTGGCTTAAATCAGGGTGTCTTGCAAATACCAGGAGTGGAGATCTCCATCTCTCTGTCTTTCCTCCTCAACCTCATAGCTCAAAATATCCTTTGATGTCATGGTGTGGTTCAGAACTTTATCTGAAAAATATTATTCAACACTGGCAGCTTCAGCATAACAAAAGATTGGGTGTTGTTTTGTGCTAAAAGTAAAGTGGAAGCAAAAGACAATGTAAAGATATTCTTCCTACATCCTGTATAGAGTGCAACTAAGCTATACCTTCATTAGGACTACTTAAGGGGAAAGCTATTGCCCATGCTGAGCAATAGTATTGCTTTGGTTGTTCCTATAGATATGAACATGAAGGGATTGTGTATTTGCTTCTGCAGCTCTCGAAATGAGTGTGTTGATGCACCTCTAGGTGTAAGCATCAGGGGGATGGAAGGGAGAGTGGGGATTCTGCATCCAGATGCATAAACACACCTGTGTTTCTGTGTAACTGCATGTGCGTACATAAAACTGCATGCCTGTATCTCTGAGTGATTGTTTATGTGAGTGGTTTAAATATGGAAGGGTATTTGGGTGTGTGCTTCTGAATATGTGTATGTGTCAGGTTGCAGATTAATATATAGACCTTCAAATTGAAAAATACTGGTATTTCCCTAAGTCTGTTGAGGTGGCTTATAAAGCTACTTGAACTACAATCAGCCCATCTTATTTTATCATTCCATTGTCAATTTCTGAAGATACTCATCTGCAACATCATCACAGTGGAATAAACTGCTGGATTTATTTTTTCTTCAGATAGAGAATGAGGAAGATCTGAATTTGGGAAACATCACAAGAGTAACTCACTTCATCCTGCTGGGTTTCACTCGTCTTGCCCAACTCCAGCTCTTACTCTTTGTGGTAGCTCTCTTGGTCTTCACAGTCACTATGATGGGAAACATTTTCATTGTCCTCATTGCAACTGTTGACCTTGCCCTTCATACACCGATGTACTATTTTCTTAAGAATTAGTCTTTGACTGAGATCTGCTACAGCTAAGATATTGTGCCAAAAATGCTGATAAATTTGTTGTCAGAAAGGAAGACCTCTTCTTTCACAGGCTGTGCTTTGCAATTGAACTTGATCATACTCTTTATCACATCTGAGTGTTTCCTGTTAGCAAATCATGGCTTATGACCGATATGTAGCAATTTACCACCCATTACACTATGCTATCATCATGACCAAAAAGACATGTAGGCAAATGTCAGCAGTAGCTTGGCTTTCTGGATTCCGTGTAGCAGTTGGGCTCACTGGTTGGCTATTCAGCATGCCTTTCTGTAAGTCAAAGTCAACAATTTCTTCTGTGACATCTCACCTGTACTGAAATTGTTGTGCTTAAATACCTACATATTCTAGCTTCTGGTGTTCATTGCCACTCTGCTTATCATGTTGCTGCCATTTATCCTAATCACTATCTCCTACATCTACGTCACCTACACCATTGTGCAGATACCCATGGCTGAAAGCAGGCAAAGGGTGTTCTCCACATGTGCTGCTCATCTTGTGGCTGTTACTCTCTGTTACTGTACAACCTGTTTAATTCATTGACATCCCAAGTCAAGACTCTCACCAAATAACAAAAAACTTGTGTCTCTTTCCTACACAGTCATTATACTGATGCTCAGTCCCATCTACAGCCTCAGGAAAAGTGACATAAGGGAAGCACTAAGGAGAGCTTTTGGCAGAAATTTGTGTATCTACACCATTTCCTAAGCAGGCAGAAGTGGTGTAGATACAGAAGTGGGTCACCAGCTCCTGGAACAGTTGTTGCTGACTTCTGCTTTCCTAGAAGGTCAGTCTGTTATTACGGTTTCCTGGTTCTGTGCTTATCTCGGGCTCCGAGCTGTGCATATCAAGGGTGTCCTTGCCTCCCAGCCAAGCAGATACCCTTCTCTGTCAGTGTTTTTCCATTATCACTGGGTTGCCTTTATGGCTGCTCCATCACTGTCAGTCCTAAGGAAAGAAGGCTCAAGAGGACCCGTTATATTGGTTTTGGCTGGGATAGAGTTAATTTTCTTCATAATGGCTCATTTGGTGCTCTGTTTTGGATTTGTGACCAAAACAGCGTTGATAACACAGTGATGTTTTCGTTATTGCTGAGCAGTGCTTACACAGCATCAAGGCCTTCTCTGCTTCTCACGCTGCCCTGCCAGCAAGTAGGCTGGGGATGCACAAGGAGCTGTGAGGGGACAGGGCCAGGACAGCTGACCCCAGCTGACCAGAGAGATATTCCAGACCATATGACATCTTGCTCAGCAATAAAAGTTGGGGGAAAGAAGAAGGAAGTGGGGGATGTTTGGAGTTACGGTGTTTGTCTTCCCAAGTAACCATTATGTGTGATGAAGCATGTTTGTAGAGTAGATCATGCCAGGAATCCCTTTCAAGAGGTAACATGAATAAGATTGGAACAGGTTTTGTTCTTTCTGCTCTACACAGTCATCCAACACTACGCAGGTAAGCTCTGCAGTGTCAAACACCTGCAATGGCTTTCAAGAAATAGCCCACAATGCAGACCCTTAGATCCATGCTTTAGAAGTTTGGGGATTGGTTGGTTTTCTAAAAATGGAAAATGGAAAATACAACGTCCCTGGTTCTCTCCCAACATTCGACAAGAGGCGTTTCGGCATAAAGCAAGAAGTTTCAAATTATTTTGTGCAATATACCATCTGCCTTCATCTTCTGAAGTACACACTACTGGGACATGCTCAACACCTTGTTCACCGGGCCTCCAGCCTGTCCTCTGGAGGGAGCTTATTTTGTTCCACATGCAGGACTGCGAATGACTAGCTATACTGCAATTACAGCAGGCTATCCTATTATGTAACCACTGTAGGAAAGGCTTTTGGTGGAGTTCAGCTAAATCCACTAAGTTCACTCAGAATACACCCTCAAGTCCAAGCTGCCTATGTAGGCTCTCTCAAAAGTCAGTCTGCTGAGAACATCAGCTGAAGTCTTGTGCACTTTTCTAAAAAGGTCAGAACTTGCAAGGCTTGAAGAAGAAAGCTACTTTAGTCCATCCCTGAATTAAGTACTGATACACAAAAGTGAAATGTTATGAATGTTTTAATAATAAAAGCAAGAAACAAGTAATAAACTTCAGAAGGAAATACTACCTCACTTTGCCAAAAGATTTTTTTTTACAATCCATATATTTTCAACTGTAAGAAATATTGCTATTTACCTCTTTGCTATCTGTCTATTGTTTTGTTCGTGTTTATATTTTTCTTCTGTTTTGCTGACAATGGTTCTTAGCATTCTTTTGGCTATAAACAGTATATGAATTTTAAATGAACAGTTCCAACAATTACTTTGACATTTCCAAAAAAATTCATCCCTCTATTCCAGCTGAATCCACTGTTCATCTTTGAAATTTCTTTTGTTATAACTTCCCACGTTCCCATCATGGAAATGTTGAAAAATGGTGCTAACTTCAGAGAAAAAAAGCCATCCCAAGCGAATGTTCCTATCTGTAGCTCTAGCTCATTAACTCTGTAACTCCTGAACCAGCCAATCAGGTTGGTAACCAGTTGTCCTGTCCATCTGCTAAGTTATCTGGCAAGCCAATGACATTCTCTTCTGCATGTGCATTCAGTTTTCTCAATTTGTTTCTGTTCATTCTATTGTTTAAACATTACTTAGTCGAATTGCCTCTGAAAATTTCTATCACCTGTCCATCTCTCCATTGAGCCAGCTCTTTTCAGGGTTCATATCCTGAGGAAACTGGAGTTCAAGGGGACCAGAGTAAAAGATATGACTTTTTTTAAATTAAGATTTTTTTCTCTCTTTCATTAAAAAAGGCCTTGCAATTCTTTTGCAACGGTGATGAACATTCCTCCTGTTTCTGCACATAGTGAGTACAACAGTTAAAGACAGTGCTGATTAGAGCAGACAAAGGCTTTGGTAATGAAGCCTTTGACACCGCTGTGGGCTGCAGTGACAAGAGAATAGACTGTAATAAGAACTGTCTTATTCCCAGTACGTGAATCAAAGTGTGACTCTGGCCACTCGTTGCTTGATCACAAAGATACTTTTCCCCTCTCTGCCTGATTCCCACCAGGCTATAAGCCAGGCTAATTTCCTTTCAAACTTTCTCCATTTCCATTCTTCTTGTCATACATAATTAAAACAAATGACAAATGACAATTATGCTGCATGTATCCATTGAAACACACCTGGGAGCTCCCTAATTAGCTACACAATGCTTACAGCTCTCCTGGGAGTGGCAGAAAACCAAACACAGAGCTCATTATGGCTGTCCGCAGTTTAATGAGCCCCTTGAGGAATGTGGTACTACTTCCCTATTACTTTGTAGCTGTGGCAAAATCTGGCAAGTTGCCTTGAAGGAATGACAGGCAGAAGCAGCAAGAAAGTTACTTGGAGTTTTAATGGAGCCCAGTGTGAGATGCGAGACCAGAAACGTGCTTGGACAATGTGTTCCCACCAGGGCTCATTAGCGCAGAAATTCACAGACTTTGATTACAGGCAGCACAGAAAGCCATAGACTTCTCCTGTACCAAACTTCCCTTACAGAAGTCAAACAGCAATCCCCAGGTGCCAGGAAGGTGGTCCTTTCCGTCCGCAATCCCCGCACACTGCATGTGGCAAGGAAATGCCGTGGACCCCGCTCTCTAAACCTGCTCTTCCAAGACACTGGCAGATGCACAGGCCCTGCTCTCCAGGCTCTTCGCTTCTAATGATCAGCCAAGACACTGTGACTGCAACATGCCCTGCTGACACATTCGTGAACCACAAGCCTGCTGACAGGCTCCATCCTAACAACTCCCTCCTTCCACCTCAGTCTGGGCCATCTCTGGGTTCAAACACGTACAGGCTTAAATGTTGCACCTCAGCCCCCATCCTCTGTTACATTAAACCTTGAACATCACCTTCTCTGCTCCATGAGCTCAAAACCATGAGCTTAGTGGCTTCTCTTGATGTCCCTATATCCCACTAACTCTTGCCAAAACTCTGACCGTGCTTCAAGTAAGGAACTACAACAGTCCACCTTATGACTGATGTGAGGACACATTCCAGCAATGTTCATTCTCACAAAGGAGATAAACCAGACTGAACAAAGGACTCCTTGGCACTGCCCCTCTGCTTCCCAAGTTCTGCTCCCTGACACTCACAGCAAACACTCGCACCTGATCCCCTGTCACCATCGCTGAATCAGCATTTGTTCACGCCTTTGGAGCACAACCTCAAGTCTACTTCATAACAAAAGCAGAATATGGACTTGCAAATAGTTTGAGATGCCCTGGAGTACCCCACCTGGCATCCAACTGCCTATTCGGAAGCGTGTGGTTTTCTTATAGTTTCTACATCATTTTTAGTGGCCTTGTTATCAATTAATACGTATCATAAGATTGAAATAACCAGGGAGCTGCTAAAGTCCTGTGTACGGCCCCCATCAGTTAATATTCAAAATAGAGAAACAATAACTAGACATGATTTAGGGTTTAGGAAGTAACTACTAGACAATGGGGCTCTGTAAATAAGTAGGATGCTTATGTCAGAAAAGGTAATGGATTGTGGTCTGATCAGCAAACCTTGAAGAACGGCTTGGAACTGCCAAGACAGAGTAAGAAATAGGTAAAAGGTCATTAGGTAGGACCCAATGCTCGTTTCTTAGGGCCTGCACTGATGTCTTTGACAGGCACAATTAGGAGGTAAAAGGTAATATAAAGAAGGGGGAGATCGTGACCACTGCCTCATTGACCACCTACTCAAAAGATACCACTTACTCAAATGATACTGCCTACTCAAAAGACGACAAGGAAGGAAGAAGATAGAGTCTGTGCACTAATATACATGACAGGTGAAGAAGAAAGAACCAATCATTTAGGGAAATAATAATGAATAGGTATTCCTTAAGTATATAAACGTGGGAATTTTTGAGACAAGTGTGTGCTGCCTTGAGACAAGCACCCATTCATGTGCATCAATGAAATTAATTTGAAAATACCTCGACTCTGTGTGTTATTGGCTTGCACACCGGGTAAACGAATCCGCTTTTAGGACAGCAGCCTGATGAGAATGCTCAGGTACCCCAGGGCACCTCAAATGTTTGGACATGTGAAATGAGCTCTGTACAGCTGTACTAGGCAACCCAGAGGTGTGCATAATGATTTGCATGAATTCCAGAAGCTAAACAGAGTTAATTCCATTCTGGCTGCTGTAGTGCTCTAGTCACAACTAGACCACAAGAACCGGCCTAAGAATTATCTTTTCAATCTATAGTACAACAAAGATGATACGTAAGTCTGAAGTAGTCATGTCGGCTCTAGCTGTAGTCCTGGAGAGAGAGGACCACCTCCAGAAGATGGCTCTTTCCACATGCCCGTGAGACATTCCTTGCCACACCACTCATCAGGCACCCTTTTCTCTGCTACATGTCTAGATTTGCAGCAATAATATTTCAGCTGCACTGTGGCTGATGTTTATTTGGACATTCCAGAGTCCCTCTAGATGCACGGGGTGCAACCAGGGTGTGAATCATGTAAGTTTTCACTCCATTCCTGAATTCAAAGTTCCGACTCTCCACAACGAGGCAATCTTCATTCGCTCCTGGGCTCCAGTAAATCCACCAACTCCCTCCGTGTTGTGGTGGGACTCGGGCTTCTTTGTTTCAGGGACCGCAACCCCAGACAATAGGAACGAGACCGCATCATTTGGCTCCCTCTGCAGTTCTCCATCAGTACCGCAGAAAGTCTTGCAAATTCAGACGCTGCTGGCCGCCTTTACACACACCATAACTGTTGAAACAGTTTCCCGCATTTTCCTTGTTCATCCTTTTGCAACTGATGCAGCGATAGACGTTCTTCTTGTGCCCTCGACTTCCCTTGCAAAGCTGAACGAGAGGTGAGCTTTCCTGCCTTTCCTAACACCTTCCCTACATGCCCTGGCAGTGTCTCCAATCCTTAGTTTTGTAGCCTGTGTGTCACCTTTTTGCACTGGAGCTCTGTCACGAGCTCCCTGCATAGGCAAGCCAATCTCCAGGTAGGCATACTCGTTTTCCAGAGTGTCAGGATGAACTGTTCATGCACTGGGGAGGATGCTCTTCTCAAAGACCTCCCAGGTTTCCTGAGCTCCACCACTACCACCTCTCTGTTACGTATCAGAACGTACATATCTCTAGCTGGACCAGCTGTCTGGAAAGACACTGGAGGTTCATGTTTCTCCTCAGTTTAAACAGTGAGTTCAGGTGAGACAGTCAGGGAACCATTCAGGTGTCAAAACGCAAGTGTCTAGTATAGACTTAGGCAGCCTAAGGTGTCTCAAGCATGTGTATGGAGCTTTCAGTTATGGTGCAAGGCCTCCAGAAGCCACCTTCTGGACAAGTGGCTGGCGGTCACGTAGGGAGGACAAACTTGAACTACACTAGACTTCTGTGCTTAAGAATGTGAATTGCTTCTCCAACTTAGTCAGCACCAAGGGACGCACTTTGAGCCATCACCGTGCTAAATTGCTTCAGCTATATAGTTTTTAAAGTAAATTCTATGTGCTAGGGCCTGGTTTCTGGCCCAGAGATTAGCTGACATAGTCTGGCCACATCCATTCTACCACACTCTCCTAGCTGCGAAAGTTGAGAATCCCCACCCAAATTGCCTGCTGGTAGTAGACTTCGGCTCATGCTAAATCCTGACTTGTTCCTGGTGGTTTCCCTGAACTGTTTACTAGTCCCAGGAACATGCTAACAGTTTAGGAGCACAGACCCTTGTGTTCCAGGATACTCCTAGGTAGGAGTGTGGAATTACCACTGCAGCAGCAACTTCTGAGCAGAATTCTTTTTCACCCTCATCCTAGAGCTATCATTAAGACATTGCCTGAATTACACCTATTTACACAAGTGAAAATCTCAGTCTTAAAAATGGAGTGGGAAAGACAGGAAAGCAAGAGGAAAGTTGGTGCCCAGCATGGGGCACGAAGGCTTGAGATAACAGATCTGGCCAGAGCATGTTGAAACAAATTTGTCATATGCATTTCTTATGTTAGATAAATAGATGCTAGTCACGATGTTGGTTCATTTGTTCACATGGTGGCATTTTGTAAGTTCTTATATGCACTATGTATTGCCTGCAGTTACGTTTATCACCTCTGGGAGAGGGATCAGGATTATAATTTTGCTATACTGGGCAATGTCGACTTATGAAATGATTACATCACTGGTCATGAGGTTAAGCTGGTATCTGGATGCAGCAGCGATATAATTTCCATACTTCCGGCGCCCTCTATCCGATTTTATTGGTAATTGCACCCAATCCATGGCGAAGTCAGGGGGGATCCTTCCCCCGTTCGTTCACCTCCCTTCTCTCCTTCCGGCTAATTACAACAGGTTTTGAGAATTTTGAATATCCTTGGGATGCGCAAGCCAGCATGCTGTTAGTGCTATGTCTCCTGAATATGTTTCAGGTCTTGTTTAGGGCTACAAAAAGGTTTTTTAAGAATACCACCCAGACATCTCCCCAAAGCTGGATAGTCAAGCAAAGGATTCAGGCAGTACCAGGGAAACACTTTTGAATCTTGTTGGCCTTCAGATGGCAGCAAAGGATTGGAGATAAGGGTGAAAAACCCCCAAAGGGACACTGTCTTATGGGGCTGGAGAAAGAAGCAGCTTGGAAACAGGCAAACAAAATAAGGATACCTGATGGGAATAATAAAAGACATTGATTCGTTTACTTGCCTTCTCTTTAAAAATGAGAGCAAGAGCATGGAATTGCCACCTTCATTGTTGTCATTTCAGCACTTCTTCAAGAGTTTCTTGGCTGTGTCCTAGAATTCTGATGAGTGGCCAGCTCTTGCTTTGACATCATTTGGTGTCCCCTAACTCTACATCTGTTTTCTCCAGAATGGATTAGCTAGTTTCAACTCTCCCTTTTCAAAGTCAGTCTTCTTTTTCAGATGAAGAAATTTCTGAGAGCAGAACCAACAAGCTTGTTAGTAGTTAAGCTGTTCAGTCACCAGGCTGGGAGCAATATAAGTACCTGGAGAGAGTCATCTGGTGACATTTTAATGCCTATGGCTGTCCCATTTGGCCTACAGCTACCACTCCAGAAGGGCACATTTCCTCCAGATCATATGTTATAGCTGCCAGACCCACACAGATGTCTTCAATACCCTAAAATATTGTTGAAGACATGTGTTTAGGGACTAAAATGGCACTCTGGCTTTGCCTTATGTGGTGTGGGCACCTAAACTTCCCTTCTGGTCACGGGACAGCTTCAAAACACAGTCACTGCAGTTGAGAGTTGTTCAGCACTGCCCAAGCAGACAATATCTGGCTGGATGAACTGTTCCCTGAACTCAGTCAGGGTAGTGACCAAATCCCCATTAACGACCTTGTGAATTCAGATTCCCTGGCTGCCATGGAGATTCTCTCACGAAATGTGCGCATTTGGATGTCCTCATCCACTGCTAAATGCTACCAAAGACACTGCAGTGTCTTTGTTGGAATGACCCTTGGGATTGTGACTCAATAGTTATGAGATGGAAAAGGCTTCCTGCTGTAGGCAGCCAGGTGCCCTCTGGTACTCTCTAGTTCCCTGGGTGTTGGAGAGATGGTCCTGATTCCTGGCGCAGAGTCACGTGGTTCCTTCCCAAAGTCCTTCTGGAACTCTTGGTATCCCCCAATGTTCTTAAGTGTCCCTAGTTACAGGACTGAGTAGGGAATACCTCCCTGATGAATAGTCCATTCCAGCTGCACTCCCATTTTCTGATCTGCTGTCACCATTTTTGGCACTCCAAATGGCCTTGATATGGACAGGCAACATTGAATTGTGGAGCTTCTTATGGCATTTTAGACACAGGGAGAGATTACTGTATTTTTTTTTATCTTCTCTTATGCAAATTTTTTAACAAAATTCTGTCCTTAGGTTTGGAAAGCATCACAGAGAACTGCAGCAGGATGTTTTGATGACTTAGACTATACCAGACTAATACAACCAGTGGAAAACTGGAAAATTCATTTTCTAAGAACTGGACAGATTGATGAGTGTTTGTGGACACTGAACTTGATAAAAGCCTGAAATATCCAGAAAAAATGTTGAGGAAAATGTTGAATGGTATGGCTTATCTCACTTGGCAATATTTTTTGAAACCTGCAGGGTCAGAAAGTGATATTCCAGCCAACAGAAACAAGCTATAATTTAGAAACCTTCAGTCAGGAAAAAAAAAAAAAAAGGAAAAGAGAGGAATTCTTGGGTGGGTGACCATTTCACCACACAAGACGACAAATACCATACCTAGGAAGTATAACAGATACTGAAGGAAATAATGAGAAGAAATGTATTTTTTATTCTAATGCATTGATAGTTATTAAAACTATCAATTTCTCTTCTTTCTGTCCCTCTTCTCTCTCCTTTTGTTCCTTCCTTTTTGTTTTTAGGGGTTGGAGGTTTTTTGGTTTGAGTTGGGTTGGGTTGTGGTTTCTTGGTTTGTTTTTTTCAGGTTCTTTCTGTTAAAGAGTTCCTCCAGAAGCTAAAAGAGCACAAGGCTGAAGAACAAGAAAGCGAGCTGCCAGGGAGCTGGTGTTACTTGTTAAATTAAACATTGTTGCACGCACAACCCACAAGTTTTACTTCTTTTCCCGATTTTCTCCCCCATCCAACTGGGGGGGGGGGGGGGGGAGCAGTGAGTGAGCAGCTGCGTGGTACTTAGTTGCTGGCTGGGGTTAAACCATGACACTTACTTAAATTAGGTCTCATTCATCTCAATCAGCCCTGTCCTGGTTTCAGTTGGGATAGAGTTAATTTTCTTTCTAGTACCTGGTATAGTGTTACATTTTTTATGTAGTATGATAAGGATGTTGATTACACACTGATGTTTTCAGTTGTTGCTAAGTAGTGTGTATACTAAGTTAAGGATTTTTCAGCTTCTCCTGCCCAGCCAGAAAGAAGGCTGGAGGGGCACAAGAAGCTGGGAGGGGACACAGCCAGGACAGCTGACCCAAACTGGCCAAAAGAATATTCCATACCACATGATGTCATGCCTAGTATGCAAACTGGGGGGGAGTTGGCCTGGGGGGGGATCGCTGCTTGGAAACTAACTGGGCATTGGTTGGCAAGCGGTGAGCAATTGCATTGTGCATGACTTGGTTTGTATATTACAATTCTTTTATTACTGTTATTACTGTCACTTTATTATTATTATTATTATTATTATTATCTTTTTTCCGTTCTGTTCTATTAAACTGTTCTTATCTCAAACCACAAGTTTTACTTTTTTTTCCCCGATTCTGCCCCACATCCCACTGGGTGGAGGGGAGTAAGCAAGCAGCTGCGTGGTACTCAGTTGCTGGCTGGGGTTAAACCATAACAAGCCCATTTTGTGGCTGTGAGAGGAGGAAAAGACAAACAGACATTACTGCAAATCTCAGTTCTGCAGGAATCAAAACTCTGACTGTTAATCCTTTCCCTCTTCCTGAGGGAAGCAATTTATAGGTTGGGTTGAAATCTTTCACCACGCACCAAGAAGAAATAAACAAAATTACCATTAACCATTTGTACAGGAAGAAAGAGGGGGACTCCAAGCTATAGCCGATCTGTTTATTTGTAACATGTTTTTCTCTACTTTGATGATGTTCCTGGAGCTAGTAATAAATCAACAGCATAGGATGTTTGGTAATGAGGAAGTTCTGATGTAAGAGTGGGAACCATCCAAGATGATATTGTGATATGTCTTTCCAGCAGGTTCAGGTATTATTCTGCCACTTGTTAATACATGATCCAGACCAGGGCTCATTACACTCAGCTCGTTTGCACTGTCCTGTCTGTCATGGCTCATTACACTCTGTTACTCAACTCTTGATGGAGGTAAGGTTGTGCTACTCTGCTCTGTTGTACCTCTTTGCCTTACCATCACCTGGCAAATACATGCAATACATAGATGCAATTACACTTTCAGTTGCATTATATGTTATTAGTGGGCAAGGAGATGCTTAAGGGGAGCAAAAGGAAGTGGTACTACAGAAAAATGGGCAGAAAATCTCTGTGGGAGTTGCAAGGGTGTTAGAAGTGTAGAAAATAGGAGTACCTGACTATAGGGTCCTTGTAGGGTGTTTTTAAAATCATCATTTGTAGCATCATTAGATGATCATAAATCAGAGTAATATAGTCTGGAAGAGACCTCTGGAGATCTCTGGTTCAACTCCCACTGAAAGCAGGCCCAAACTGGAGCAGCTGCTCAAGGCCTTGTCCAGTTCAGTTCTGAAAATCTACAAGATATTCAAGAATTTTTCAGGGTCCTTGTTCCAGTGTTTAATATACTGTGAAAAAAACTTTTCTGAATATCTGACTGAAATTTCTCATGTTGCACTCATTGGTTCTCATTCTGTCTTTGTGCACCTGCAAGAATAATCTAGCTCTGCCTTTTATGTACCCCACCAAAAGGTAGCTGAATGTCACAGTAAGTTCCCACGTAAGCCTTCTCTGACTTGTTCCAGTATACTAAAGTCTACCATATACTGGGGAGACCCAAACTAAACCCAGTATTGCAGAAGGGGTTGTGCAAGTGCTGAACACAGGGAAGAATCACCTTCCTTGGCCTGCTACCTATGCTCTTTTTAAGACGGCCAAAAAATGCTTTCTTTACTGAGTCATGTTCACTTGTTCACAGTAACTCCAGGTCTCTTTCTGCAAAGCTGCTTTCCGGCCAATCAGCTCCAAGACTCTTCTGTTCCATGAGGTTATCCTACATCAGGATCAGGACTTTGGTCTAAACTTCACTGAACTTGGTAGTGTTTCTTTTCATACATTTCTTGGCCTGTCAAGGTCAGCCTCAATAGCAGCCTTGCCCTCCAGTATATCAATTGCTCCTTCTAACTTGGTATCATCCACAAACTAGCTGAGAGTGAACTCTGTCCCACCATCCAGGTTGTTAATAAGATAATGTTGGTCCCCAAAGGATTGCACTAATAACTGTCTGCCAGTTGGACTTTGCAGTATTGATCACCACCTTTTGAACTTGGAGGTCCACTACTTTATATTTCACCTCTCCATTCCATAGCTCACCAGTATTTTATGTGCAGCTTAGCTCTGGGGTAGCAATTGTTATCTTCCTCCCAAAACACTGTTCTTTAGGGCCATGGAGAAGACAACAAATGTAGGCATTCTCTGATTAAAGGAGATGACTTCCAACCTGTCTTTCTTTGCTCATCAGCATGGCAAATTCCCACAGGTCCCAGCAATCCCGAGCACTACCAAAATTGTTGGAGTGCCCCAAGACTGCAGCCACCATCTTCACCCAGGACGTGGTGTCATAGAGCTGTCTGGCTTTGGTAAGGTGAAGAAGAAACCCTACAGTTTCTGATGGTTCTCTATAGATGTGAATATGCAGAGGACCTCCACAAAAGCAGCAGTTGCTACCACTTGAGGGAAGAAGCAAGGGACATGGCTGTGGAACCCATTCCCACACATGCCTTTGCTCCTGTGCTGGAAAGAGAGGGGACACAGGCAAATGATTATTCCCAGAGATGCCACAGAAATGGGCAATGATCAAGGGAAAAAGGCCCTAGTCCCCTTATGGGCACTGCAGAGAAACCCTGGGGGAATATGCATGCTCAGGTCCCAATTACTTCTATGACTGGTGAGACTTTAACACATCAGGATACCAGAGCCTGTAGAAGAACGACAGGTAACCTCCCAGACTATGTCCTAGCAAAATCATGCTGTTAGTCCCATCTCCTAACCACAGAAACTGACCTCAGAAATGTAGGTCTCTTCTACAGGCTGAGGCTCCTTCAGGAGGCACTGGAGGCATTGATCAAAGGATGGGGCACCTGTAAACATCCCAGCTCAGCCCTACCACTTACAAACATGGACTTCAAAGGTGAAACACTGTACACAAATTGAAACCAAAGAAGGGAGTGTGTACACACTTCCCCTGTCCACTCCCCAGATGGGTGCGTTCTCTATCACATAAAAACAACTGTTGTTTCTTGGGGGTATTTCTATCCCTATCCCAAGTGTGAGTAAGGAGAAGACATCCACATGGAGCAAGCACACAAGTTACAAGGGACAAGGTCTCCAAGATTCAGGCTACAGGATTGATGCCATGATGTAGTTCAAGTGACACACAAATATCACTTCTGCCAAAGGGCAGGAGATAGGAAAATGCCCCACCTTCGTTTCAGAGCCTGTTTGGAAGTATCAGTTCTCCACATCGAGAGCATCCCTGGTTTGGAATGATTTAAACAGAAGGAAGATCTGGGTAGAAAAGCTCTGCTTCTGGTCTCTTGAACAAAAGTCCTCCCCCCTACCCTTAAAAGAAGCACTCATTTTTCTCTCACTTCAGGCTCACCACCGTGAGAGTTTTTAATTAAAAGGAAGGAAAACAATGCTTTGCCTTTCCCCAGCTCTGAGACGGGGGCCGCAACAGTCAGGCTTCCAGCACCCTGTGGAAGAATCTGGACACTCTTCCTGTTAACTGTCAGCAAACACACGCATGCACACTCACACCCCGAGCCTCTCCCCTCCCACTCAGCGGGGGCCACCTCAGGCCACAGCAGGATCCGCCGTTCCCAGCAGTGTTGGTTTTCCCCAAACGGGCCCTTTCGGGCAGGCCGGCCCCACAGCAGCCAGCTGTGACGGGCAGGTGCAGGCGGGCAGCTCGCCGGCTCCCCACGAGGGACGGCGAAACTCTGCCCGCGGGCAGGCCCCCCGCCCCACTGCACCAGGGCGAGCGCTGCCCCCGGGTAGCGAGACCCGGCGCTGCGGCCGCGGCCGCCCCCGACCCGCGGGGCCCCAGGCTGGGACGCGGCGGGTGGACGCGCACCTCGCCCAGATGCTACCGGCTACTGATGGAGCCGCTCTCTAACGAGCCTAGCAACAGGGGCCGCTTGGCTCTCATTGGCTCTTGGAAAGCGCCGCTCTCTAATCTGCCTAGCAACAGGCGCCGCTTGGCTCTCATTGGCTCTTGGAAAGCTTCGGGAGCTCTGACTCATAAATCCTTCAGCGCATGCGCCAGCTGAGAACGCCGTCCGTCTCGCCCCTTTCGGGACACTGGTGCATGCGCATGCGTACAGCGGCGCCTCCCAGTCCCGCCCTTTCGCGGGCAAGGCAACTGCGCCTGCGCAGCATCCACTGACCTGGCGGCGAGTTCGGCGTGCGCCTGCGCTGCCTCGCAGTGCCCCGGAAGCGCTTGCTTGAGCTGCTTCCGGCCACCTCAGCCTGGCCAGCGGGACCATGTCGGGTGCGGCGGGCTCCGGCGCGGGGGCCGCGGGCTCGGTGGGCTCGGTGGTGCGGCGCTTCCTGGCGGAGTACGGCAGCGGCACGCCGAGCCGCCTCAAGGTGCTGGACGCCTACCTTCTCTACGTGCTGCTCACCGGGGCGCTCCAGTTCGGCTACTGCCTCGGCGTCGGCACCTTCCCCTTCAACTCCTTCCTCAGCGGCTTCATCTCCGCCGTCGGCAGCTTCATCCTCGGCGGTCAGTGCCCCGCCACGCCCGCCCCGGCCCCGCGCGGTTTTCCCTGGAATCCCCTTCGCAACCGTAGCAAAGCCTGAGCCTCCCGCAGCGACCGCGGAACTCCCAGCAACGCGCAGAGGCCCCCGGACATCGGAGAGTTGTCTTAGAAATGCCTAGATGTCTTGTAGTAACCGCAGGATTCCCTTAGCAGCCACAGGCGTTCCCCAGCAGCCCAAGGGAGTCCCCCACTGCAGCCCTCAAACCTACCCCAGCAGCCAGGGAGTCCCCATAGCAACCTCCATCGCCGCCTCCCTTGCCCCGTAACACCCGGTTCTGCTCCCAGGAACCCCCAGGCTCCTGCCCCAGCCAGCCCAGCCTGCCCCGCAGCAGGATGCTCGACAGCAGCTGTGAACCTGTGGGGGTCCTGCCCATATGCCCCACAGAGCCCAGCTCTTTATCAGCCCTAGAGTGTCCTTGCTTCCCCCTGGCAGTCAAGGAGCTCTTCCTTTCACTGTCTTGTATTGGTGCCCTTTAGTAACCGTCCCACGGTGAAACCCGAACTCTAGCATTGACAGCTTCAGGGTGTTGCTGTCCCATAAAAGCCCCCAAAACCACCTTGTTCCCGTGCAGACCTTCACAACACACCCAATGGAGGACATAGAAATATCCCCATTTCTATGTTAGTCCCATCCTGTTATAAGCCTGTTCCCCTCTGGACTCACTTGGCCGCACCTGGTAGTGTAGTGCTATGGGAGAGCTGTTTGCGTAAAAGCCCTGTGCAAATCCCCTGCTAGTGTCCTGCTCATAAAGACAGAGTTAACTTTTCTTGTGCTACCCTGGTAGAACAGTGACCCAGACAGGGATGGACTGCCCCAAGAAGACTGTGCTTCCCATCATGACTTCCTTTTGTGATCGCTAATCATTCTTTCTCTGCCATGCAGTTTGCCTCCGGATCCAGATCAACCCCCAGAACAAAGGCGAGTTCCAAGGCATTTCACCGGAGCGGGCTTTTGCTGATTTCCTCTTTGCCAACACCATCCTCCATCTTGTTGTCATCAATTTTGTTGGCTGAGCTCTAGAAGAGACTGTGAGGTACTGTTCTGTGGGGTCACAAAAGGGGCAACCACAGCTCACGTGACTTCAGTACTTTTGTGGAGTTGGGAGAGAACTAGAAAGATAGCGAATCCAGGAGTCCTAGCTCCCAGCTTTGTCTTGGCCAAGTACAGTTAAGCTGTTGTCCTCTAGGTTGAGACAGGATTTATGGCTTTCTGGCTTCGTGCATGTATTTTTTGGCTTTTATCATTTAAAAGGCAGTTTAACTAGGAGTGTTACAGAAACCTATCCACATTTCTCTCTTATGAGAGAAATACCCCATTCTTTGCAAGAGGGGCTTTGGGAGCTGGAACTCCTGGGCTCTGTTTGTGAGGGTTGTCACTTTGGAGGCCATGGTGTGGCTGGTGTCCAAGTCTGGAGTTTCTCAGCAGATGAGAGGAGGGACTTTGGGACAGAGAAAGTTTGGTGCTGGAAAGTGGAGGACATGCCCTGTTGTTACTGTTGCAAGGGGGCCACAAGATCATCTGAGCTTGTGGGGTATTTCCCTTCGCAGAAACATTGCTCATGTTGCCTTTCTCTTTTTCCAGGTCTTGAATTGCTCTGATGCCAAAGCCTGGCACTGGGAAATGCTGTTCCCCAGCAGACTCTGACCTACTTCCTTGGTGGAGGAAGGGGATGCAGGGCTTAAGATTTTTCCCCATAGGCAGCCCTATGGAGGGTTCTACTGTCCTATAGAGGGGTCTGCTGCCTCATTACAGTTACTGTAATCCTTTCCGTCAATAAAACCCTTTATAGTACTGTGGTCTTTTCCCTCTTGGTGACAAATGCAGAGGTTCTTCTGACACCCAAGTTCCCTCTCAGGCATGACTCCCTGTTTTTACCCCCCTCCCTCCCTTTCTAACTAGCAGGCTTTTTTTCTGTGCTCCAGTTTCAGAAGGAAGCAGGAAACAAGTCGTCATGGAAACACAGTTGTCATCTACCCTTTTCATCTCCCTGTTTCCTGCCCCTTTATCTTATGGAAACTATTGCCAACCTACCCCCAGGCTTCAAAGCTGTGGAAAATTTGGCTTAGGCTGTGGTTAGTGGTCATGAATGGAGGGAAGTGGACGGTGTCCTCCAGCACATCCCCAGGTGTACCCATATTCCTACAGGCCCTTCGATATCCCTCAAAGGCACGTGGGGCACAGCTAGATGTCCCAGCTGGACTTAGAGGCTCACTAAGGCCTGGTAGTTGTACAGGCACCCTACCAGTGTTAGCTCTTCTTCAGTCTGATGTGGTGATAAACCCAAGGATGTTGGAAGGGGCTGCCAAGCTGTGTCTGTGCTTTGGACAGATCTGCACTTGAGCTGTTCTGAGTCCAGGGAGAAGGTCACCCCTCAGACTTAACCTTATTGAAAATCCTTCCCCCTTTAAAGCATTGTGAAATGCTTAAACTCAGTAACTTTGGCCCTTGGCTGTTGCCTCCTCAAGCCCAGGCTAGCTCCCTGCATTGAGGCCAAATGCTTCTTTGTCCTGATGGAAAATTAGAGCCCTGTGGTGATCTGATGGTGGGCACAGGATGAGATATTAACTCCAGCTAGCTGCTCCACACCTTTGGCTGCAGAATTTACCTGGGTTACCTTCAGGCATGAGGCTCCATCCTTGTACTGATCCTCCTTCATGCTTGTCTAGTTTGTTCCGCGGGTGAAACGCTGGATAGGTAACGTGTGTTGAGGCTATGTGACAAAGCAATGCTTGCCTGCTGGTGCTCAAGAGATAAAACATGGGGTATGATAGCTTCAACCTCAGCATTAGATTATGGCTCCTGTTTACCATCTTTTAGCATTTCCAGCTGTGCTGCAGCCATTAAAGCCATAAAAGTGTGAAACCCGGGGCTTGGAAGTCTTTTGCCTAACATAGCCTCTGAAGAATGTGGTATGAGGGAGCAGGGTCTTGGCTGTCTCAAAGGATGCTGTCTGGGTCTGTGGTAGGAACAGGGAATTCAAGCCAGCTCTAACACCACCCTCTCCTCCAGCCCCAGGCATCAAGCTGGATTTGTTTACAATGGTACCAGCTTTGTACTGAGGGGACTCGGCAGCATGCAGGGATTGTAAATGGGCCACTGAGCTCTTCTTTCCCATAAGAGGGACCCTCTCTGAGCCAGGCCCATGGCGGACAGCGACATGTGCTTTCACAGGAGGAGGAACAGCTCAGGGTCCCCCCCACCTTTGCCACTGCACCTGCTGCTGTGTGCAAGCTGCGAGTGCCTCCCTGTGGGTCTGTGTGACTCGGTCTCCCCACAGTTTGGCTTTAGAGAGAGCTCCAGGCTGGGACCCTCCTGTGGCCAATTCTAAGAATTGCACGGGAGCCTGTGGAAAAGGAAGAACCGTGGGTTTTCTGTGGGGTTTCTTTTTTTTCCTGATTTTTTACCACCTTGCAATGCCTCTAGTTGCCATAAACTCAGCACTATAATTCAAGTCCTATTAGAGCTACTCCCACATCTGACTACGCTTCAACAAGTCTGTAGATAAGCCCTGCTCCTTATAAAGACCGTGCTTGGGTCCCTGTTCACACTGTAGAAGAGGGCAAGAAAAGAGGCTGTTTCGTGTACAGGACCATGTTTAATGAGAGGTGACAAAGGTTGGGCAGGGTGTTTTCTCCAACAGAACCCCTAGAAAAGATGCAAATTCATCTCCTGGCCATAGGTAGGTATTAGGGGGCCAGAGCTGGCATGGGGAGGGGGTGCTAGAGATGGACCATGGCAACATCTCCTTCCCTGCCGATGTGAGACGACTCTCTGGCCTGTCCCATCTTCCTCCCTTCTCTTTTGGGTCAGAAGTGAAAGGATTTTTCTGCATGGATTCACTGCCTGTATAACAGGCTGCAGAGGCCTATCAACAAATTCAGAAATCTTACACACTTCTAAGATTTCTCCCCACCACACTTTATAATGTATTTTCTATTCTTCTTTCCCCTGCCTACACTATGCATAGCTCAATCTTTCCTGCCATACCCAAAACAAGACCCCCAGACCCAAGAGCAGGCTGCGGTGAGAGGGCAGGAAGGGAGGGTGCCTTAACCTCACTCGACTTTGGCTTGTGGTCTAACGTCTGCTCTCCTTTTCCACACACTTCTCCTCCTCCCTGCCACGTGCCACACCAGCCCTGCTCCCCCTACCCCCTGTTTTGCACGCTACTTTCCAGAGGAAGCGGTTTCTGTGGTAGAGTGTAGAGGAGCATCAAAAGGTGACCCAGATCTCAATTGTGGCGTCATGGAACTGGTGATACGACCTCTTCCTGCCCCACCTGGGCCATGAGACCCCTTCTACATCCTGTCCTACTGTGTTATTTCCTGCCTTTGCTTTGCACTGTGGTTTTTCTTTCTCAAAATAAACAAGAAAGCACAAAGTGGTGATGGGGGGGCACATTGTGGTGGTGGGAGATTGAAAGCCTAATATCTGAAAATATCTTTGAACTAGAACTACAAATTTAGTGTTTTGCAGATCACATGCTAAGAGTCACTTTAGTCAAAACATTTGACTTTATCCGTACACTCATTCCCCCCACTCAGCAAATCTTATCACTGGGGTTGTTTAACGTGGAAGAGAAAAGACTGAGATGTGGAAACAGAGGGAGCACACTGTCCTTCCTCCTTGACCATACAGCTAGGAGTGGGTTTGAAGTGCAACACAAAAAATTTAAGATGGGTATTAGTTTTAAAAAGTGATGCTAAAGGTAAATGAGCATGGAAACTTTTCTCCACCTTCCTGAAGGTTTCTGGAATGAGGTTAATCAGTTGGAAATCATGGGAAATGCCACGAGTTGCTTTGTAATTCAAATATGGTTTAGGCAGCTTCATCAAGCTGTTTCCCTGTCAAGTGGTAGACTTCATTATGAATGAAATGTAAGCTTCAAGAGCTGCCTGGAATCTAGCATTTAAAGATCCATGGGCTTTCTATAGCTGGAGAGAAATGAGAGTGACTCTTGTGCCAAGGGAGAGACAAGAGAATGAGTCACTGGACATCTGTACTATAAAATAATCAGGATAATACACCCAGCAAGTTTGAAGTTGTTCCTTGGCAGCAGGGGTCAGTAACTCTCTGTCAGCCTGTGACAGGCCACCTGCTAAATGGTCAGGTGGCAGCACTGTGGCAGAAGACCAGGGAGACTGTTGTGTTGCTGCTTAGCACTGCAGAGCCAGATCCTGTGGCAGGGAAGCTGGCATGGTCTTCACACGGGGACCCTGTCCCACATGAAGCACCAGAGTGCAGGAGGTAGAAATAAACGGACGCCTGTAAAGTTGAAAGCAGACGACAGACGACCCTTTATTGCTAAAACACACACATAGTTATAATCACATATTCTGCAAAGTCATTGTACACGCGCACAATCATAAAATATGATTGGTTATACCATCTCTGTACACGCGCATAAACATAAGGCATAATTGGTTATACCAACTAAAACATGTGAAACTTGTCTAAGTCTAATTGGTCAAGATAAACTGCCGAAATGAGGTTCTTTGTGCCAAGTTCGCTTTATCATGGAATGCGTACTTGTGTTCTTCTAACTGGCTTTATTATCATCTTCTGTTCAAGGTCTTCTAAAGGTGTCTGGAATGCTCTTGTGACCATTAGCAAATATGTTCCTACACCAGGGCTTTTGGCTAAAAGCGTTTCAAGCATGAGCCTTTCCAAAATCAGAGTTCTTTGCAATGGCTGTGAATCCAGCAGGGTGGGACATACCCTGCGAGGGGGAATCACCCCCACCAGTCTGGTGAGGCTTTCCCTGCCACTCAGTTTAGGCAGTGGTGCGAGGTTCAAGCTTTTAAGGGAGGTTGTGTTTCTTTCAGAGCACCCTTCTCATTTCTCACTCCAGAGGAATCTCTGCTGCTTCTTCTGAAGACAGAGAAATCAGCGTCACAAAAGGAGAAAATTTCATTTCCAGTCTTGCCAGTGACAGACTGAACCTGGAGACATAGGCTGGTCAGTTGGTGTCATTAATGCAAAGTAGGTACCTTGTTCTCCAGTGACGCTTGGGAGTGGGGGACACTGAGAGGCAGGACACTTCAGGCTCCTCTGTTCCCTATAGCAGTAGACATCTGCCTTCAACAGCCTGGACTGCTTACTAGTCCTCTCACTGTGGGCAAGCCATATTTTACTGTTGTCTTCACATAGCAGAGTCTACTCTTGGAGGAGAGGTGCTCTCCTCCATTTCCCTCCCTCCGAGCCAGCCATGCTGTTCTCACCCAGACACAGCAAGGATGTCCCAGAAAGGGACTTTGTAGCTATTCCCCACCCCGCAGTGGATCCAGCCAGTTATTGCAAACAGTGCCTGGTGGCCAAGTCAGGCTGAAGAGGATAGTCGGGACTCCCCTTCCCTCCTTCACCCCAAAAGCCAGGCTCATTCCTAAAGCTCATCTGAAGTGTAAAACAAGGTCCTCAAACTACACATTAAAAGACAAACAAGTTTCTTACTTTTTTTATAAGAATTTTTTAATAGCAGCCAAAGGCCTAAAGAAATGCCAAGACATCAGTGTGGTTGCCAGTACAATTCAAGAATTAGCAGCATGCGAATTTCACATGCATGCACTGTTTCCAAGGAGTGCACACATGGACAGGTAAATATGTCAGTATAGTTTTATGCAAAGATTACAAAAAGAAATTGGGAAATCTAAGGTTGTTAGAACTAAACAAAAAGAACAAAAGTAGTTTGTATTTTTACTAAATGCAAAGCCAAATCTTAAGCTGGTTTAAATTCAGAAAATGTTACGGCCAGATAGACTTTAAAAAATACTAAAAAAACATTCTTTCGTTCTGTGATAATGAAGTGAGAATTTCACTGAATTCAGGAATTCTGGGAGACCTAGCAGTGTATCTTTTAGGGGAAAAAAAAAGATACCTTGCTCTGATCTAGCAAGAGATAGCAGGACATGGTGCATAGCACCCTGAATAAGTCTCCCTTTGCTTTTCAGAGTGAGTGTTTCATTTGCAGCTGAAATGGTGTCTGTGGGGGTGCACTCTAAGGAGTGCATACCTGAAAGCTACCAAAATACGAAAAATTAACATTCAAGTGATATTTAGCTTGAAGTTTTCAAGAAAGAACACTGCCCCAAGCAGAAATTGTGTGTCATTTTAATGCAAATAATAGTGATGTTTGGCAGTTTATAGTTACAGCAAACTATGCTTCATGCAAAAAGAAGCATTGTCATGCTAAATGAATCAGGCATCTAGAGCAGCAAAATTTTAAGCTTGTTTTTAAGTAGCTTTATAACAATGCAAATAAAGCAATTTAGACTATAATGGCTGGTGTGATATCCAGAAACGGCAAGTGATATCCCTTGCAACAGGAATGCCTGTGTTCCCTCTTGCACACGATGCTCTGGTAAAGATTCCTCAGCAGATTTTTTGGTAATTCAGGACTGCACTATCTAATTACTTGCATTCCTGTAACAAAAATAAAGGTATGTTAAATCATTATTTGGGATACAGTCACAGCTACACTATTATAGACCTGAAGTGTCTAGGCAATAGAAAGAGGAGAAAGAGATACTGAGCCAAAACTAATATATTAGGTCTGAGGTCTTAAAGTCAATAAACATCAAACTTTCGCAGCTGGAGACTGGTCATGGGATGAATCTGATGGATGAATGCAGATAAGGGAAGGGGTGGATGTAGAAATAGAAGGGAGAGATGTCTAGAAAGAAGAAAAAAGTTAAATTTGCGTGTGGATAAGGAAAACTAAATAGAAATGAGGGGTGATCAAAAACAGTGATATGGCCAAAGGAGTGGAGGGATTTTACTGTTGATAGACAAAAGGTGCATGGATAGACTGCATAAACAGTTATTACAGAGAGAAGAAACATTCATAGCTAATGAACTGATCCAGAAGTTTTCTGTCAGAGGCTTTACTACCCCCCATGCATACTCACTTTTTTTTCCACATAAGCATCGTCATCAGCACATTAAAAATTATTGCTTTCATTAAAATTACTTTCAGGCCCAGATGTGATAAAGACAGCATGTTCAGGTTTTCATCTGTAAAAGTAACAGAGAATGAAAGTCACAAAAGCAGTGAGACATCCTCGCTTCCAGACAGACTTAAAAGCACTTCTTAATGAAGCTGTTCCACTTTGTGTGATTGAGTCAGCTTGTAGGATAGCTAACAAGACAGTGAGCAGGACTGTCTCACTGAGAGACTTTCATTTCTTCCAGTTAGTGTTTCAAGGGCCAGGTTTTCATTCAATAACCACTTAAGTATCCAATATGCAAGTCTGCCAGCCATCTAGCTGTTTTTAAATACGGTGTATTATGAACCCAGGATGCTGGAGGTGTCCCTCTTCCCTCTACCTAAATTTTTTTAAGATGGCCAGAGGAAAAACCAAGTTAAATTTTATTCAAAGAACACAAAGTCTACTTGGATCTTCTATTAATCTTAAGTTACAAAGCCTTTTTCATTTGAAAATACATTGTTCTATATTGGGGAAGCAGGGAGCTGTTATCAAAAAGTCATTTTATGTTTATCTTTGAAAACCTCTCTCTGAAATGACTGATCAAATCACCCAAGTTTACCGGTGAGTATTTTTCTGAAGTGGTGTTTTGGAAACATTTGGCTAATTGGTTTATTTTCAGCAAGGCTGCATGTTTACAAAAGTACAGCTGTTTTGCAAACAGGGCAAGTGCAAAGACAGGCTCAGCTCCTTTGAACTAGCAGGAACAGCAACTGCTTGGGCTCCAGCACTGGCTAATATACTCCCACAGCCATGAGCTAAAGCAAAGCATGCTCAGATGCACCATATCTTTAGTGCAAGCCTGCTTCTGAGCACACACTGCAGAAACCACCCGCTTATCTTTTGGTTCATTAGGTGTTTGTGCACCCCCAAAAAACCCAACTCTTTTGAAGTCTGAAATGCAGACAAACATCCAGTAAGGCTGACTCATATCAGTACCTTAAATCATTATGTGAGGGGGAGTAGTTGTTTGGCTAGTCCTAGCAAGAACATGTAGGCACTGCCTACACTGGTCACATAAAATTACCAGCTCATATCTGGAAGACTACATTAACCCAATGATTTCCAGCCTTGATGTTTAAAGCCTGTGGGGCCCTTTTGGAAATTTCCAGTCTGAACTTTTTGCTCCAACAGGAATTCTGCAAACAAGGAACATTAGCAAAAACTTGGGAAGACGTTTCCTTTAATCAGGCCAAGCTTTACTCCTCAAACGCTGTGTACATACCTGTCCTGAAGTTTAGAGACACCTCTGTAACACAGACAGTGCTGGCACCTGCAGATAGTAACAATAAATTTAATTAATAACAGAAATGTATTTCTTAGCTCTACTTAGAAGGGCTGGATTAGAGTTTCTGGCCAGTAAACCCCCATTTCTGCTGTTTTCAGGGCAGCATAACATCTAATCTAATTAAACTTCAGAGTCTCATCAGACAAATGAATTTCAAGCTTTATATCCCCCACAGTGTGATTTTAAGAGCTCTGCTGTGACTGTACCAGCCTACTGACCCTTAATCTTGTTTCCACCGAGGAAGAAGGCAAAAGAAAACAGAGGCAACAAGGCAACACTCCTCTGGAGTGTGGGACCATAATTCAGCATTGCTTGCAGGGTTGGGAGATGCGAACAAGTTCTGCTCATGCTAATAGTACAGAGACCAGACTACCTCTAGCCCTGTACACACATCCAAAAATGCCATTACCACTTTCAGGATCCTCGCCCTTCAGTTCTCCAACGCCCTCATGATTTGCACCACACTCCATTTCATCTTTCTTGGCCCAGTAGGTTGACAGGTAGCTCACTTCCTGATTGTTCTCGGGTGTTGCCACGTCCACGAGGGCAGTTGTCTGCTTATCAGCCTTACTCTTAAGCTTTTCAGGGGAGTAATCTGTGATAAGGCACATTTCCAAATCCTCATCATCTTTAGAGATCAGCCTGTAGACTGAAGGAGATGGAGTAACATCTGAAAATGGAGAGGAGACGAGACATTAGATGAGAGTACACAGTCATAGTTCCTTCAGTCTTAACACACAGACATTAGGTATGGAGGTTTTTCCATTATTCCAGTGGGAAGTTGTGCTAGGACACCTTTAGAGAACCAAGGCATCCACAGCAGATGATGCAGGAGCTACATGAGACTTATTTTTTTATGGGAGCCACAGAGAGTGGTCAGGCAGGATCCCTAGAGCATCTCAAATGATACTGATGGGGGCATCCACACCCTAGATGTCCATATCTAACCTGGTCATTCCTTTCTGTAACAACTCATTCAACTCTAGTCTGCAGCCTGGGCTTCCTTTTGGATCTCGGACTGGATGGATTCAGGAATGTGTATAACAGGCAGAGAGCACTCTTTTCTTGCTTCACTGCCACAGATGTAATGTGTCTGGAGAGAACTGAGCAGCCCAGGCGCATTCTGCCTTTTCTGCAAATGTGTAGCCAAATCCACGACTGACATTCAAACTCCCACTTCCTCCACCTGTCCTGAGGGACAGTGGATAAACTACTAAGTCTTAAGGGTGTCCCTATTTACCACCAGTCTACGTAATTTTGTTCCTACAGGAGAAAGCTAGGAAAGCCACTGCAAAGTAGGAACACATGGTTGCATTTAGGGAAAGAAAGATGAAACAAATGAATGTTTTGCTATGTTCCACCACCTGACAGTGCAGTGCAAGATTTTTTTACTAAATTTTACCCTGCAGAAGAGGGGTTTGGGGAACTAAAGGCTGCAGATATAAGACAGCTTGGGTTTATTCTGTTTTCTTGGTTCAAATTCTTTTAGCATGTCAGTTAGACTAGGATTTTCCACACATATCAAAACACTACCTGTGGTTAAACCCTTCTTTGCACATTTAGCTTTGTAAACTTGTACTCTAAGCATACATCTCACCTTGTCCAGCTCTTGAAGTCTGATACTTTGAGAAGGTGCTTTCCTAAATCTTTGTTCACACATAATAATAAAATGTTATGGGCATTGCAGTACTCTAATGATGAACAAATGAAATATCACTAAAGACATACTGTAGCCAAGATGCAGATTTGGGGCTCTCAGGAACCCTGTGGCTGCATTTTCCATTGGACTTCACAATCACATGTTTGAACTGGAGCTTCAGTTCACATTTATAAACTCATGAAGTTTTATCATACAGGGTTGGGAGTTTAGATTAATAATTGCTTCATCCCTGTTCACACACCACACTGATAAATATTGTAGAAACACTACAGGCAGCTTAGTTCCCACATGAATAAGTTTTAATTTTTTCCCATGGGGGAAGTTTGGACTAAATCTTGGCTTTTACAAACTGTCTCAAAATCTTATGCAAGTGCAGACCCTGGTTCTATCACTGAGATAAGTGCTTTTCACCTGTTCAGTTGCCATTTGTCAGCCCCTTAGAGAAACAGCCACACTTCTTTATTAGTATGATCTCAGAAAAAAACTAGTCCACAATGCCTAATGAGTCATTCTCTGGCCCTTCTCCTGAATTGCAGTTCAACTATCCCAGCTTTGCCCTGGCTTTGAAAAACCTGATGAGAGTGTTTCTTTCCCAAATACGCAGAATATGGTTTAATGTATGTTCTGACTCCTTCAACACCACTTCCCACCTCCCATACTCCCAGTTTTGCTTTAGAAACAGATTTCAGTGATCATTTGTTAGGGAGAGGAAGACAGGAGCAGATAATAGGCCTGATGGTAGATCCCTCTATAAAATACAGATGAACTAGGGTACTTCATTGTTATGGAGTACATGGATACGAAAGAGAAGAGGGGGAATTGATTGAGCTGTTCTGCTTCTCTTTCATGAGTACTATGCTTTCTGAAAAGCTACATATCCACCTCTTTCTAAATTAGGGTGTTTTTCTCCCTTTCAATCTGTGCAATGCTTTTAACATGAGCAGATAAAAAAATAAGGTCTGTTTTTTGCAGGCAGTTTCAGCAGCACCTGTTTTGCAAAATAATCATTTCTCATTCTTGCTCAGAGTGGCTGCTGGCTTCATTCTGGTGCTAGAGTATTTTTCCGATCAGTTCCTTTGCATATTTGCACGCTGTTATGAAAGTTTGCAGATAGCAGTCTTGGTAAATGTCAGCTATTATAACCACAGCACTGTGACTTATGTTTCCTGTTATTCTGTCTTAATGAGTTGACGGATGTGTTGGAGATGCTGTATTGATATTTATCACATGTATTTGCAGGAAAGATTAAGAAGTAAATTATGATACTCTGAGCTGTCCACCCTGCCTAATTTCATCTTTACTGAAGGATGTCTTCCAGGTGGAAGAGCCGTAGCTGTTGGAATGCTATGCCTGACCAGTCTACAGAGGAAGCCAACTCCAGAGGCTGATTCAGGGAGGGAGCAGTAGAAGCCTGTTTCAACATCAGACTGAGACCTATGCCTTTTTTTCCAAACAAGCTGCAGTAGAAATCCTGAACTGGTTTAACACACAGCTTGTATTATACAGAGATTTATCTCATTCTCCACTCCCTGCAAAGCAAACTCTTTGAATCTCCCGTCAGACTGGAGCTGGTGTGGTAGAGGTCTTTGATCCTCTTACCATTCCTCAGCCTGAGAGTTGTAATTTAAGCCCAGCCAGCAATTAGGCACTACACAGCTGCTCGCTCACTTTTCCCCCCCTCCCTGCAGTGGGATGGGGAGAAGAATTGGAAAAAAGTAAAACTCATGGGGTGAGATAAGAACAATTTAATAACTAAAGTAAAATAAAATGTAATACTAATACTAATAATAATTGTAATGAAAAGGAATATATTTTTTTAACAAAAAAAGAAAAAAATAGAAAAACCAAGTGATCCACAATGCAGTTGCTCCCCACTCGCTGACCAGTGCCCGAGCAGCGATCCACCCCTCCTGGCCAACTCCCCCCAGTTTATATACTGATCATGTTGTTCTATGGTATGGAATATCCCTTTGGCTACTTCGGGTCACCTGTCCTGGCTATGCTCCCTCTCAGCTTCTTGTGCAGCTCCTTGCTGGCAGAGCATGGGAAACTGAAAAATCCTTAACTTAGGATAAGTGCTACTTAGCAACAACTAAAATATCAGTGTGTTATCAACATTGTCACATAAATCCAAAACACACTGTACCAGTTACTAAGAAGAAAATTAACTCTATCCCAGCTGAAATCAAGACACTGAGACATGATATTCCACAGCTCAAGTCAACCCGGAGCTATTGCCCAACTCAGAGGAAATATATACCCCCTTACACATACAGGCTAATATTGACCCCAGAGGAGCAACTCCAGTTACAAGCACTTTAGTGATGTTTGCTGGCTGTCCTCCAATGGAGGTTCGAAAAGGTCTATGAGAGGTCCTTTGTGAAATCTGCCAGTGCTGCATGGGTACTAGGATGTCTACAGCAAGACTAGATGTCCACATTTAGTACCTCAACCCTTCTCCAGACTTCCAGTGCTCATGTCTGGAGGCACTCAAATAAAAGAAGCCAGGTCCTAGTCCAGCATCAGCCAAGTCATCCAAAGTACAAAGACTCTATACAGAGATTCAGTATTTGCAAATGTGAATATGCTGCATCACTTATAGGGTTCAGGCATAATTCTGGTCCCCATCCCAAAAATGTGTTTGTCATTGCCTCTATAATTACACTTGGGGAAGTCAAACTGCCAAAACCATCCAAGACCTTTCTCACAAACCTTTGAAGGGGAAGATTTCTAGCCAAACCAAAACTAAAGCCAAAAATTAATAGAGAAAGATACCTAGTATGTGAGGAGAAATCAAGCGTTCAATGGACTAAATTGTTTTCTAGTACCAAAACAGGATAAATACTGGGCTTATAGCATGTGTTCACATTAAGAAAAAGTTGAGATGAAGTTTTCTTAAATTTCATATTGGGAGGCAATACCCTATTTGTGTTCATGTGTAGATTTACTCATGCATCACCTAAACTGTGGGAGAGATCTACTATGATCTCCTCTACTGCTCCTTTCAACAATGTTAATGAAAGATTTTGGGGGGTCAGAGGGAGCAATTCTGCTTATCTAATCCACTCTTTAAAGCTCACAAGTGAATGACATGGCTTAACCCATTTGTGTAACAATTATCTGGAAACAAAAAGACTTGAAGTGGCTGCTCATGAACCTCCAGAGAACGTCTGTCATTTTCACAAAATACATTTGCATGCTTTTTCTTCCAAAATCAGAGAGGGTTTTAATTGCCAGAACAAGTTTTCAAATTTATATGCCAGAGATTTAGTTTCTAGAAAAAAATTCATAGAGTCATAGAATGGTTTGGGTTGGAAAGGACCCTTAAAGGTCATCTAGTCCAACCCTCAATTCAAATAATTTCAACTCAAAAAAAAAGAAACTTCCTGAATTAGAGGTTAACGATTCCTGTAGTGCCAGGCAAAAAAATCACATTTGTGAAATGAGTAAGAAAAAAAACCTTTCAAATGAATCAACCTAAAATCTCTTTCTAAAAACAGGTGGGAGATCATTTTTATGTTGATGTCAAAAAGTCAGAAGAACTTTTGTTCTTACACTTGTGGAATTGCCTCAGATGTAAATGTCTATTTCACACCAAAATGATATCCTGCTGTTAATATGGAACAGAAAGCTCAAACTTACTTGGGGTAATAAGAAGTTGGGTCCCAGTTCCAAATGTGAGTTTCACATATCCCTGATTGGCACACTGGTATCAACCTCTACAGAAATGTAGACAGGTTTTCCCAATGCATACTGACAATCAGGTCAACAGACATTCCAGAGCAGGGAATAACTTAAGGGAGCAGTGATGAAACACACTGATTTAAGTCACCATCAAAGTACCAAAGAAATCTACTAGAAAATTATCAGGATCAGAAACAGGGAGATCAAATAAAAAAACATTCATTCGTTCACTGGTTACAATTGTCTGTTACACTTTTTGGGGCAATACTAGGAAAAATCTGTTTTTCCATCTGTAACATCACCTAAAATATCTGTTCACTGTGACATGTAGTTAGGGCCACTACCTTTCAGTCCAAGTTTTCTCCTGAATATTTCACCATTTACTACCCACCTGGCTTGATCACCAGCAAGGTTCCTTTTCCTAATGTCAGCTTGTATACTCCTCCACTCCCATAATTCACACAACCCAGGAAACCTTTGCAAGAACCCCTTTGACCTTGGTTACAGTTACCTCCTTACATGTTTCAGTGGCACACTGTGACCCTGTCTAGATCTTAGAGCTTCGCAGGTAGTTCCAAAGGCAATCTAAGTCTTCTAATTCTACTACTTCAGGATTCATATACTCTCACTTAGGTACGCAGTAGCAGGAGTAAGCGTTAAGTATGGCCTTATAGCTGCGACAGCTAGGCAAATCTCAATTCAAGTCCCACTCACGAACAGAATCCACTTGCAATATTTGTGGATAATACAGTATCTATACATCAGAGAAACCAGTCCAGACAAGGCAGTCCAACTCCCATTGCAACACTAATATTAAAAATGTTATAAGTATACTGTTTCTTGGTGGGATTCTGCTACAAGCAAAGACTAGCTAAAATGGTGATAATCATCATAAGTGGATATTTTCTAAATCATAGAATCATAGAATGGTTTGGGTTGGAAGGGACCTTTAAAGGTCATGTAGTCCAACCCCCTTGTAATGAGTAGGGACATCCTCACCTAGATAAAGGTTGCTCAGAGCCCCATCCAACCTGACCTTGAATGTTTCCAGGGATGGGACATCTATGACCTCTCCGGGCAACCTCTTCCAGTGTTTCACCGCCCTCATCATAAAACAATTCTGCCTTGTATCTACTCTGAATCTATCCTCTTTCAGTTTAAAAACATTACCCCTTGTCCTATTGCTACAGACCCTACTAAAAAAATCTGTCCCGATCTTTCTTATAAGCCCCTTTTAAGTACTGAAAGGCCTCAACAAGGTGTCCCCAGAGCCTTCTCCAGGTGAAACAACCCCAACTCTCTCAGCTTTTCCTCATAGGAGATGGTGTTCCATCCTTCCGATCATTTTGTGGCCCTCCTCTGGACTGACTCCAACAGGTCCATGTCTTTCCTGTACTGAGAACTCCAGAGCTGGATGCAGTACTCCAGGTGGGTCTCACCAGAGCAGAGTAGAGAGGCAGAATCACCTCCCTCGACCTGCTGGCCATGCTTCTTTTTATGCAGCCCAGGATACGGTTGTCTTTCTGGGCTGTGAGTCCACATTGCCGGCTCATGTCCAGCCATATCAATATTATAGCCATCCTTTTATTTCGATGCATTTTCATCTGACTAATATCATCCCTGACTGCCTGAGGCCAATGGAAGTGGCATGGATTTACCATTAGGAGAGAACAAATCCACATGACTTACTTAACAGAAGAGGAAAAAGAGGCTTTGTCTTAGCTTATCACAGGAATGCAATTGATGGAAGAGCACTGAAAGCACATGCCTGCCTGCAGCTGCCTCAAGGAAGACTGCTTGGATAGCAGCTGTGGAATAAATTCCACCGGTTAAGGTGAGACCTCAGACTACTATGCATTTGACAGCTGCCATTTCCCGGATCTTGGTGTGTATTCACAACAATCTGGCAAATTAGGCAAAAAATCAGCATAAATGTACCTGGCAAAACCACAAGTCTCATCCCAGATCCAAATGTGAGTTTGTAACTATATCCATAGTCACACAATAGCACAGGCCTCTACAATATCCAGAGTGCTATTGAATGGAACCTTCAACAATTAAATACTCCACAAAGGGAAATCTTATTTATCTCTATGATTAGACAGATCCATATATCTAGGACTTTTTTCTGACTTACTTTCTCTTCATGTGGTGTTTTGCATCTTTCAAACTCCCAAACACCTGTTCCTTAATATTCCCCTCCATCATATTTATCCCATTGCTTCCAGAAACCCACCTGCCTCACAAGTTCTATTCTTCATTTCATTCCTCATTTATTTAGTCTGCAGTGAGATTCCTGTCTTAAAAATTAGTTTCTTTACTGTTACTTCACAGCTCACCTAGTGATCGATGGTGTAGTACAGACTCCATCATCCCATTCTCTTGGATTTGCCATCTGAATTAGTCAAGGAGTGATTCAAGAACAAATTTGTCATTTAGATTTTAAGTAGAAAGCACACTTTTTTGGTATGCAATTTCTTTGTGGCAGGGAGACCATTGCTTATTCTGCCATTAAACACTGAGTTTTTAGCATGCATTCGGGAAGCTCTTAGGTTCTACAGTGTGACCAGAACGAGATCTGGAACAGTTGCACACAGACATGACCACAATGGTAAATTTGGGGACACGTAAATGAACTCAGGCAGAGCCTTGATTTATAGCTCCTTTAGCTTGCTGATAGCTCCATATAAACTTGAGATTCTTATTTTTCTCATATGTTTTTGAACAGGGTCAGGAGGGTCATTTGAAATATGAGGAATTTCCCCAGCGTTTTTCAGAATGAATAGTTTCTTTATATTGCTGTGTTTTTTAACTTTCAGAATAAAATTATTTTAAAATTATCTCAACAATCACTACCATTTTAAGAAATGGAAACATTACTTTTCAAGAGTAAATCCAAAGCATTTAGATATTAAATGCTCCTAAAAGTATTCTTAAGAAATTTGGAAAAATTGATACATTTACAAAAAAATACTGGTGTCTCAGGATCTGCCCTACTTTCTTTCCTTTTTCCAAAGAGTTTCAGACAAGAGAAGAGGGGGGGGATTTTGGGGGGGGGGGGGATTTTTTTTCCAACACTTGTGGCAGCAACTGTCAAAGCACAAATTTTTCATGCTTTTTTTGTTCAGAGAAAATTATTTGTGGTCAGGGTCACCTTTCCATCTTTCCAAAAAAAGACATTTAATAATGAGCTTTGCTTCTTGACCTCTTTCCCCTCTGTCTAGGTATCTATTCCATGCCTAGATTTAAGACTTGTCATACTGTCCTCCAGCAGTTTCAGAGCTTCACTTCTAATGTGCTCCGAGCTTCACATGGAGTTGAAGGCCAAGATAATTTCACAGTACTCAACACTAGCTGGCTAGAATTACAAACTTGGTATCATTCTCAAGGATTAGCTTGCTTCCTAAGCTTCAGTATTTATATAATGCTTCACAATATGACAGAAATCCATCCCCTATCATTACAGCTTTATTGAGGATCTCCAAAGCAAAGACCGGATATGTGCTTGTATTTTGCATCCGCATGAAATTAGGAGGCTTGTTATCTTAAAGTACTAGCATCCACACACTAGAAAAGTCCTTTTTACCTGCTACAGCCTTACAAGACTAGTCTCACCACTCTGCATTTTGCTGGCCCATGCTGGCTTTCACGATTTCCCTTTGCTTCTACTCTACATGAGAATTCTTGATTTAGGAGCCCGCTTCCTGTTTACTTTCCAAGAAAAATCCTCTTGCATATGTAAAACTTCTGCTATGGCTAATTAATCATCAGGAATAAGGAGGGGAAAATATATAGGCAGCCATGGAAATCCTTGCTCTTATACCAGATGAAAATTTATAGTCCTATTCGTAATATATTGTGGAGTGACGAAATAGGCAAATAACTTGCAAACGGAAAGAAGTACTTCCAAGAGGAATCACATCTGAGAATTCAGACATACCTGGAGAAACCGTGAGTTTGGTTCCAGCTCCAAATGTAAGTTTGCCATAACTCATTGTATTACACTGTGACACTATGCTTTGCAAAATGGTGCACTGGTATGCACATGGGCTGGACTAACATTTGAGAACATGGCAATGCAAGATTCTTAATTGGAATAATCTAACCAACGTTGTTGGCCACCTCCTCAGCCCATATAGTAAACATTTCATTCAGCCACATTCCTCTGCCTGCTTAATCATTCCTGACACCTACTACTCTAGCTGTTGTCCACCACCTAGTCAGTCATCTGTTTATTCTTTCCTCTGTCTCCACACAACAGCAGCATCTGTCAAACAGTGTGTGCATATACAACTTCCCAGACAGTGTTCAGAAGCTTTCTGACACCTCCTTTTGAGTTTCAACAGTCTGTGTCACCTTCCTTCTCTGTTCCCTTGCAATTCCTATGCAGGCTGCACTTCATGTTGTATTAATACTTGCTGGGTTCCGCTCTGAAGGGGGATGCCAGTATCAAACCTGAGCTTGTATCATGCCCTAAAGTCTGCACAGTGGTTCAGCATGCAACAGAAATCTCCCTTCCATCGTCTCCAGAACTAGGACTTCCACAGCAGATCAAGTTCAGCAGTGATGTCTATACAGCTATATACACACAAGCAAGCACACTCTAAGTGCAATATATAGTCAATTTTCCATTGCCAAGAGCAACAGAGAACCTGGGAATTTTGGCTGGGGCCAGAACTAAGGGGCACCCCTCAAACCTCCTCCTCCCGTCCCCACAGTGCCTCCACACTGTCCCCTCGGCTGCGTTAGAGTGGGAAAACTCTACCAAGGTGAGACAAAACCAGTCTGATGGTGCATGTTCCCTGGAGCTCAGAGAGCTTGAAAAGCCTCAGGCACTCCTGCCTCGGTGAGCAAGCACTTACTGGGCATCACACGGAGCCTTGTCCCACTCCCAAAGGTGCCTTTGCGGTAAGCACCATTGCTCACACACTGCTTCCCGCTGGAACACAAACTCCGCTGGGACGCAGTGACATAGCAGAGCCAAAGGACCATTGGAACAAGTTCAGTATGGACGGGACCAGGTTGCCAAATCTCTCTGGAGTATCAGTTCTTTATGACGCACACACCCATTATATGTGCAGGTAGAAGGGAGGAATGGGAACAGGCACGTAAAGAAACTTTGACGCTGTAACAGACCACACCGGAGCACAAGGCAATGGGACATGCAGGAAAACCAAGTCCTAGGGTCACCTGGAAAACTGCACAGTTCGGTTCCCAAAATTGTTTCCCTCAAAACAACTAAGAGCAAGGCAAAAATGAAGCCATTCCAGTTTCCAGGACAAGTTGCTCCTTACCTGGTATGACCGAAAGCACCGTTCCTTTTCCAAAAGTGACTTTGCCTACACCATTCACACTCCGACACATTTCATTACAAAAATGTCTCTGTCAGCCCTGCACATGGTCTCAAACACAAAGCGCCTGCATTCAGGCCACAGCAAAGCTCCCTGACACAACAGGCTCAAGTCCAGTCTCATATACCTGGAACAATGCAAAATCTATTCCCTAGATCACTTGCACTTTTCAGAAAAGCATTTCCCTTTGCCTTTCCTAATTTTTAAGACCCACATGTGACAACTGCCACCCATGGTACCACTTGTCCAGAATCAGGGCGACCATGCATCCAAAAAGCCTGCTTATGTGCAGGGAACCCATGGAAATTCATGAGGTTTGGTCATCTGTGGGTTTCAAAGGCTACTGTGAAATGACCTGTCAGGGCCACCTCAATGCCGTACAAGCAATTGTTTAAAGACAGGAATAACTGAAGCCTCGACATGGAGATATCTGGAAGAAGACAAGGAATGCCTCTGTTTCACTGTTCAGTTCCCCAAATCGTCACCACTAAACAATAAGGAAGAAGAGAAAAATGAAGCAATTCCAGTTTCCAGTGTAATTGGCCGCTTACAGGCTACAACTGGAAGTAGCATTCCTTTTCCAAAAGTGACTTTCTCTGACCACACACATTCTGACACAGTTTATTAAAAAAATGTCCCTGTTAGCCCTGCAAATGACCTTCTACAAAAAGCTATGCAAATCGCTCTGATGCAACAGGCTCCAAGGCAGTGCTGCTACCCAGAACACGGAGAAATCTGTTCCTGAAACTGTGTTTCAGGTGAAGGTGCTCTTCCAGGTAGGAGGGTTTCTGCATGTCCACCATCTCAGAAACTCCCCTGATGGTTTACATCGTCTTCATTAGACAAATGAGCACCTATGTTCTCATTCCCATCTGTAACGTGACCCAAATACAACAAGATTATCTACAAGGCATGACAGTGGACACTCGAGGATTTTCGACAGTGGACACTCAAGGATTTTTGACAGAGGACACACAGGAAAGCTGCACACTTACTGGGTTGGACAGACAGTCTGGTCCCTGAGCCAAAGGTCAGCTTGCTGTAGCCATAGCTATAATCACACAGCATTTCCTTCCATAACAAAAAGTCCAGCAAGGCACTTCAAGAAGCAGCACCTCTCCCCACATCTTTGCCCAGCCGTGCCTAGGCTAGGAGGGGCAGCAGAAGGGTGACTGTGCTTCCCAGTGCAGCACAAACCCCACTAGGATGCAGTGGCACAGGACAGCCTCCCCATGGGGCAGCTGGGACATTTGGGAGCAGGCGTGTGGCCACTTTCTCCACCCCAGGCAAACTGAGTGAGCAAGAAGGGTTGTTTTGGACCAACCTGGCACAATCACCGTTGGACCTACGGGTACAAACCCCATTTGCAACGACTGCTGCTTCTGCCCTGAGCCAAAGCCTGTCCTGAAGGAAAGCAGGCGGCATGTAACTCCATAGCTGAAGAGCCACAATCTCAAGAAGAGAGCTGCTGGAGAGCTCGCTGCCCACTGGGCTGGGAACAAGCCTGATCCAATCAGATAAAGGCAAGTGCTCAGCGAGCTGGAAAGGGACGACTGGGATAACAAGAAAAACTCCCAGCCTGGTGGCAGTTGTACTCACTGGCCTTCACAACCAGGCGTGTCCCTGTCCCCAGTGTCGGTCTGTGGTTCCCTGTGTTCACACAGTCCTTCACACTCCAGCAAAACCCATCAGCTCTCGTGCCTGTTACTCTACAACTAATCTCCAGGAGATCAGCTCCTTCCCATCAACACCAGGCATTTGAAGCCAGGTATAACCGTAGCCTTGGCAAGGAGGGATCTGGAAGACAACAAGGAACACCTGGGTTTGCACCGTGGGCAGGTCTGATGAGTGTCCGGTGGAGAAGCGGGTCACTTCTGGACTCCTGTTCCCTGGTCATCCAAATAGCCTGAGCTGTTGCCAGCACCAAGGAAGTCCTATCTGTGTCCCCTGAGCTAGCCACCTTTCTGGGCAAGAGGAATCTGCCAACCTGGAGTTGAACTGCTCTTTGGGTGACTTCGGACAGAGCCCATGTGCTTGCGGTTGAATCAATGTGCTGCCTAATTTTAGAGCAGCAGAAAGTATAGCTCTTCTGTATGAAAGGCAGGAAAGCAATCGCCCGCTTCAGCTGAAACAGTTACAGCCCATGCACTTTCAACTCTTAGCACTGCAGTAATGCAACACGAGTTGAAGAGCTACCAACAGTAATCTCTTGGGAATCTCATCTACAGGAGGGATGACAACTAGGATTCTGGTGCAAACAAGAGCATTATTAATTTGGTCTTTCTTCAGCAGAGCAAAGGACAACCACTCAGGGCTGTGCTAGACAGAGCCATCAGCAAGCCACCCCAATTTTTGCAAGTATGGATGGCCATGGCACAAAAAGCCTCTCCCTGAGCAAGAGGGTTCAGGACCCTGGTCTGCTTATGTGAAAGGCAGAGAGCGGGAGGTAGCAGGAGTAAGCAGGAGGGGTAAATTCACAGTTTTGTTGAATCAAGGTCCTTGCTGCTACCAGAGAAAGCAGAGCAAAAAGCCCCACAGATTGACTCAGTCTCCCTCCACTTCAGTTAGGCTAGTTCATGACCACAAAACTGTTCCACCAAGTGGAGCAAGAAAAGGCTTTAAAACTTACTGGGATTTATCCTTAGCTGAGTTCCGCCTCCAAAGACGACTTTGTTGCCATAATTAGACACAGTGTTTGCCTTCACAACAAAAACCCTCTAAGTCACCTACCCCCTGCACCAGCTTATTCCTTCCAAAGCTGGGTACTTCTTTTACAACAGTCACAGCTGGGCAACCCTTTCAGCTCTGACAGAGATGACACCTGAGTGCACCCTTGTCCCACGTAGAGAAAAGATGCAGGATTATGATCACAACTCCTCTCTCAGCCCTAAGAAATTGGTCCTAAAAGCTGAGATCTTCCCCTGGACTCCCCTGCAAACACTCCACACCTTCAAAAAGTCTTTCTTGGTGCTGGCTGCTATATCTCACACACACACACACACATAAACAATATCCCTGTGCAGACCAGTTTCCAACACAGCTCAGCTGGTTTTTTTTCCTATCCTTACTCCTTCAGGCTGGGTTTCTACCTACCAGGTTTCACCATCAGTTGTGTCCCACTCCCAAAGACAACTTTCCAGGTGTATGTTGAAATCACACAGTGATACATCCACTAACAAAAACCGCACACAAGTTTTACTCCAGAAAACAGTACAAGATTTCCCATAGAGATCAAGGGGGGAAAACAAGATGCTCCTTCAGGGCTCACTGAGAGCCAGCTAACACAGAGCTGCTTACTGAGTTTCACAGAAAGTCTGCTTCCATGCCCAGAGTTGAGCTTGCCAAAACAGGCCAGCTTTAGAAAGGAAACCCTGTCACCTGCAGAAGAGGCTGACTTTTGTCTTTCCCGGCAGAACATGGAAAAAAACGGGGAAAGACAAGGGAAATCACTAATTCCTGAGCTATGACAGCATCCTTCCCCACACATCAGGCTAACACACAGCTGCTCTTCCTCCAGCAGTGCCCTTGCCCACAAGGGTTGCACGCTGCCTTTGAGCCCCTTCAGGAGCAGCCAGTGCTGCCCAGGACACGTCTGTTGAGACATATGCATTTCTCTCAATCTCACAGCACTTACATGTCTTTGTAAAGAGCTTTCCCCCCTTCCCAAAGACAAACCTTCTGCCCTGCCCCCTCTCCTCCCACAGCAGTTCACAGCTTTGCCATTCCCAGAGAGAGGGCCAGGGTTGTGCACGCTTACGGGAAGGCTTCCCAAAATTTACACCCTGACATTATTGCCTTGGACATTTCTGCATTGCCCCGCAAGGCTAAAAAGTAGCTTTGAGAGTACTCACGAGACTTCACACTTAGCTTTGTCCCAGCTCCAAGGGAGTACCTGTTCCCACCAGCACTTGCAGCAACAAAAGCCATTACACAAAAGCTCTCATCTCCCCATAGCAAGGAAGCCATTAGTGTGGCTGACAAGGACCTTCCCAGCAAGGCACGGGAGACACTTTTCAAATATCACACAGAGTTCAATTTTTGCTTGAAGATTTACTCCATCCAACCACAACCTCATTAAAGACTGCACTGAAGGCATTCTCAGAGCCTGTGATGGGAGAGGAGGCATTTCAGGTGTGCAAAGGAAAAAAAAAAAACAAACGACGACTACAGAAACAACCCTATTGCCCTATTGCAAGAGAGGCATATGGAAGACCGATGGGAAGCTGCACACTCACTGGGTTGGACGGAGAGTCTGGTCCCTGAGCCAAACGTTGGCTTGCTGTAGCCACTGCCATAATCACACAGCATTTCCTTCCATAACAAAAAGCCCAGCAAGGCACTTCAGAAGCAGAAACTTTCCCCAAGCCTTTGCCCAGCCATGTCAAGGCTAGGAAAAAACAAATCCTCCTTCTCTTCCAGCTGCACCTCTGAATTCTCATTTTGGTCTTAAGGTGGGCTAAAAGTGGGAATGCAGCAAGAGGAGAGAGCAAAAAGTGGAGAAGCAGGAGAAGAAAGCTTACTTGGCAGAATGTGTAGCTTCGTCCCTGGCCCAAACTGGGGTTTTACCACATTGTTGGTCACACAGTGCTACACACCCAAACAAGAACCCAAGGCTCAGCCTGCTCTCTCACCCCCTCTGGTCTGCTTTTGTGAGGAGAGGGACGAGCCCCTCGGACAGGAGACGGCATCTGCCTTGGGAACTGCAACACAGAGAGGAGGGAAAGACAAAAGCTCAGAGATTACTTTCTCAGGCCGCTTGGACAATACCAGTCATTCACTGGCACCAGGACTTTTCAGGCGAGAGTGCCAAAATGACTTGGTCTTGGTTTGTTGTGCAAAGGAGAAAAAGCCCATTCTTGCCATCATTTAGCCTGACCAGTCTGTGTTGCCTTTCTGCTCTGTTCCTTTTCATTGTCCATCCTCCTTTGCAGGCTGCACTTCATGTTGTATTAATTAATCCTTGCTGGGTTCCACTCTGAGTGTCGTTGGGGGGTGCCACTACCAAATGTGAGCTTGTATCATGCAACCTGAGTTGCCCTAGATAGCCAAAGAATCTGCATAGTATGATTATTGTGAGAAGGGCTGAAAAGAATAATGCCAAAACTTCAAATACCAGAAATTGAATTCAGGCCATGCATTCACAGAAGTTTGCATCTGAGCTAGTAAACGGAGGAACAACAACAACCACAACCCCACCAAAAAACCCCACACAACCAAACTGCAAAGAGAAACCCGTTGGAGCCAAACTTGGGTAATTTAGCCAGGAGTGTCCAAATGTATCCTCCCAATTTGCAGAACTAGATAGTTTTGCATGACAAAAACTGGCTTAGCATGCTGGAAGCTCTGTAAACCAAGTCACACATAGCTGGAAAAATGCACTCACACAAAAACAGAGATCGGGGCACAGTGCACCAAAACCTCACTCACTGGTTTCTGTCAAGCCCAGTGTTATCCCTTTAAGCTGACCCATAAAACACTCCTGCCCCTGAAGAGCGTGTAAATTAAATGGAGAATGAGGTCATAGTTAGTTAATTCATTAGTTAATGGGAACAAAATCCAAGCACCAGTGAGACCTCCCTCCCCTTCTTCCTGCAAAACCTAGATCGCAAATCAGTTTGCTCTCCATCCCAAAGAGAAAATGGGATTTAATTTTTGAGAAAGCGGAGATAAGATCTAATCCACAGGCGAAGTATTTACAATTCCTTTCACTCGCTTCCAATGGGGAGGGAAAAAAAATGTATTGGCAGTCTTCTAAGAGCCTTTTGCTTTTCTTAACTATTTTTTCTTTTTTGAAAGTCAAAAATCTCCTGAAGAGTCTACAATTCTGGCTGAAAATTTACTTGAGATTTAATTACTGAGGTAGTGAAAATTTTACTTGAAGTATCTGATTCAAATGCTTGGGAAAGTTTCCTAGGTGTGAGTATAGGCTCACAATTTTCAAAGGAGGAAATAATTAATCTTTTTTATTTCCTTCAGTGTTGTGGCATTGTATATCTCCAAATCCAAGCAGCTATCAGGAAATCCCCCCTCATTTGTAGTTAGGGACCAATTTTCTTATTCATAATTTTATTCCAGATGAAGGAAAGATAGATACTACAGAGTTCTGTGTGAATATTTTCAAGCCTGAGTGTACCTAGCCTATAGTTAGGCATGTGCCTAACTTGCAAAGTTCATATACCTGGAGAAATGAGAAGGTTAGTCCCTACTCCAAACATGAGTTCATTAAACTTCTGGAAGGAAAACCACACCACAAAGCTTGCTTAGACAGTTTGCGAGCGTGAAACTACTCACAGTGTGAAAATAAGTTGCACGCACCTACAGAAGTTGCCAGTTTTTAAGCGTTCTCTCAGAGGAAAGCTCCACAGCTTGTATAATTTACATCATTGCTCTGCAGACCATCTCTCCTGTTCTACAATATCCAGCAGATGCTACAGTAACCAAGCGATCACTGTTACTACTTTTTGGCTACAGCCTGCTTCTGATCTCTGTTTTGCTACTCTCTTAGCAAATGTTAACTGTTATTTTTGAAGCTAGAGTACAGCATTGTCTACATTGAGTCCGCCTTGACTCAGGGAAGAGATAGCTCACTTGGGGCAACTTTCTTTCAGTAAATAATGGAATAATCCCCATTCCTCAGACCCCACCTTCATCATTTGCCCATTCAATGGCCTGAATACTTACAACCTACATCATTTTCTGATCCGATGAATGCTAAACTTCAAAAAAGCTCACGTTGCTGGCTAAGTGTATACCCCAATGTATAGGGGTGGTTGTGGAGATTCAGTACTGCACTTGTTGAATGATGCAATTGGACTCTTAGTAATGAAGCTGTTTAAGACCCTCGTTAGAAGAAAAAAGAGTCTACTGAATTTACAGTTAGGCCTGGTGCAATAGGTCCTGCAAAGACATTTGCAGACATGATCCCAAAGCCTTGTTGTGCTGGAATGGCAAAAAGGGATGGGAACAACAACATGAACACGGTCTAAGGTCAGAGTAACTGATAAAGTCCACCTTCCTATCGGTCCAGATTTCCATCTACGGGTGGGTTTTTTTACAATGCAAGAAGTATTGCAGTCTTTAAATCAGTACTATGCCTTTCAGCTAGCCAATTCCTTTTCTTGCCGAGTCACAGCATAGCCTTAGGACATAATTGTCGGGGAGATTGCAAGACTCAGGCATTAATGCACTTACGTGGCCAGATGGTGACTTTAGTCCCTGAGCCAAAGGTGAACTTGAGGCTGTTGTCACAACAGCAGAGCCCTTTGCAGAAACCCGGAGGGTTAGGTCCCAGCTGGCAACACCTCCACCAGTTGAGCTGTATTGGCAGCCTCTTCGCCTACACCCTGGGCGAGCGGGATGCTCACACTAAAGTGAAAACCTGCTGCATTTCCGCAGAGCGGGTCAGTGGTGGGCAATTTCACTTGCTTGGATTTTTGCAGGGTCCTTCCACTTCCAGCTGTCTGCTCAGCCTCTTTAGGTTCCTCCTGTCAATGTCCACACCTTATCCAGGCTGAAAGTTACTATCATAACAATCTGCAGCTTTTCCCTTTCTGGTTATGCTCAGAAAAACAACCTACATACCTAGAGCTATTTGACGTGACTATCTGGAAACATTTGCACCGAGCATGATCTGAACCTTGCCCAAGTTACCTGAAAGGCTCAAGGTAAGAAACAGAACAGAACCCCCTTTACGCCTGCCCAGCGGCCTTCCACCGCCATACATAGGTATGGAGCACAAGTTGGTCAATCAGTCCGTCTGTCCTAAACCACGCCTTGGTTCCTGCTCACTGCCAGACTAACAGTAGCCTGGAGCACCATGTCCATAGAATGTTTCTCTACATAAATAGCAGAGGTCCAACACCTGGAAAAGGTTCTAGGCACGAGAGTATCTTGAAATAGCACCTATTCTCCTTCCCCTTTGTAACATGACCCAGGCACAACAAGAACCTCTACAGGGTGCTCCAGTGGACACTCAAGGATTTTTGACAAAGGACACACAGAAAAGCTGCACACTCACTGGGTTGTACGGACAGTCTGGTCCCTGAGCCAAAAGTCACCTTGTTGTAGTCAGTATTATAATCTCACAGCATTTCCTTCCATAACAAAAAGCCCAGCAAGCCACTGTGTGGGGTGAGTTTAGGGCTGGGGCCAGAACTAAGGGGCACCCCTCAAACCTCCTCCTCCCGTCCCCACAGTGCCTCCACACTGTCCCCTCGGCTGCGTTAGAGTGGGAAAACTCTACCAAGGTGAGACAAAACCCTTCTGATGGTGCATGTTCCCTGGAGCTCAGAGAGCTTGAAAAGCTTCAGGCACTCCTGCCCCAGTGAGCAAGCACTTACTGGGCATCACACAGAGCCTTGTCCCACTCCCAAAGGTGCCTTTGCGGTAAGCACCATTGCTCACACACTGCTTCCCGCTGGAACACAAACCCCGCTGGGACGCAGTGACATAGCAGAGCCAAAGGACCATTGGAACAAGCTCAGTATGGACGGGACCAGGTTGCCAAATCTCTCTGGAGTATCAGTTCTTTATGACGCACACATCCATTATATGCGCAGGTAGAAGGGAGGAATGGGAACAGGCATGTAAAGAAACTTTGACGCTGTAACAGACCACACCGGAGCACAAGGCAATGGGACATGCAGGAAAACCAAGTCCTAGGGTCACCTGGAAAACTGCACAGTTCGGTTCCCAAAATTGTTTCCCTCAAAACAACTAAGAGCAAGGCAAAAATGAAGCCATTCCAGTTTCCAGGACAAGTTGCTCCTTACCTGGTATGACCGAAAGCACCGTTCCTTTTCCAAAAGTGACTTTGCCTACACCATTCACACTCCGACACATTTCATTACAAAAATGTCTCTGTCAGCCCTGCACATGGTCTCAAACACAAAGCGCCTGCATTCAGGCCACAGCAAAGCTCCCTGACACAACAGGCTCAAGTCCAGTCTCATATACCTGGAACAATGCAAAATCTATTCCCTAGATCACTTGCACTTTTCAGAAAAGCATTTCCCTTTGCCTTTCCTAATTTTTAAGACCCACATGTGACAACTGCCACCCATGGTACCACTTGTCCAGAATCAGGGCGACCATGCATCCAAAAAGCCTGCTTATGTGCAGGGAACCCATGGAAATTCATGAGGTTTGGTCATCTGTGGGTTTCAAAGGCTACTGTGAAATGACCTGTCAGGGCCACCTCAATGCCGTACAAGCAATTGTTTAAAGACAGGAATAACTGAAGCCTCGACATGGAGATATCTGGAAGAAGACAAGGAATGCCTCTGTTTCACTGTTCAGTTCCCCAAATCGTCACCACTAAACAATAAGGAAGAAGAGAAAAATGAAGCAATTCCAGTTTCCAGTGTAATTGGCCGCTTACAGGCTACAACTGGAAGTAGCATTCCTTTTCCAAAAGTGACTTTCTCTGACCACACACATTCTGACACAGTTTATTAAAAAAATGTCCCTGTTAGCCCTGCAAATGACCTTCTACAAAAAGCTATGCAAATCGCTCTGATGCAACAGGCTCCAAGGCAGTGCTGCTACCCAGAACACGGAGAAATCTGTTCCTGAAACTGTGTTTCAGGTGAAGGTGCTCTTCCAGGTAGGAGGGTTTCTGCATGTCCACCATCTCAGAAACTCCCCTGATGGTTTACATCGTCTTCATTAGACAAATGAGCACCTATGTTCTCATTCCCATCTGTAACGTGACCCAAATACAACAAGATTATCTACAAGGCATGACAGTGGACACTCGAGGATTTTCGACAGTGGACACTCAAGGATTTTTGACAGAGGACACACAGGAAAGCTGCACACTTACTGGGTTGGACAGACAGTCTGGTCCCTGAGCCAAAGGTCAGCTTGCTGTAGCCATAGCTATAATCACACAGCATTTCCTTCCATAACAAAAAGTCCAGCAAGGCACTTCAAGAAGCAGCACCTCTCCCCACATCTTTGCCCAGCCGTGCCTAGGCTAGGAGGGGCAGCAGAAGGGTGACTGTGCTTCCCAGTGCAGCACAAACCCCACTAGGATGCAGTGGCACAGGACAGCCTCCCCACGGGGCAGCTGGGACATTTGGGAGCAGGCATGTGGCCACTTTCTCCACCCCAGGCAAACTGAGTGAGCAAGAAGGGTTGTTTTGGACCAACCTGGCACAATCACCGTTGGACCTACGGGTACAAACCCCATTTGCAACGACTGCTGCTTCTGCCCTGAGCCAAAGCCTGTCCTGAAGGAAAGCAGGCGGCATGTAACTCCATAGCTGAAGAGCCACAATCTCAAGAAGAGAGCTGCTGGAGAGCTCGCTGCCCACTGGGCTGGGAACAAGCCTGATCCAATCAGATAAAGGCAAGTGCTCAGCGAGCTGGAAAGGGACGACTGGGATAACAAGAAAAACTCCCAGCCTGGTGGCAGTTGTACTCACTGGCCTTCACAACCAGGCGTGTCCCTGTCCCCAGTGTCGGTCTGTGGTTCCCTGTGTTCACACAGTCCTTCACACTCCAGCAAAACCCATCAGCTCTCGTGCCTGTTACTCTACAACTAATCTCCAGGAGATCAGCTCCTTCCCATCAACACCAGGCATTTGAAGCCAGGTATAACTGTAGCCTTGGCAAGGAGGGATCTGGAAGACAACAAGGAACACCTGGGTTTGCACCGTGGGCAGGTCTGATGAGTGTCCGGTGGAGAAGCGGGTCACTTCTGGACACCTGTTCCCTGGTCATCCAAATAGCCTGAGCTGTTGCCAGCACCAAGGAAGTCCTATCTGTGTCCCCTGAGCTAGCCACCTTTCTGGGCAAGAGGAATCTGCCAACCTGGAGTTGAACTGCTCTTTGGGTGACTTCGGACAGAGCCCATGTGCTTGCGGTTGAATCAATGTGCTGCCTAATTTTAGAGCAGCAGAAAGTATAGCTCTTCTGTATGAAAGGCAGGAAAGCAATCGCCCGCTTCAGCTGAAACAGTTACAGCCCATGCACTTTCAACTCTTAGCACTGCAGTAATGCAACACGAGTTGAAGAGCTACCAACAGTAATCTCTTGGGAATCTCATCTACAGGAGGGATGACAACTAGGATTCTGGTGCAAACAAGAGCATTATTAATTTGGTCTTTCTTCAGCAGAGCAAAGGACAACCACTCAGGGCTGTGCTAGACAGAGCCATCAGCAAGCCACCCCAATTTTTGCAAGTATGGATGGCCATGGCACAAAAAGCCTCTCCCTGAGCAAGAGGGTTCAGGACCCTGGTCTGCTTATGTGAAAGGCAGAGAGCGGGAGGTAGCAGGAGTAAGCAGGAGGGGTAAATTCACAGTTTTGTTGAATCAAGGTCCTTGCTGCTACCAGAGAAAGCAGAGCAAAAAGCCCCACAGATTGACTCAGTCTCCCTCCACTTCAGTTAGGCTAGTTCATGACCACAAAACTGTTCCACCAAGTGGAGCAAGAAAAGGCTTTAAAACTTACTGGGATTTATCCTTAGCTGAGTTCCGCCTCCAAAGACGACTTTGTTGCCATAATTAGACACAGTGTTTGCCTTCACAACAAAAACCCTCTAAGTCACCTACCCCCTGCACCAGCTTATTCCTTCCAAAGCTGGGTACTTCTTTTACAACAGTCACAGCTGGGCAACCCTTTCAGCTCTGACAGAGATGACACCTGAGTGCACCCTTGTCCCACGTAGAGAAAAGATGCAGGATTATGATCACAACTCCTCTCTCAGCCCTAAGAAATTGGTCCTAAAAGCTGAGATCTTCCCCTGGACTCCCCTGCAAACACTCCACACCTTCAAAAAGTCTTTCTTGGTGCTGGCTGCTATATCTCACACACACACACACACATAAACAATATCCCTGTGCAGACCAGTTTCCAACACAGCTCAGCTGGTTTTTTTTCCTATCCTTACTCCTTCAGGCTGGGTTTCTACCTACCAGGTTTCACCATCAGTTGTGTCCCACTCCCAAAGACAACTTTCCAGGTGTATGTTGAAATCACACAGTGATACATCCACTAACAAAAACCGCACACAAGTTTTACTCCAGAAAACAGTACAAGATTTCCCATAGAGATCAAGGGGGGAAAACAAGATGCTCCTTCAGGGCTCACTGAGAGCCAGCTAACACAGAGCTGCTTACTGAGTTTCACAGAAAGTCTGCTTCCATGCCCAGAGTTGAGCTTGCCAAAACAGGCCAGCTTTAGAAAGGAAACCCTGTCACCTGCAGAAGAGGCTGACTTTTGTCTTTCCCGGCAGAACATGGAAAAAAACGGGGAAAGACAAGGGAAATCACTAATTCCTGAGCTATGACAGCATCCTTCCCCACACATCAGGCTAACACACAGCTGCTCTTCCTCCAGCAGTGCCCTTGCCCACAAGGGTTGCACGCTGCCTTTGAGCCCCTTCAGGAGCAGCCAGTGCTGCCCAGGACACGTCTGTTGAGACATATGCATTTCTCTCAATCTCACAGCACTTACATGTCTTTGTAAAGAGCTTTCCCCCCTTCCCAAAGACAAACCTTCTGCCCTGCCCCCTCTCCTCCCACAGCAGTTCACAGCTTTGCCATTCCCAGAGAGAGGGCCAGGGTTGTGCACGCTTACGGGAAGGCTTCCCAAAATTTACACCCTGACATTATTGCCTTGGACATTTCTGCATTGCCCCGCAAGGCTAAAAAGTAGCTTTGAGAGTACTCACGAGACTTCACACTTAGCTTTGTCCCAGCTCCAAGGGAGTACCTGTTCCCACCAGCACTTGCAGCAACAAAAGCCATTACACAAAAGCTCTCATCTCCCCATAGCAAGGAAGCCATTAGTGTGGCTGACAAGGACCTTCCCAGCAAGGCACGGGAGACACTTTTCAAATATCACACAGAGTTCAATTTTTGCTTGAAGATTTACTCCATCCAACCACAACCTCATTAAAGACTGCACTGAAGGCATTCTCAGAGCCTGTGATGGGAGAGGAGGCATTTCAGGTGTGCAAAGGAAAAAAAAAAAACAAACGACGACTACAGAAACAACCCTATTGCCCTATTGCAAGAGAGGCATATGGAAGACCGATGGGAAGCTGCACACTCACTGGGTTGGACGGAGAGTCTGGTCCCTGAGCCAAACGTTGGCTTGCTGTAGCCACTGCCATAATCACACAGCATTTCCTTCCATAACAAAAAGCCCAGCAAGGCACTTCAGAAGCAGAAACTTTCCCCAAGCCTTTGCCCAGCCATGTCAAGGCTAGGAAAAAACAAATCCTCCTTCTCTTCCAGCTGCACCTCTGAATTCTCATTTTGGTCTTAAGGTGGGCTAAAAGTGGGAATGCAGCAAGAGGAGAGAGCAAAAAGTGGAGAAGCAGGAGAAGAAAGCTTACTTGGCAGAATGTGTAGCTTCGTCCCTGGCCCAAACTGGGGTTTTACCACATTGTTGGTCACACAGTGCTACACACCCAAACAAGAACCCAAGGCTCAGCCTGCTCTCTCACCCCCTCTGGTCTGCTTTTGTGAGGAGAGGGACGAGCCCCTCGGACAGGAGACGGCATCTGCCTTGGGAACTGCAACACAGAGAGGAGGGAAAGACAAAAGCTCAGAGATTACTTTCTCAGGCCGCTTGGACAATACCAGTCATTCACTGGCACCAGGACTTTTCAGGCGAGAGTGCCAAAATGACTTGGTCTTGGTTTGTTGTGCAAAGGAGAAAAAGCCCATTCTTGCCATCATTTAGCCTGACCAGTCTGTGTTGCCTTTCTGCTCTGTTCCTTTTCATTGTCCATCCTCCTTTGCAGGCTGCACTTCATGTTGTATTAATTAATCCTTGCTGGGTTCCACTCTGAGTGTCGTTGGGGGGTGCCACTACCAAATGTGAGCTTGTATCATGCAACCTGAGTTGCCCTAGATAGCCAAAGAATCTGCATAGTATGATTATTGTGAGAAGGGCTGAAAAGAATAATGCCAAAACTTCAAATACCAGAAATTGAATTCAGGCCATGCATTCACAGAAGTTTGCATCTGAGCTAGTAAACGGAGGAACAACAACAACCACAACCCCACCAAAAAACCCCACACAACCAAACTGCAAAGAGAAACCCGTTGGAGCCAAACTTGGGTAATTTAGCCAGGAGTGTCCAAATGTATCCTCCCAATTTGCAGAACTAGATAGTTTTGCATGACAAAAACTGGCTTAGCATGCTGGAAGCTCTGTAAACCAAGTCACACATAGCTGGAAAAATGCACTCACACAAAAACAGAGATCGGGGCACAGTGCACCAAAACCTCACTCACTGGTTTCTGTCAAGCCCAGTGTTATCCCTTTAAGCTGACCCATAAAACACTCCTGCCCCTGAAGAGCGTGTAAATTAAATGGAGAATGAGGTCATAGTTAGTTAATTCATTAGTTAATGGGAACAAAATCCAAGCACCAGTGAGACCTCCCTCCCCTTCTTCCTGCAAAACCTAGATCGCAAATCAGTTTGCTCTCCATCCCAAAGAGAAAATGGGATTTAATTTTTGAGAAAGCGGAGATAAGATCTAATCCACAGGCGAAGTATTTACAATTCCTTTCACTCGCTTCCAATGGGGAGGGAAAAAAAATGTATTGGCAGTCTTCTAAGAGCCTTTTGCTTTTCTTAACTATTTTTTCTTTTTTGAAAGTCAAAAATCTCCTGAAGAGTCTACAATTCTGGCTGAAAATTTACTTGAGATTTAATTACTGAGGTAGTGAAAATTTTACTTGAAGTATCTGATTCAAATGCTTGGGAAAGTTTCCTAGGTGTGAGTATAGGCTCACAATTTTCAAAGGAGGAAATAATTAATCTTTTTTATTTCCTTCAGTGTTGTGGCATTGTATATCTCCAAATCCAAGCAGCTATCAGGAAATCCCCCCTCATTTGTAGTTAGGGACCAATTTTCTTATTCATAATTTTATTCCAGATGAAGGAAAGATAGATACTACAGAGTTCTGTGTGAATATTTTCAAGCCTGAGTGTACCTAGCCTATAGTTAGGCATGTGCCTAACTTGCAAAGTTCATATACCTGGAGAAATGAGAAGGTTAGTCCCTACTCCAAACATGAGTTCATTAAACTTCTGGAAGGAAAACCACACCACAAAGCTTGCTTAGACAGTTTGCGAGCGTGAAACTACTCACAGTGTGAAAATAAGTTGCACGCACCTACAGAAGTTGCCAGTTTTTAAGCGTTCTCTCAGAGGAAAGCTCCACAGCTTGTATAATTTACATCATTGCTCTGCAGACCATCTCTCCTGTTCTACAATATCCAGCAGATGCTACAGTAACCAAGCGATCACTGTTACTACTTTTTGGCTACAGCCTGCTTCTGATCTCTGTTTTGCTACTCTCTTAGCAAATGTTAACTGTTATTTTTGAAGCTAGAGTACAGCATTGTCTACATTGAGTCCGCCTTGACTCAGGGAAGAGATAGCTCACTTGGGGCAACTTTCTTTCAGTAAATAATGGAATAATCCCCATTCCTCAGACCCCACCTTCATCATTTGCCCATTCAATGGCCTGAATACTTACAACCTACATCATTTTCTGATCCGATGAATGCTAAACTTCAAAAAAGCTCACGTTGCTGGCTAAGTGTATACCCCAATGTATAGGGGTGGTTGTGGAGATTCAGTACTGCACTTGTTGAATGATGCAATTGGACTCTTAGTAATGAAGCTGTTTAAGACCCTCGTTAGAAGAAAAAAGAGTCTACTGAATTTACAGTTAGGCCTGGTGCAATAGGTCCTGCAAAGACATTTGCAGACATGATCCCAAAGCCTTGTTGTGCTGGAATGGCAAAAAGGGATGGGAACAACAACATGAACACGGTCTAAGGTCAGAGTAACTGATAAAGTCCACCTTCCTATCGGTCCAGATTTCCATCTACGGGTGGGTTTTTTTACAATGCAAGAAGTATTGCAGTCTTTAAATCAGTACTATGCCTTTCAGCTAGCCAATTCCTTTTCTTGCCGAGTCACAGCATAGCCTTAGGACATAATTGTCGGGGAGATTGCAAGACTCAGGCATTAATGCACTTACGTGGCCAGATGGTGACTTTAGTCCCTGAGCCAAAGGTGAACTTGAGGCTGTTGTCACAACAGCAGAGCCCTTTGCAGAAACCCGGAGGGTTAGGTCCCAGCTGGCAACACCTCCACCAGTTGAGCTGTATTGGCAGCCTCTTCGCCTACACCCTGGGCGAGCGGGATGCTCACACTAAAGTGAAAACCTGCTGCATTTCCGCAGAGCGGGTCAGTGGTGGGCAATTTCACTTGCTTGGATTTTTGCAGGGTCCTTCCACTTCCAGCTGTCTGCTCAGCCTCTTTAGGTTCCTCCTGTCAATGTCCACACCTTATCCAGGCTGAAAGTTACTATCATAACAATCTGCAGCTTTTCCCTTTCTGGTTATGCTCAGAAAAACAACCTACATACCTAGAGCTATTTGACGTGACTATCTGGAAACATTTGCACCGAGCATGATCTGAACCTTGCCCAAGTTACCTGAAAGGCTCAAGGTAAGAAACAGAACAGAACCCCCTTTACGCCTGCCCAGCGGCCTTCCACCGCCATACATAGGTATGGAGCACAAGTTGGTCAATCAGTCCGTCTGTCCTAAACCACGCCTTGGTTCCTGCTCACTGCCAGACTAACAGTAGCCTGGAGCACCATGTCCATAGAATGTTTCTCTACATAAATAGCAGAGGTCCAACACCTGGAAAAGGTTCTAGGCACGAGAGTATCTTGAAATAGCACCTATTCTCCTTCCCCTTTGTAACATGACCCAGGCACAACAAGAACCTCTACAGGGTGCTCCAGTGGACACTCAAGGATTTTTGACAAAGGACACACAGAAAAGCTGCACACTCACTGGGTTGTACGGACAGTCTGGTCCCTGAGCCAAAAGTCACCTTGTTGTAGTCAGTATTATAATCTCACAGCATTTCCTTCCATAACAAAAAGCCCAGCAAGCCACTGTGTGGGGTGAGTTTAGGGCTGGGGCCAGAACTAAGGGGCACCCCTCAAACCTCCTCCTCCCGTCCCCACAGTGCCTCCACACTGTCCCCTCGGCTGCGTTAGAGTGGGAAAACTCTACCAAGGTGAGACAAAACCCTTCTGATGGTGCATGTTCCCTGGAGCTCAGAGAGCTTGAAAAGCTTCAGGCACTCCTGCCCCAGTGAGCAAGCACTTACTGGGCATCACACAGAGCCTTGTCCCACTCCCAAAGGTGCCTTTGCGGTAAGCACCATTGCTCACACACTGCTTCCCGCTGGAACACAAACCCCGCTGGGACGCAGTGACATAGCAGAGCCAAAGGACCATTGGAACAAGCTCAGTATGGACGGGACCAGGTTGCCAAATCTCTCTGGAGTATCAGTTCTTTATGACGCACACATCCATTATATGCGCAGGTAGAAGGGAGGAATGGGAACAGGCATGTAAAGAAACTTTGACGCTGTAACAGACCACACCGGAGCACAAGGCAATGGGACATGCAGGAAAACCAAGTCCTAGGGTCACCTGGAAAACTGCACAGTTCGGTTCCCAAAATTGTTTCCCTCAAAACAACTAAGAGCAAGGCAAAAATGAAGCCATTCCAGTTTCCAGGACAAGTTGCTCCTTACCTGGTATGACCGAAAGCACCGTTCCTTTTCCAAAAGTGACTTTGCCTACACCATTCACACTCCGACACATTTCATTACAAAAATGTCTCTGTCAGCCCTGCACATGGTCTCAAACACAAAGCGCCTGCATTCAGGCCACAGCAAAGCTCCCTGACACAACAGGCTCAAGTCCAGTCTCATATACCTGGAACAATGCAAAATCTATTCCCTAGATCACTTGCACTTTTCAGAAAAGCATTTCCCTTTGCCTTTCCTAATTTTTAAGACCCACATGTGACAACTGCCACCCATGGTACCACTTGTCCAGAATCAGGGCGACCATGCATCCAAAAAGCCTGCTTATGTGCAGGGAACCCATGGAAATTCATGAGGTTTGGTCATCTGTGGGTTTCAAAGGCTACTGTGAAATGACCTGTCAGGGCCACCTCAATGCCGTACAAGCAATTGTTTAAAGACAGGAATAACTGAAGCCTCGACATGGAGATATCTGGAAGAAGACAAGGAATGCCTCTGTTTCACTGTTCAGTTCCCCAAATCGTCACCACTAAACAATAAGGAAGAAGAGAAAAATGAAGCAATTCCAGTTTCCAGTGTAATTGGCCGCTTACAGGCTACAACTGGAAGTAGCATTCCTTTTCCAAAAGTGACTTTCTCTGACCACACACATTCTGACACAGTTTATTAAAAAAATGTCCCTGTTAGCCCTGCAAATGACCTTCTACAAAAAGCTATGCAAATCGCTCTGATGCAACAGGCTCCAAGGCAGTGCTGCTACCCAGAACACGGAGAAATCTGTTCCTGAAACTGTGTTTCAGGTGAAGGTGCTCTTCCAGGTAGGAGGGTTTCTGCATGTCCACCATCTCAGAAACTCCCCTGATGGTTTACATCGTCTTCATTAGACAAATGAGCACCTATGTTCTCATTCCCATCTGTAACGTGACCCAAATACAACAAGATTATCTACAAGGCATGACAGTGGACACTCGAGGATTTTCGACAGTGGACACTCAAGGATTTTTGACAGAGGACACACAGGAAAGCTGCACACTTACTGGGTTGGACAGACAGTCTGGTCCCTGAGCCAAAGGTCAGCTTGCTGTAGCCATAGCTATAATCACACAGCATTTCCTTCCATAACAAAAAGTCCAGCAAGGCACTTCAAGAAGCAGCACCTCTCCCCACATCTTTGCCCAGCCGTGCCTAGGCTAGGAGGGGCAGCAGAAGGGTGACTGTGCTTCCCAGTGCAGCACAAACCCCACTAGGATGCAGTGGCACAGGACAGCCTCCCCACGGGGCAGCTGGGACATTTGGGAGCAGGCATGTGGCCACTTTCTCCACCCCAGGCAAACTGAGTGAGCAAGAAGGGTTGTTTTGGACCAACCTGGCACAATCACCGTTGGACCTACGGGTACAAACCCCATTTGCAACGACTGCTGCTTCTGCCCTGAGCCAAAGCCTGTCCTGAAGGAAAGCAGGCGGCATGTAACTCCATAGCTGAAGAGCCACAATCTCAAGAAGAGAGCTGCTGGAGAGCTCGCTGCCCACTGGGCTGGGAACAAGCCTGATCCAATCAGATAAAGGCAAGTGCTCAGCGAGCTGGAAAGGGACGACTGGGATAACAAGAAAAACTCCCAGCCTGGTGGCAGTTGTACTCACTGGCCTTCACAACCAGGCGTGTCCCTGTCCCCAGTGTCGGTCTGTGGTTCCCTGTGTTCACACAGTCCTTCACACTCCAGCAAAACCCATCAGCTCTCGTGCCTGTTACTCTACAACTAATCTCCAGGAGATCAGCTCCTTCCCATCAACACCAGGCATTTGAAGCCAGGTATAACTGTAGCCTTGGCAAGGAGGGATCTGGAAGACAACAAGGAACACCTGGGTTTGCACCGTGGGCAGGTCTGATGAGTGTCCGGTGGAGAAGCGGGTCACTTCTGGACACCTGTTCCCTGGTCATCCAAATAGCCTGAGCTGTTGCCAGCACCAAGGAAGTCCTATCTGTGTCCCCTGAGCTAGCCACCTTTCTGGGCAAGAGGAATCTGCCAACCTGGAGTTGAACTGCTCTTTGGGTGACTTCGGACAGAGCCCATGTGCTTGCGGTTGAATCAATGTGCTGCCTAATTTTAGAGCAGCAGAAAGTATAGCTCTTCTGTATGAAAGGCAGGAAAGCAATCGCCCGCTTCAGCTGAAACAGTTACAGCCCATGCACTTTCAACTCTTAGCACTGCAGTAATGCAACACGAGTTGAAGAGCTACCAACAGTAATCTCTTGGGAATCTCATCTACAGGAGGGATGACAACTAGGATTCTGGTGCAAACAAGAGCATTATTAATTTGGTCTTTCTTCAGCAGAGCAAAGGACAACCACTCAGGGCTGTGCTAGACAGAGCCATCAGCAAGCCACCCCAATTTTTGCAAGTATGGATGGCCATGGCACAAAAAGCCTCTCCCTGAGCAAGAGGGTTCAGGACCCTGGTCTGCTTATGTGAAAGGCAGAGAGCGGGAGGTAGCAGGAGTAAGCAGGAGGGGTAAATTCACAGTTTTGTTGAATCAAGGTCCTTGCTGCTACCAGAGAAAGCAGAGCAAAAAGCCCCACAGATTGACTCAGTCTCCCTCCACTTCAGTTAGGCTAGTTCATGACCACAAAACTGTTCCACCAAGTGGAGCAAGAAAAGGCTTTAAAACTTACTGGGATTTATCCTTAGCTGAGTTCCGCCTCCAAAGACGACTTTGTTGCCATAATTAGACACAGTGTTTGCCTTCACAACAAAAACCCTCTAAGTCACCTACCCCCTGCACCAGCTTATTCCTTCCAAAGCTGGGTACTTCTTTTACAACAGTCACAGCTGGGCAACCCTTTCAGCTCTGACAGAGATGACACCTGCGTGCACCCTTGTCCCACGTAGAGAAAAGATGCAGGATTATGATCACAACTCCTCTCTCAGCCCTAAGAAATTGGTCCTAAAAGCTGAGATCTTCCCCTGGACTCCCCTGCAAACACTCCATACCTTCAAAAAGTCTTTCTTGGTGCTGGCTGCTATATCTCACACACACACACACACACATAAACAATATCCCTGTGCAGACCAGTTTCCAACACAGCTCAGCTGGTTTTTTTTCCTATCCTTACTCCTTCAGGCTGGGTTTCTACCTACCAGGTTTCACCATCAGTTGTGTCCCACTCCCAAAGACAACTTTCCAGGTGTATGTTGAAATCACACAGTGATACATCCACTAACAAAAACCGCACACAAGTTTTACTCCAGAAAACAGTACAAGATTTCCCATAGAGATCAAGGGGGGAAAACAAGATGCTCCTTCAGGGCTCACTGAGAGCCAGCTAACACAGAGCTGCTTACTGAGTTTCACAGAAAGTCTGCTTCCATGCCCAGAGTTGAGCTTGCCAAAACAGGCCAGCTTTAGAAAGAAAACCCTGTCACCTGCAGAAGAGGCTGACTTTTGTCTTTCCCGGCAGAACGTGGAAAAAAAACGGGGAAAGACAAGGGAAATCACTAATTCCTGAGCTATGACAGCATCCTTCCCCACACATCAGGCTAACACACAGCTGCTCTTCCTCCAGCAGTGCCCTTGCCCACAAGGGTTGCACGCTGCCTTTGAGCCCCTTCAGGAGCAGCCAGTGCTGCCCAGGACACGTCTGTTGAGACATATGCATTTCTCTCAATCTCACAGCACTTACATGTCTTTGTAAAGAGCTTTCCCCCCTTCCCAAAGACAAACCTTCTGCCCTGCCCCCTCTCCTCCCACAGCAGTTCACAGCTTTGCCATTCCCAGAGAGAGGGCCAGGGTTGTGCACGCTTACGGGAAGGCTTCCCAAAATTTACACCCTGACATTATTGCCTTGGACATTTCTGCATTGCCCCGCAAGGCTAAAAAGTAGCTTTGAGAGTACTCACGAGACTTCACACTTAGCTTTGTCCCAGCTCCAAGGGAGTACCTGTTCCCACCAGCACTTGCAGCAACAAAAGCCATTACACAAAAGCTCTCATCTCCCCATAGCAAGGAAGCCATTAGTGTGGCTGACAAGGACCTTCCCAGCAAGGCACGGGAGACACTTTTCAAATATCACACAGAGTTCAATTTTTGCTTGAAGATTTACTCCATCCAACCACAACCTCATTAAAGACTGCACTGAAGGCATTCTCAGAGCCTGTGATGGGAGAGGAGGCATTTCAGGTGTGCAAAGGAAAAAAAAAAAACAAACGACGACTACAGAAACAACCCTATTGCCCTATTGCAAGAGAGGCATATGGAAGACCGATGGGAAGCTGCACACTCACTGGGTTGGACGGAGAGTCTGGTCCCTGAGCCAAACGTTGGCTTGCTGTAGCCACTGCCATAATCACACAGCATTTCCTTCCATAACAAAAAGCCCAGCAAGGCACTTCAGAAGCAGAAACTTTCCCCAAGCCTTTGCCCAGCCATGTCAAGGCTAGGAAAAAACAAATCCTCCTTCTCTTCCAGCTGCACCTCTGAATTCTCATTTTGGTCTTAAGGTGGGCTAAAAGTGGGAATGCAGCAAGAGGAGAGAGCAAAAAGTGGAGAAGCAGGAGAAGAAAGCTTACTTGGCAGAATGTGTAGCTTCGTCCCTGGCCCAAACTGGGGTTTTACCACATTGTTGGTCACACAGTGCTACACACCCAAACAAGAACCCAAGGCTCAGCCTGCTCTCTCACCCCCTCTGGTCTGCTTTTGTGAGGAGAGGGACGAGCCCCTCGGACAGGAGACGGCATCTGCCTTGGGAACTGCAACACAGAGAGGAGGGAAAGACAAAAGCTCAGAGATTACTTTCTCAGGCCGCTTGGACAATACCAGTCATTCACTGGCACCAGGACTTTTCAGGCGAGAGTGCCAAAATGACTTGGTCTTGGTTTGTTGTGCAAAGGAGAAAAAGCCCATTCTTGCCATCATTTAGCCTGACCAGTCTGTGTTGCCTTTCTGCTCTGTTCCTTTTCATTGTCCATCCTCCTTTGCAGGCTGCACTTCATGTTGTATTAATTAATCCTTGCTGGGTTCCACTCTGAGTGTCGTTGGGGGGTGCCACTACCAAATGTGAGCTTGTATCATGCAACCTGAGTTGCCCTAGATAGCCAAAGAATCTGCATAGTATGATTATTGTGAGAAGGGCTGAAAAGAATAATGCCAAAACTTCAAATACCAGAAATTGAATTCAGGCCATGCATTCACAGAAGTTTGCATCTGAGCTAGTAAACGGAGGAACAACAACAACCACAACCCCACCAAAAAACCCCACACAACCAAACTGCAAAGAGAAACCCGTTGGAGCCAAACTTGGGTAATTTAGCCAGGAGTGTCCAAATGTATCCTCCCAATTTGCAGAACTAGATAGTTTTGCATGACAAAAACTGGCTTAGCATGCTGGAAGCTCTGTAAACCAAGTCACACATAGCTGGAAAAATGCACTCACACAAAAACAGAGATCGGGGCACAGTGCACCAAAACCTCACTCACTGGTTTCTGTCAAGCCCAGTGTTATCCCTTTAAGCTGACCCATAAAACACTCCTGCCCCTGAAGAGCGTGTAAATTAAATGGAGAATGAGGTCATAGTTAGTTAATTCATTAGTTAATGGGAACAAAATCCAAGCACCAGTGAGACCTCCCTCCCCTTCTTCCTGCAAAACCTAGATCGCAAATCAGTTTGCTCTCCATCCCAAAGAGAAAATGGGATTTAATTTTTGAGAAAGCGGAGATAAGATCTAATCCACAGGCGAAGTATTTACAATTCCTTTCACTCGCTTCCAATGGGGAGGGAAAAAAAATGTATTGGCAGTCTTCTAAGAGCCTTTTGCTTTTCTTAACTATTTTTTCTTTTTTGAAAGTCAAAAATCTCCTGAAGAGTCTACAATTCTGGCTGAAAATTTACTTGAGATTTAATTACTGAGGTAGTGAAAATTTTACTTGAAGTATCTGATTCATAATGCTTGGGAAAGTTTCCTAGGTGTGAGTATAGGCTCACAATTTTCAAAGGAGGAAATAATTAATCTTTTTTATTTCCTTCAGTGTTGTGGCATTGTATATCTCCAAATCCAAGCAGCTATCAGGAAATCCCCCCTCATTTGTAGTTAGGGACCAATTTTCTTATTCATAATTTTATTCCAGATGAAGGAAAGATAGATACTACAGAGTTCTGTGTGAATATTTTCAAGCCTGAGTGTACCTAGCCTATAGTTAGGCATGTGCCTAACTTGCAAAGTTCATATACCTGGAGAAATGAGAAGGTTAGTCCCTACTCCAAACATGAGTTCATTAAACTTCTGGAAGGAAAACCACACCACAAAGCTTGCTTAGACAGTTTGCGAGCGTGAAACTACTCACAGTGTGAAAATAAGTTGCACGCACCTACAGAAGTTGCCAGTTTTTAAGCGTTCTCTCAGAGGAAAGCTCCACAGCTTGTATAATTTACATCATTGCTCTGCAGACCATCTCTCCTGTTCTACAATATCCAGCAGATGCTACAGTAACCAAGCGATCACTGTTACTACTTTTTGGCTACAGCCTGCTTCTGATCTCTGTTTTGCTACTCTCTTAGCAAATGTTAACTGTTATTTTTGAAGCTAGAGTACAGCATTGTCTACATTGAGTCCGCCTTGACTCAGGGAAGAGATAGCTCACTTGGGGCAACTTTCTTTCAGTAAATAATGGAATAATCCCCATTCCTCAGACCCCACCTTCATCATTTGCCCATTCAATGGCCTGAATACTTACAACCTACATCATTTTCTGATCCGATGAATGCTAAACTTCAAAAAAGCTCACGTTGCTGGCTAAGTGTATACCCCAATGTATAGGGGTGGTTGTGGAGATTCAGTACTGCACTTGTTGAATGATGCAATTGGACTCTTAGTAATGAAGCTGTTTAAGACCCTCGTTAGAAGAAAAAAGAGTCTACTGAATTTACAGTTAGGCCTGGTGCAATAGGTCCTGCAAAGACATTTGCAGACATGATCCCAAAGCCTTGTTGTGCTGGAATGGCAAAAAGGGATGGGAACAACAACATGAACACGGTCTAAGGTCAGAGTAACTGATAAAGTCCACCTTCCTATCGGTCCAGATTTCCATCTACGGGTGGGTTTTTTTACAATGCAAGAAGTATTGCAGTCTTTAAATCAGTACTATGCCTTTCAGCTAGCCAATTCCTTTTCTTGCCGAGTCACAGCATAGCCTTAGGACATAATTGTCGGGGAGATTGCAAGACTCAGGCATTAATGCACTTACGTGGCCAGATGGTGACTTTAGTCCCTGAGCCAAAGGTGAACTTGAGGCTGTTGTCACAACAGCAGAGCCCTTTGCAGAAACCCGGAGGGTTAGGTCCCAGCTGGCAACACCTCCACCAGTTGAGCTGTATTGGCAGCCTCTTCGCCTACACCCTGGGCGAGCGGGATGCTCACACTAAAGTGAAAACCTGCTGCATTTCCGCAGAGCGGGTCAGTGGTGGGCAATTTCACTTGCTTGGATTTTTGGAGGGTCCTTCCACTTCCAGCTGTCTGCTCAGCCTCTTTAGGTTCCTCCTGTCAATGTCCACACCTTATCCAGGCTGAAAGTTACTATCATAACAATCTGCAGCTTTTCCCTTTCTGGTTATGCTCAGAAAAACAACCTACATACCTAGAGCTATTTGACGTGACTATCTGGAAACATTTGCACCGAGCATGATCTGAACCTTGCCCAAGTTACCTGAAAGGCTCAAGGTAAGAAACAGAACAGAACCCCCTTTACGCCTGCCCAGCGGCCTTCCACCGCCATACATAGGTATGGAGCACAAGTTGGTCAATCAGTCCGTCTGTCCTAAACCACGCCTTGGTTCCTGCTCACTGCCAGACTAACAGTAGCCTGGAGCACCATGTCCATAGAATGTTTCTCTACATAAATAGCAGAGGTCCAACACCTGGAAAAGGTTCTAGGCACGAGAGTATCTTGAAATAGCACCTATTCTCCTTCCCCTTTGTAACATGACCCAGGCACAACAAGAACCTCTACAGGGTGCTCCAGTGGACACTCAAGGATTTTTGACAAAGGACACACAGAAAAGCTGCACACTCACTGGGTTGTACGGACAGTCTGGTCCCTGAGCCAAAAGTCACCTTGTTGTAGTCAGTATTATAATCTCACAGCATTTCCTTCCATAACAAAAAGCCCAGCAAGCCACTGTGTGGGGTGAGTTTAGGGCTGGGGCCAGAACTAAGGGGCACCCCTCAAACCTCCTCCTCCCGTCCCCACAGTGCCTCCACACTGTCCCCTTGGCTGCATTAGAGTGGGAAAACTCTACGAAGGTGAGACAAAACCAGTCTGATGGTGCATGTTCCCTGGAGCTCAGAGAGCTTGAAAAGCTTCAGGCACTCCTGCCCCAGTGAGCAAGCACTTACTGGGCATCACACAGAGCCTTGTCCCACTCCCAAAGGTGCCTTTGCGGTAAGCACCATTGCTCACACACTGCTTCCCGCTGGAACACAAACCCCGCTGGGACGCAGTGACATAGCAGAGCCAAAGGACCATTGGAACAAGCTCAGTATGGACGGGACCAGGTTGCCAAATCTCTCTGGAGTATCAGTTCTTTATGACGCACACATCCATTATATGCACAGGTAGAAGGGAGGAATGGGAACAGGCACGTAAAGAAACTTTGACGCTGTAACAGACCACACCGGAGCACAAGGCAATGGGACATGCAGGAAAACCAAGTCCTAGGGTCACCTGGAAAACTGCACAGTTCGGTTCCCAAAATTGTTTCCCTCAAAACAACTAAGAGCAAGGCAAAAATGAAGCCATTCCAGTTTCCAGGACAAGTTGCTCCTTACCTGGTATGACTGAAAGCACCGTTCCTTTTCCAAAAGTGACTTTGCCTACACCATTCACACTCTGACACATTTCATTACAAAAATGTCTCTGTCAGCCCTGCACATGGTCTCAAACACAAAGCGCCTGCATTCAGGCCACAGCAAAGCTCCCTGACACAACAGGCTCAAGTCCAGTCTCATATACCTGGAACAATGCAAAATCTATTCCCTAGATCACTTGCACTTTTCAGAAAAGCATTTCCCTTTGCCTTTCCTAATTTTTAAGACCCACATGTGACAACTGCCACCCATGGTACCACTTGTCCAGAATCAGGGTGACCATGCATCCAAAAAGCCTGCTTATGTGCAGGGAACCCATGGAAATTCATGAGGTTTGGTCATCTGTGGGTTTCAAAGGCTTCTGTGAGACAACTGGTCTCTGACGATCAAGTGATGCACATTTCTTCCACAGCAACCTTAAATTCATTTGCTGAGGAAGGGGAGAGTAGGTTGGAAAAGAAGAGCCCAGCTCAGGAGACCCTGTTCACATCCAGGGAATGCCTGCTCTGATCAGAGGAAGGTAAATGGTCAGGGAGCTGGAAAGGGAGGATTTGTATAACAGAGCATAAGAAATATCCCCAGGTAGGCAGCAGTTGTACTCACTGGGCTTTACAACCAGGCGTGTCCCTGTCCCCAGTGTCAGTTTGTAGTTCCCTGTATTCACACAGTCCTTCACACTCCAGCAAAAACCATCAGCTCTCATGCCAGTTGCTCTACAACTAATCTCCAGGAGATCAGCTCCTTCCCATCAACACCAGGCATTTGAAGCCAGGTATAACTGTAGCCTTGATAAGAACTCTCTTGGGAATCTCATCTACAGGAGGGATGGCAACTAGGATTCTGGTGCAAACAAAAGCATTATTAATTTGGCCTTTCTTCAGCAGAGCAAAGGACAATCACCCAGGGCCGTGCTAGGCAGAGTCATCAGCTACCCACTCCAATTTAACTTCAAGGATTTTTGACAAAGGACACACAGGAAAGCTGCACACTTACTGGGTTGCACGGACAGTCTGGTCCCTGAGCCAAAGGTCAGCTTGCCATAGCCAGAGCCAATGTCACACAGCATTTCCTTCCATAACAAAAAGTCCAGCAAGGCACTTCAAGAAGCAGCACCTCTCCCCACATCTTTGCCCAGCCGTGCCTAGGCTAGGAGGGGCAGCAGAAGGGTGACTGTGCTTCCCAGTGCAGCACAAACCCCACTAGGATGCAGTGGCACAGGACAGCCTCCCCACGGGGCAGCTGGGACATTTGGGAGCAGGCGTGCGGCCGCTTTCTCCATCCCAGGCAAACTGAGCAAGCAAGAAGGGGTTGTTTTGGACCAAACAGACCCATTCCCTTAAAGCAAAGTCCATCGCTAGATACGGTCACACATAAATGATCAAACACCCAGCCACGCTGCTGCTCTCAAACACCCCAAGAAAGGCCTTGAACAAAACAGAAAACATAGGAGCAGTGTTAGACTTACATGGTCTAACAATGAGTCTTGTTCCGGAGCCAAAGTTGGGTTTATATGCACCAGCTCCTGCATTCACACAGCATTTCCTCTCTCAACAAAAACCTTCCCAACCACTTGGCAAAGCTGGGCATCCACAGCCCAACTAGACAGTGCCGAATGTCACTCATAGACAGCTACATCCTGACCAGAAGACCCCCCTGAGATCTGTCTATGGGATCCAGAACACCTATGAATACAGTCCCCATTTGGGATGACTGCTGCCTCTGCCCTGAGCCAAAGCCTGTCCTGGAGGAAAGGAGGTGGCATGCAACACCATAGCTGAAGAGCCACAGTCCCAAGAAGAGAGGTGCTGGAAGGCTCGCTGGGCAGTGAGTAGCTTTGCCCCACATGGAAGGAGACTACAAGAAAGTGGCAGCACTTACTAGGCAAAACCTGACATTGTGTCCCTTTGCCTAGTGTAAGCTTGCCATAGTTCACACATTGGTTTTCACCTCAACAAGAACACAAGCTCATGCACATCCTTAGAGCGAAAGGCAACCTGTACTTACTTGGCCACAACAGAAAATGTCTGTCCCTGAGCAAATGGCTTCAGGACCCCACACTGCTTATGTGAAATGAAGGAGTAGATTACTGACAGAGTTGAATAACTGAGGGCATACCTTCTTAGACCTTTGTTCAGCTCATACATGTCTTTCTTTTTTTATACAATATTGAACAGAAAATGGTTTAAAACTTACTTGGTTTTACCCTTAGTTGCACTCCACTTCCAAAGGAAGTGAATTTGTTTCCATAGCTATTCACACAGTATTTGTCTTCAAAACAAAAACCTTTTTTCTCCGCCAGTTGTTTATTAGTGCCTGCTTGGCATTTCTTTTAACTTAGTCTACCCAAGTAAATTCCTTGGCAACTTGAACTTAGATTTCCTTTAAAGATTTTCTTACTTGATGGTCTCTTTCAGTTTTGCCAGAGATGACCACTGATTGCATATTTTGTCCTTCATTCATGTGAGGAAATGCTACAAGGATTAACAGTAAAATTCCTCTTTCAGCATTAGATCACCATTAAAGTCCGAGATCTCCCACTGGACCTTCCTGCACATAGTGCAAATCTTCAAAATACCTTTCTTGATTCCCCAAACAAACAATGCCCTGCTTGTTCAGACCTCTTTCCAAGACAGCCCAGCTTTTTTTGTCAAGGAGTGAAAACCTGGATGGAAATCTGACTGCAGCCAGAAGCAGGAGCAGCAGAGCAAAAGGTAAGACAGTTTTCCCAGCAGAGACAAGAATTGCAGCTTCTAAGAATTAATGAGGAGAAGATTCTGGGCAATGGAAATAAAAGGACAGTGAGTGTTCCTGCAGGTCTGGGAGATTTCTGGGAACATGTAGTAGTGAAGAAAAGGAATATTTGGGTAAAACTCCTCTCTCCAGATGTAGAAAGCACTGAGTGATCTGCTTATTCTTTTTGGAGAAAAAGAAACATCCAGCACACAGTCTATTGGGAAGGATGCTCTCTCCCTGACCTCTCGTGAGGACAATTAACATCAATAGAAGCTGCCCAGAGAATTATTATTATAGTCATTGCTCCAGGACCTGCATTAAACTAATTTTGAACATTCACAAATGAAACAAAGCATTTAGTTCTCAATGACGCATACAGGAGAGTCCAGTCCTCCAAACAGATATTTAGCTTTATAATGATTTTTTTCCCTAATGCAAGGTCAACCTTGACCTTTGATTGTCCACAGAAGGAAAGAACGATGGAATTTTAATGGCTGTTTCACAGAAAGGAGAATTAGGCTTTCCTATCCTTACTCCTTCAGGGTTTCTAGCTTTTCTACCTACCTGGTTTCACTATCAGTTTTGTCCCACTTCCAAAGGTCACTTTCCAGTTGGTTCCTGAATTCACACAGTGACATATCCACTAACAAAAACCACACACAACATTTGGTCCAGACAAGTATATGCCTTTTTGAAAAGAGATCAAGGGGGAAAACAGATGTCACCCTTGTCACACACCTTTGACTCCAAATTAGGATGACTTTCTAGTTGCATGCCTCTGATCTTTCATGCAGATAGAAACAATTCTGTAATGTGTGAAGTAGAAAATCAAGCCCATTACCCTGTTAGCATAATGCAATTGAAGCTTATTGGACGGTTTTTAAGTAGAACAATTTTTGCCATAGTTAGGACAGGAGAATCTCAGCTTTGCATAATTTATATTTGTTTTAAGATGTACCTGATTTCATAATCAGTTTTGTGCTTCTCCCAAAGGTGAGTTTCCAGGAAGACTTAGGCACAGTTATAAGCCTCTATACAAAGATTGTAAGGAGAGAAGCCTCAGTCTTTAAAAGCCAGAACATACTGTTAGACATATCAAAGTGGGACAAAATTTCCAACATTTTTTTAAACAACTAACATAGCTGTTTCTAAGATTTCTCATGGTCTAAAGAAGGAGTTTAGACAGATCAGCCAGCTAGTCAATCTCAGAAGCTAAGCAAGGGTCCAGACCCATAAGACAAAGAAGCCAAGAAAAAATAAACAGAAGGAAACTCCCAGATAAAACCAATTCAAAGTCCTATTTTCTCTTGTTTATTCAGTTGGCAATGAACCCAGTAAGGAATCCAATCCTAAGTCCCAGAAGCTAGTTTCACCTAATCTTTTGAGCAAGCAAAGGTTATTCATGAACACTAATCTCAAATATATTCCCCTGTAGGGTTCATCCTGACTAACGTGTTTGAACAACACAAAAGTCATTCACTGACTTTAGCAGAACAGTAGCAATTCCTGATCTGTTCCACTCACATAAACATGACAGTGAAGTTACAAGCAAATGTGCTCTTCATCCCCATGCCCTCTTTCTTTCCTATTTTAAAAAAGCTCTTCCCTCTGTATTTTAAGGAAGATCTGACAAAAGACCTAAAGTATTCTGTCTTTCCTAACCTTATTGGTGAAGAGATACCTACTGGGCTTTATCAGCAGCTTGGTTCCTCTTCCGAAGATGACTCTGCCTGCATTTCCTGAATACACACTGTTAAAATCTCCCTTACAAAAACCCCCATGCTCTTCTGCACATTTCAGTTTCCATGGCAGGGGACTCTTTTCATCAAAATAAAACTCTGTCTGCAAAATGCCTGTTAGATACCCCCACAAAATGAAGGGTTGGTTGTCTATCTCCTAACAGGTTTCATGTCAATACTTTTTACAGGTCAAGAAATGAAGTGCCCTGAACATGAGATACTTTGGCATAGCCAGGAATAAACTAAGACCTTGTCTACAGAAATCATACAGTTAATATTTTTAGCTGTGCCTTGGCAAAGAGAGAGAAACATTACCCGAAGAACTTCACTCCCCTGTCCTCAACAGTTTTGCAGGGGAAGATGTAACTGAGCAGTCAGAATGTCTGGCTAGGAGACCTGGTCCAGTATTTCACAGGAACAGAACTTCCACAGGCTCTTCCCTCTCTGTTAATGCATATTAAACCATTTTTTTTTAATAGGGCAGAGACTTCCTGAGTCTCTGAAGAGCCATCTTCTCCTCTCTCTGCTTCTTGCTCATGTAATTCCACACATGGGTAGCCCTTGTGGTACTCTTCAGAAGGGTTAAATGTGAAAAGTACAAGGAAAATCCGTTCTTTTATACTGTCTGCAATGGCTCTTTCTACCAAGGAATACCATGAAGCTGAAGCAGCTTGAGAAATGAGACAATTCTGTAATTTGGGGAAAGATTTGTTACAGGTCTCTGGCACTCCATGCTGATTTAAACTGATTTCATTTTGCTGGAATCTTGTCCTTACTTCCTTTGTGTGAGTAGGAACTTTCCACTGTAATTACTGTAAGAAGGACTCCTCTCACGTAACAGCTTCTCTCCGTACGCTATTACTATCAGACCTTACCCCCCCCCGGCTATTTCTTGCTGCTTTACACTAAATGTTCCAGCCACATGTTCATTTCAGCCCTAGAAGCAGTAGATACGGAAGGAGATTCCCTTCCCAGGATAATTATGCACTACCAATTCGAAGCATCGGGTTCTCCAATACTTCTCAAGATACTTTTGTTCAGATCATGCACTTACTTGGTTTAACGCTGAGCCTTGTTCCTTTGCCAAACTGCATCTTATTATAACTTCCTGAATTTACACATCATTTAATTCCTTTGTAAAAACCTTTCCTGCTCTGCAATTATACACAAAACAGGGAAACACCTGATCTGCAATGATTTCTGGACAGGAATGAACCAAGATGATGCCATCCCAGACTTAGTCAACCAGGCAAAGAAAATCCAGGCATATATTTGAAATCTCATTAAAATGTTTCCATTCTGTAAGATACCTGGACAGGAAAATTTTTTGCGCCCTAACTACAAGCCTATGTTCTTTGTTCCTCACTAAGAGTTCAGATCTTAAATGCAGACTAAAATATAAGGGAGAGAGAGAAAGAGAACTTGCCCTTGCAGTCAAACAATTAACTATACTCCTAATGAATTTCTGTGATGGATATGCATATTTCAGCTGTTCACTGCACATACTGTGAGGTCCCACATATATTTAAGTGGCTGATTTGTTTATGTAAGGTTTTTAGAAATGCAATAATGAAGATGTTACGAACGCAACCCCACACAGTCCTACTTTTTGCACCTCATTAGGGCATAAATCACTCAGTGCATTTTGAATAGGACCTGGATCAAGTCAAGTCTGTAGCTGAATTAACCTACATATTGTGGTGTCCACTTACTAAGAAAATCTTGGGTTTCCTCCTGTCATTTTCTACATATCACATTTCATTACCAGCATCCCATTCCCCTCCCCACACACCCCCAGTACTTTATGCCCTTTGGAAAAGAGAAATGCTTGTCACAGGATTCAGCAGAACCACAGTTTCTTAGCTATGAATCTAGGGAAAAATCTGACAGAAATACCACTTCGATCACAAATCGAGAATCAAGACTTACTAGGATTATTTAGCCTGACCCCTACATAACACAAGCAAGAAAACTGAGTATAAGATTCCTGCAGTATTTGAGATTGTCACAGAAGAAAAAGAATGACACTCTACAGATTGGCATTATGGACCAATAACTTGAGTTGGGTACATTTCCAAAATAACTTTGGAAAACTTCAGCTATTTTTTGCTTTAATTCAGAACAAGTGAAACTGGCCCTGCAAACTGTATTTTCACATCCTTCAGTAAATTTGCTCACCTTACCCTGCTGAATCTAGGCCCCCGGCCCTTTAACCAGCTTCCAGAAGAATACCTTAGGAACCATTATTTTTCATGTGAAAACATGCACTCATTAGAACAAACTGCTTAATACCACTGAGTATTTGCCTTACGATTTGCATTCAGCTTTCAATTTCTTCCTACACTTTTTCTTTATCTTCAGAGCCAGATATATCTGCACATCTTGAAGAGTATGAAGAGAAACAGGTAAAAAAGCTGCGTGTCGTTAACCAGACTACACTTACTTGGTGTCACAACTAACCGTGTCCCCTGTCCAAATACCTGTTTTCTTCCTCCTACAGTTGCACTGCCTGAGAGTCTTCTACAAAAATTAACTCTGAAGCTTGAACTTAAGAATTTCTTGGCTAAAAGCATCCTAGTGAGTCCCAGGACCTGACTATAAAGAAAAATCTGTGCCTTTCATAGTACAAAATGGAAAAAAAACCTCAGTCACATATAGAAAAATATTTTACGGGAAATGTTGTCTGGACTGCTTTTCTTCTTTTTCTCCTCAGATATTTACCTTAAACTAAAAGTGCAAACTGGAAATTTCTTTCCTATTAACACAAGATTTTTCTGAGTTCTTTCTACTAAGCGAAAAGAAACTTCATTTTACTTCACTGATTTCTGTTTCTCAGGTATATCTGACTCTCAACAGCAACACAAGTGACCACTTTATAATGGGTATTCAATAAACAATGAAGTCAATCAACCTAGTAGAACAAGATAACATTTTAAGTAGCTCAGATGTCTAAACCTATCCATTAAACTTTCGATTATTTCTTCATTGCTTAGCTTGCATGGACAATGCAGTAGTTTTGAACCAGCATTGCTAAAATCTCAAAATAGGTAGGAAATAAGTAGCTACTTGTCTCATAGCCCCTGAAAAAGTCTATGCATTTTATCAGATATTAGCTTGGAAATTAAAACCTGGCACTGAAGGGCTTGAATACAAACTCCTTTATAGAAAATACCTCAATGAAATTGCAAGGGCAGAACAGAATTTAACAGAAACTTGAAATTAACCTGTCTGATTTATACTGCTGCACACTTCTAGGATGAATCTGAGTTCATCTGATGAGTGTGCACACACTCTAGGAGAAGGCATTTATGACCAAAGCACAGGAACATTTCTGCATCCAGCTCTGCTGTGGACACAGGAGTCACACTGAATGGACTCTCACTGGATCTGGGATGTGCTGAAACACTATGGTCTGAGATCATTATTTTTACTGGAAGACTTACTTGGAAGCACAAACAGGTGAGTTCCTCCACCAAAAGTGAACTTTCCATAACCACTGAACACACTGTGACAAGGCGCTTTATATAAACCATTACAGGAAGAATTTAGCAGATTCCCAATCACTGCTGAATGATAGAGTTAAATATCACCTTTCCAAAATCTTTAGGATCCAGTATGAAGCAAAATGTCTTGCTGTCCTGATGACTGTATCCACAGAAATTTACTTTTGTTGGTTAAATTTTTGCTAAACCAAATCTTATCACAAATGGCACCAATTAATACTTTACTGTCCATATCAGCATATATTTTGGGTCTGTAAAAGCAAACAAGTTTTATATTTCATTATTTTTTACATTTAAGATATTTCAGATGAAGCATGGATACAAAAAGAGGACAGTATTTAGCATTGCAACATTTCTTTGCAACCATTATTGTGCCAACATATTAATTTCAAAAGAATAAAAAAGATTTGCCTGAAGCATTCCACAACATTGCCCTTGTAACAGGGCACATTTGGGAAGGCCATGGGGTTAACATAAGAAATATTGAAATAAGCAATATTGAAAAGTTTTTCAGTCTTATGGATACTCACCAGAACAGAAACAAGATTTCCTAAACCTTCAAACAAATTAAATGCTTAAAAAAAGCACGTGGAGGTGTAATTGGCAAAATTAGGTTGATATGAGAAGCTGAACCTTGGAAATGGAAGTAAGGCTGTTAGTGTTTATATATGATATTATTCACTTCTCACTTACTTGGTACTACAACAATTCTTGTTCCTTGTCCAAATATTACTTTCCCAAAGTTTCCTGTATTCACACAGCCAGGAAGTGCTTTACAAAAACCATCCAGAGAAATATATTTGCCTTCTTAACTCCTCTCCTAGAAGAGAAGTTAACTAAATGCAATTGGGAGTATTAAATTATGATATCTGTAGTTTATTACTGGATGAGACTCATGGCTTAACTAAAGACATTACCCACAACCTGTTATATATAATTCTATGTGTCCCTTTCTTTCCTTTCCACTTTCAATTGGAAACGGGTTTCTTTCACCAAGGACTAATTATCACTCCATCTTATCTATACATCTGCTTTCAACCATAAAAACATTTACAAGGCAATTCTTCACTGCGAAAAAATACCTGTTTTTACCATCAGTTTATTTCCATTCCTGAAGGTGAATTACCAGTTGCAGGGAGAACTCAGAACAATGGTATATGCAGTAACTAAAGCTTTAATGAACTTAGTTTCTACTAGTACTTCATTTGCTGGCAAACATATGATCAGCTCTGGCTTAAAATCCAGAGGTAGTTGCTCCCTGTGAACATTGCCAAAACATGCTGCGGTAGATTGCTTCTACTTATGTTTAAGGATTGTGTCATATCCAATCACACAGGCAGGATTAATCTCATCCAAAGTATTGACATACTATAAGTTAGATGAAACCTGCTTGTTTTGGTCTGACTTTTGTAAGTCATCTGGAAATAAAGGCAGGTAGGTACTTCTAGAAAACACTAAGTTCTTGCCTGCTCCTGTCAAAGATCTGGTTGTCTGCCTTGGAACAAAAATCCATGCATACTGATATTTTCTGAACACTAAAAAAGCTGGTTGCCAAAACACTGAGATAAATAATTGTTGGAAGCTAAAGACAGTAAAAAATGTTTTTCATCAATAGATTTCATTGATAAGGGGCCCCAGGCAAGGACATTCATAAATTCTTAACAACATTTGATATTCCAGTGCTTTTAAAACCTAAGTTGTATGTAAATTAAAAGGCAAATTTCTTAGAATATTGAAATGTAAGTACTCACATGTCATTCCCTGTTTCCATTCTGGAAACTCAGAACAAGACAATGACCCAAATCATCAGTTAAACTCTATGGGGAACTAGTATTGAACATCTATGGCCCACACCTGTATGCATGCAATCCTCAGAAACACAGGCACTTGCTTTCTAAAGCCTTTCACATTTATTTTAGGCTTACATGGCTTTACTTTTAGGTGCATTCCTCTTCCAGATTTAAGCTCTTCATTGCCACCTCCAAACTTACACCACAGCAGAGCTTTACAAAATCCTGGCCATGGAAAGTTTTGATCCATGACAGACTTTCTCCCTACTTATTAAATGGTCTTTCAATTTCTAACTGTAAAACTAGAAAAAAAAGAAAAAAAAACAACCAACAAACTGACACTCTGGACTACATGTTCAAGGAAATTAGATGTCTTGAGACAGACCAGAAACATATCCTACACTCCTAGATGTGAGTTATCTAAACTTAGTACAGATGTCCTAGTGTCCTTCTATAATCAGCAGAGAAAACACAGGTATTTTTCAAGCACAGTTCTCATCTTGAAGATATTAACTCTGAAAAACCACCTCAAAAAACACTGATGAAGATAGAAGCAAATCACCTTGGGCTAGCAGATTTGACCTTGAATGCTTTGTATTAAAGGGCATAAACCTGGATTCACAAGTCTGACAATTTCAAGAAGAACATTCGCTTATTCTTTATCTGAAATGTGACACATCCACTAACTGTGGAAACACAGATAGTTGGAAAGTTTATCATTAGGAGAAGAAATTACTTTAAATCCCTAAATGCCAAAGCTCATCATAGCATCATCAAGCTCAGTTTTTGAGATGTTTATTTCTGGCACTTACTTGGATGAACAGCCAGCTTTGTCCCCCTTCCAAAAGTCAGTTTTTCATAGGTACCTATGGAGTTTCACTGTGACAAAGAGCTTTACCAAAAATGCTGGCAGTAGCTTTTGACTCAAAGGAGTTTTTTAACTTTGATGTGTATGCATAGGTCTTCTGGGGTGTTTTTTTCTCAGGCTTCCTATATCAAAACCCTAGTAAAAATTCTCGTGACAATTCACTACTGTGAATCCCACTGCTGTGGGATTCTATCTCATCAGCCCAGCTCATATCTATCACAGAGGAGGTTGTAGTTACATCCTTCTATGATAACAGCAACTGTAGAAGTCAGAATAATTAAGTATAACCATGAAGATGTATAAGAAAAAGCAAGACAGGAGTGGAAGTTTTTCTGTAGTACTTCATCCATCTCAGTTAGTTCTTATCTTGTCCCAGCTTACACCAGCCTGCAACTTTGAGGGACCTCACATCAAAACTAAACTCCTCATCCAGTAGAGTCTAAACACAACAATGATATTTCTTCACTTGGGCTGTTTTTTTGTTTGTTTTTTTCTAATGCCCCTCAGCCCATGAACAGCACCAAAATGATGACCAAGCCTTAAGGATTTATCCCTTTCTAAGATATGAATTTGCCTCTGTTCTCACATCCCCAGTTTTGAGGGGGGGGGGGGGGGGCGGGCAGAATAACAAACACTTCCATAATCTTCCTTTATAACTAAAATTATAGACAGACACTCTACAGAGCAACTCAGTCTCACTTTCTGCCTCTATTTTCATTCCAACAGATACACAGAGATTCCTAGAAACTGGCTTTGCAGCCCCAAAATTCAGTATTATCTCTTTCTTGTCTGCACATGACTACCTACACATCAGTAAGCCTGAAAACTTGCATGCAAACATAGTAGTGGAATATATTCAGATAATTCTTTATTCTAACATGTGGGGGTTTTCTTCTTTTTCTTCCATTATACTCACTTGGATTTACCTTCAGGAGAGTCCTTGTCCCAAAGCTAAGTGCATTGCCACTTCCAGCATTCCCACTGCAATGGAAGTTATTACCAAACCACCTCAAAATGCCACTCAGAACTCAGATATAAAACCTGTGGAAGCCACCCAATTCCAGGCAACATTGTACTGCTGCTCAGTAGTTACTCTGGAATGATCAGGTTCTTCAGAATTACTTGAATTTATTGTTAAGCTGTTCTGTGACCAAAGATTATTTTCTTAAAACCAATATATCACAACTGTAAGAAACTTTACAAAAACCTAAGAAGATTTACAAAAACCTGACCTTTAAACTTGCTGAGTTCTCACAACTTAAGCAAGGATAATTACATGTTTCAGCCTGGTGCAAAACATGCTGTGTTCTTTAAGGCAAATTCAGAGTATTACTTCCAAGATCTCAATCTAGAAAAGTTCTTTGAGCCAACTAAATGCTTCTGCCCCCGTCACTTTCTTTCTTAGAATTCTCTATTAGACCTTCACTCTAAAACTACAAAACCACACAATTTTCTACTATGATGGGCACCCTACAGAGCTGTATGATCTGCTATAGTGATGTTGAGAATTAAAACACTAAAGGATGTTAAAAGCAGCTTTAAGTGTTCACTTTGAATTAACAGGATACAGGATCAGAGCTGCTGAATTACTGAGAAGAAGTACTGAATCGATCCTGTTTGTCTAGTTTAGCTGTAAAGCAATAGATTTTGTAGAGATGTTTTCTCCCATTTGGACTTACTTGAAAGCATATGCAAATATATCCACTTCCAAATATGTGTCTTGATATGAACTGTTCAATGCTATGCCACCATGAGAATATTTACAAAACAGCCAGTTTGCACCTGATACATTATTTTAACTATTCAATTCTAAAGAAGGTTCCAGGAAGTGGTTTAAAATTCTCTTTTGTTAGTTGTGGGATACTATAAATCTATTTCCAAACCTCATTAACTTTGCTAAAGCATCTTCAGAACCACCAGAGGCTTACTGCAATCCTACAGTAAGTACTTTAGCTTAATATCTTGAAAACATTACTCTCTGACCAACGTTTGGTGTACATTTTTTTTCTTTCCTATGCAGCTGTGTTTTAATAATAATTCTAATTAAATGGCTTAGGTTCAAGACTGGTTAATCTCCAAGCCAGATTCTGCACATGGCCTCTCCACCCTATAGAATGAAGCCCCTTTTCTGCAGACACAGATGCCGTCATTTATCACAGGTCCACTCCTGCTATATGGACAGTTGTATGATCCCCATTACAATGGGGTTTCCCCCCTGCATCATGAATTCAGAACAGCTGACCCTAGGTAAACAGCAGGATTTATTCAAACCTGTCCCATCCCTGAATAGGGAATTCAGCTCTCCTACACACTAGACAAGGTCACAGAAGTGAAAGGAAACGGTTACAAAATCTTGTTACGGTTCCTTTCTACAGCTTTTTTCTTTATCTGTAGAACAGAGAAGCTGAAGCAAATCTGCATTGGTTCTAAAGAATCGTGCCCTTACAGGGTTTAATTACAATAACTGACCATGCTCTTAAAGCCAGGTGCTGTGTAAAGTAAGCACACAGCCTTCATACTGTTGTCAGTAACATATTGTCTCTATTAGGTGTTGACCCAAGGAGTTTGATCTATTCTAAAATAGGTAAGATATTGCTGAGGGAAAGACCTTGTACCCCCAGTCTCATTCTTTTCAAGACCTCACTTTTTAACTGTTAGAATGGCCTTTCACATCCACCTCTGCCCCTCTATCTTCTGTTCTTACCAGGATTTACTTTCAGTCTAGTTCCAGTCCCAAGTGTTATTTTCCAGTTATCGTTGTTCACACACTAGCTAACAGCTTTACAAGAACTTATAACACCCTACAAGGGTAATGTTTGTCCCCACTGTAGTTATCTTTTTTTACCATCTTTTGTGGTTGAAAATGAACCACTTAGTGCCAGTTTCAGTGTTGTTTCAGTCCCAGACATGAATTCTTTTTCTTCACTGTTTTTCAGCCATTGCAAAAAATTTGTTTTTCCTTTTAGTCCTCCTCTTTGCACCTTCCTTTTGTCAACCATAAAATGTGTTGTGTCCATACAAAATAACATATCCCATTTGTTAAGCTGATCTTTCCAATTAATATTACAATGCAATTTCTTTTTAATGTTTTTGAACCCAGAGCTGCAGCACCTGAGCAAAGCCTTTCCAACGGAAAGTCTGTTTCAACTTACAGACTAAGGTTAAAAAATTCAGGCTACATTACCATCTCTTTCAGAAAGGAGATGAGACCACATGCAGCCACACAATCACAGAATGGTTGAGGTTGGAAGGGACCTCAGGAATTCATCTAATCCAACCCCTCTGCTCAAGCAGGGCCACCTAGAGCTGGTTGCCCAGGAGCACATCCAGACAGCTTTTTAATGTCTCCAACAAGGGAGACTCTACAACCTCTCTGGGCAGCCTGTGCCAGTGTTTGGTCACACTCACAGTGATAAAGTGTTTCCTGATGTTCAGATGGAGCCTCCTCTGTTTCAGTTTATGCCCATTGCCTCTGGTCCTGTTACTGGGCACCACTTCACTTGCATTTTGTGGTTTCTAATGGCATCCTCCAAATTGCTTGAAGGCTAGTATTACAGTGCAGAGAGATCTCTAAAATAATCTACTTTGAGATATTGCATACATTTGCCCAGATAACCATTTCTGCTTTCAGACCTACTTGCACTGACTTTCAGACATATCCCCTTCTGAAAGACTCGCTTTGAGCTGGCTACACCAGCACTATGTGGTAGCTGAGAACTTTACATTAAGTTACTGGGACTGTGTCCAATCACAGAACTATTGAGTGCAGTTTTCAGCTAGGAGGATGAGCCTTATTTGGTTCACTGGAGTCATTCTTCTTGACTGGGTACACTTCTCTAACTATAGTTTCTCGAGATTCGGCTCTCAATCTAATTCTGCTTAACTCATGAATAATTAATTTAGGCAGGTGGACTCATCGCATGATAGAGCAGTGAGGGCAAATTTCTGTTCTTTGACCTTGCTCAAAGTTAAGTGCAAAGCTTTCAAGCAGCTAGGGTTGTGAATTGCAAGTAAAGGCCATTTCCCAGCAGTCAATAATCTTTCTAACTCATTGTGATTTTCTACTGAAAAAAATAGGTAATAACCTCTTTGTGTTGCTAAGGAAAAGCTAACATAAGCCCTCTAGACATCTTCCCTGTGAGCTCCTTTTATTTGCTCCCCCAAATCAGTCACTTCTCTTACAACATTAGTGTAGCATTTATTTTGTTGGCATTTGAGTACTTACAGTCTCATTTCTTTCTAGTTTTTTCAAATTGCTGATATACAGAAAAGAAGCATTGTAGGATTTTAATACTAATTTTTCCTTTCTCAAATATAGCTTCAACTCCTTCCCCAGAGGACAAATCATCCTACACCATGTTTCTGTCTATAAGCAGGCAGTAGCTTTCAAACCCACTCTCCTGTAGGACTGAACTGGCAGTCACAATCAGTTTGTCCAGTCAGAAAGCAGGCCTGAATTTACAGAGTGACATCAAACTGATAACACATGATTTAGTAGCAAGGATCTCAGTTGGTACTGGCCTTGAAAAATAATACACACAGCTGGCTAATTTAATTTTATTTTAACTTAAGTTCATTTAAATGCACAGGGAATAATATGATCTATTTTGCTCATATCCACCTATTTGCAGTGGTTTTTTCCAATCTTTCTTACCTGGCTGCACTTTCTGTTCAGAATGTCACCTCTGGGAAGATGCTTCATCGCTATACTAGACAATAGCTTTGAAAAAGATTCTACTATAAGCAGAATTTTACTGATTATCTTCCTTTTATTTCACAAAACTGGCTATTATAGTTGGCAGGGAAGCGATTTGTGCTCCTGTCAATTTTTTCATGTTTGGGAATTTTAAATGGGAGCAAGGCACTTAGAAATACCATCTTCGTATTTCTCTAGATAAAAATGAGCAGCTTACCTGAATGCACTGTTAGACGTATTTCACTCACAAATTTGAATGTCTCAGTCATCACGTCCACAGCAGCACAGCCCTTTACAAAAACATGACTTCCATCCTCTCCTGAAATTTAAGATGTTTTCATTGTACATTATGAATTTTAACTATTCCTTATCACATAGAAGTATTGATAACTTTTATTTTAAAGCAACTTGACAATTATATGTAGGGATTTTAAAGCCATGAAAAATCAATTAAAATGAACAGCATCTCAAAAACCAGCCATACCTTTTTTTGCTGAGAAAATGTAACTGACATAATTGTGATGAAACAAATAATTTCCAGTAACTCTTCTAAAATAATGGAATATGTGCAGATTTTCTTTAGAGAAAAAAAGAACATTTATTCTAAAACTTTTACTTTTCTCCTGAATGCAATCTTTCTTTCTGTCTCACATCCTACAGAGAAGAAAAATATTTCGAATGGATATTAGGATCAGCTGAAAAAATATCTGGACATCTGCTCCAGAATAGCTTAGCCAATCAGGTCCACTCCAGTCAAGCAGTCTCAAGCACATTTACTTGCAGAAAATGAAAGAATAAAAAACCAGCAGCTGATCAGATATTTTCTTGGGTAGCAAGCACAGCAGGGATATTTTTACTCAGAGTTATAGTGGCTGAACTGAAAAGTATATGTGGTTCCTGTGCAGCAGCAAGTTCCCTTTCAGCTCCTAGTATCAGAGTGTAACACCAGTTCACAAAAAAAATCCCTTCTTACCACGTCCAGATCAATTTTTATCTGTAAGTCAGCCATAGCACAACTTGCATTTGGAATTTTTCTTTAAGTGCCATTCCCACTGTGCTGGTTTTGGCTGGGATAGAGTTAATTTTCTTCACAGTAGCTAGTATGGGGCTATAGTTTGGATTTGTGCGGGGAACAGTGTTGATAACACAGGGATGTTTTGGTTACTGCTGAGCAGTGCTTACACAGAGCCAAGGGCTTTTCTGCTTCTCACCCCACCCCACCAGTGAGCAGGCTGGGGGGGCACAAGGAGTTGAGAGGGGACACAGCTGGGACAGCTGACCCCAACTGACCCAAGGGATAGTCCAGACCATCTGGCATCATGCTCAGCATAGAAATCTGGGGGGGAAGAAGAAGGAAGGGGGGATGTTTGGGGTGATGGCGTTTGTCTTCCCAAGTAACCGTTACACGTGATGGAGCCCTGCTTTCCTGGAGATGGCTGAACACCTGCCTGCCCATGGGAAGTAGTGAATGAATTCCTGTTTTGCTTTGCTTGCGTGCATGGCTTTTGCTTTAGCTATTAAACTGTCTTTATCTCAACCTACGAGGTTTACTTTTTTTTTCTGATTCTCTCCACAATCCTGCTGGGGGTGGGTGGTGGAGTGAGTGAGCAGCTGTGTGGTGTTTAGTCGTGGGCTGGGATTAAACCACAATACCCAGGTTCCAAAAGTACTGTACAATGGAAAGGAAAGGAAAGAGGGAAAGAAGTAAAGAAGGGAGAAAGGGAGGGAGGGAGGAAGTAAGGGAGGGAGGAAGCAATTACTATTGTTCAAACTATAAATTTAATGGTGGGAAATCTTTGTGTCTGCCCATGCAAAAATGATTTATATACAAAATCGTTAACTTTGCAAGCTGCTTTGTATTTGCAATCCCTGCTAAAGTCAAAGACTTTCAACTAAAAGCTGGCTGAGGTGTGGGGAGGAAAAACTGCTCAGTTCATTATAAGATGAAAAGCAGCAGATCAATCACTCAACAGTTTTAAGCATTGCACCCAGAATTCCAAATACGCAAATTTGTTCAATGAATGGAAACTCTCCCACTGATGCTACTGTAAAATATATAAATGGAACAGAATTAAAAACAAGAACAGACAAATTCTGTCTTTCTGTTTAAGTCATTCCATCCTCCTCCAAGACCCTGCAGCATTTGGGTACATAAGAAGTTTTAAGGAATTTAATTTCTGTCTCGTCTTTCACACATAGTGGACACCAAAGGATAAGTCATATAGCAAGTGACCATCTCTAAGGCCAGTCATTTAACAGCCACCCTCCCCTTGATTGACTGTATCACTAAACCCAATCACATCTGTTCAAGAGCACACCCATCAGTATAGTCATTATTGTGACTGCAATACACTTAATGAAGAGAAGGATTCCAATGTATGGCCCCCTGAATTCCCAGTTCAATGAAATTAAAGAAGTATTATATACACAGGTTTGTGGCATGCAAAATTCCTGGCCAACAGCAGACTTACCTGTTTCCAGAAACAGCCAGGTCCATAGGCAGAACCTGACGGAACTGACATGCCTTAGTCCTTCCACAGTAAGAAATCCCTCTGCAGAAAACCTCACAATTCAAAGCAGTAGAAAGTCTCACCAGAAGACCACAGCTCCTGGGTGCATCTCATCTGCAGCCTTCTTAGCTGCAACAACTTGCCCCACAATTTCTTTATCACAGGGCACCAGACACTTTGGCACTTATATTCATCCATCTTCTTATCAGCCTCTTCATTGCCTGAAACCAGAAAGTTGGTACTTCATTCCTTGCTGTTTCAGACTTCTTCCTTGTTTAGCAAGACATCCATACCTTTGGCAGACCCTAGCCTGCTCTGGACATAACAGGTTTTCAGGGCACAGATGCATCCCTTAATCCCAGCAAGACATCTCCCGTGTAGGACATTCTGACCACTGAGTTTCCTGAATAACTTACAGTTTAAAGCTCCCTTAGAAATACTAATGAATTTCAAAAGTAGTGCTGCATTTCCCATATTCTACTCCATTTCCTCTGTTACAAATTACTTACAACTGTATAACTGTTTTAGCTTCTATCTTTGAATGAAGCTTCTTTGAATCTCAGTTCAGCTATTCATCTTCTTTCACCTGTGCATTTCTGCCACTGTACTTTCTAAAGCCTCTGTATCACATAGCAAGGGTTTTCATCTGCACCTGCTGGCAAGGCAAGAATGCAAATGAAGAGCAAAGAAGTTTAATTTGTGGCATGTGCAGTGACAACACTTGTTATGGGATTTGGGTGTTTGGTTTTTTTTTTTTCCATTTGACCTATTTACTGGATTTCATTAAATGTTGTGAGCACAATAAACACTTTGACCAGCAGGTAGCAGGAGAGATCAAGGAAAGAAATTCAGTTTACATCAATATATCTAATTTTATCAGGAACTCTAGTATTTTGGGAAACAGAACAGACAGGTCAGATTATGGCCAGCAGAATGCAGGAATATCTTTATTATACTCTATTTTTAATGCTGTATAAGACAACACAAGGATTCAGCTGTAAAGTTATTTAATATTTACCATTCTCATGCAGTTTGGTATTGTTTAAAGTAATAACAAGAAAACAATCAGTTTATCCTCTTTAAAAAAAATCTATCAAAGTTTATATGACCAGAAAGTTAAATAAAGCCTGTTTTACCATATGAATTATAAAGTTTAAACTGAAAAGAATATACAGATGGAGTTGGATAAAAAAGAAGGGGGGGGGGAATTTTTTCACCTCATTTCATATATTTTAATTACTTCTACCAAGTTAAAACTCCTAGACATTTTGGGTTTTGCTTTGAGTATCCTTTTAAGTATATGTATGCTCTTCATTTCAAATGCAATCCTTGCACAAGAGTATACAAGCACATGCAATAATAATCACAGACATAGCTCTTACCAGCTGGGTTTTACAATAATAAGAAATAAGCATCATTAGCCACGTTACATCCAGACCCATTTTAAGAGCAACTTACAGCAAACTTCCCTGCTCTCCTTTGGCAAGAAAGTACTAAATAAACCCCAAGTCAGTTTGATGTGCTGTCTGCAAAAGCAGCTTAAAGACTTGATGGTGAGGAAGTATTCTAGCCCTAGAAGACAGTGGGGAGTCACATGAAAAAAAGTAAGAAACAAGGTTTTCTGCAAGGGTAAGACTGAAGCTTTGATAAGTGCATGTTCATGGGGCTGAGTTGGAAAGGGGTGGATAGGTGTTCCTTTTTTTTTAACGTATGGCTGGAGTAAGTATTTGTTTGTGTTGTAACAATTTGCCAGAGGATACAAAATCCTGTGTGTCATTTGAGGCTGGTCTAAGCACTTTTCTCTGGCAGTCTGCATACAGAGATGTTGATATTGTCCCTGAACTTCTCCCTTTCTGTGACATTCTTATTGGCCCTGAGAAAGCCAAAACACTAAAGGAATGAGACTGGGAGTCCTGCCTTGTGCTGCCAGAGCCTTTCTGGCTATGAAGCTTTGCCATCCTTTGTGTCTTGTGGGAGGCTGGGCACTGAAATGTTAGAAATATTTAATTTTGCTTGGTGTTCCCATACATTTCTGCAGAAGCAAGAAATGTATAGGCTGGAAGCATAAACACTCCTCTTCCTATATAAATAAAAATATGAAAGAAAATGCAAAATATTCTCCCTGCTATTCAGTTTTCCTTGTTCTTCGTGATGCTTTTCCATTTAACCTTTTGGAAAGGTGTTTTTTCTTTTAGGGTGCTTTTAACGTTCTCTGCCACAGGAGAGAGCTATCACGGTTTTAACTTGCTCAGCGAGAAGCAATACACAGGTGTTAGCATACTCTACCCGTGAGGCTCACCAAGGGGAAATAAGATTAAACTTGATGTGCTGCAGGTGAACATTTGCCTGAAAGTACTTAAAAGGTTTTATTTAAGTTCACATTGTGGGTGGCATGTGTGCTTTTATAATGAGGAGCCACAGAACATACTGTGCTATGATCTGCTGGCAGCAAAAGGGCTGAGAAGCTGTTTGGAGACAGACTCTTTTGACAGTCAAGTCTCAAAGTTCCTGGTTGCTATAGCAGTTCCACCCGCTGTAAAACCAGAAGGGCCTGCAAAAATACGTGGCAAGAAACACCTTACTTTTATGAGGCAGAGATCTGCTTTCTATCAGTGATGAGTGAAGCTCTTGTATCTGAATGATTGCAGGTATCACTAGTCAGTAGAAATGCAGATGTTGCACCTTCTGAGTCATATTGGGCTCTGCGAACTTTTCTGCATTCCCATCTGCCTGTAGCATGCAGTTAAAGATAACTGACTTCTTAGAAGCATTTGCAACTTGGAGGAGAATCTATCAAAATGACGAGCAGCAGATCCCCAATAAAAAGGTGAAGATGTTACTTTTGCATACAATGATCTGTCAACTTTTGCCAGAGAATGCCCATGAGGTTCAATAGCAGAATTGCAGACTTAAACTGGGATAAGACAAAAGAACTGAAAGCTCACTGACCCAGGATGTGAGCTAAGGACTACCAATGTGTAAAACAATGGCTAAGCATATCATATGTATCTCACTAACTTAAAATAAGAAAACAATGCAAAAAAAGAAAATACAATAGAGCAGAACAGCCATAAAATTATATCAAGCAGAATCACAATTCTAAAATTTCCTAATGCTGACAGAATTGAACAGTACTTGAAGTACTCTTGGGAAAGGAGTGTAAACCAGCTCATCTGATCTAAAACATGATACTATCTTTAAGTAGCATCCAGGTGAAGAGATTTTCAGGAGTTAGTTAAGTAGTTTAGATTTTCACTTGAAATCTAGACATCATCATAATTTTAATGAACTCTTCCACAGAAAAACAAAGTAGATTTCTGAACAGCTAGGCTATAGAAGTTACTCTACAGTTAAAATAAATCTAACAGAGAAATGACCATGATGATGCCTAGACAAAAATGAAAGTCCTTGAAATATAATAAAACATACAAGCTTATACAACAATTTGAAACATGCAACTAAATGGCTTAAATTTACAGAAAGCTGTCATATGAAATAATTTTATTAAGCATTGTAAACATTGCCATTTTGCGTAAATAAAAGTGCTGATGGTGAAATTGGTTCCTTAAGGTCTTTATACAAAATGGGGTTGTATTGCAGCAGATGTAGGAAGACTTAGAAATACTCAGGAAAACCAAAGCAATAAAACTTTGTTAGCAAAAAAAGCCATATATTCTTCCACATACTTAGTAGGGAATGGTGCATTATATGCTCTTCCCCTTGAACCACCTGACTTACTTCTTAGAGTTCTTTGGAGAAAAGAGCTGAATTATTCAACATGTTGGGCCAAATATTCTCAAAAGTTTTTGCACTGATTCTGATGCTGGAATCTCTGAGGATGCAAAGGATCTTGAACTTAAAAGCTACCAAGAAATTTAGGTGCCCTATTACACCAGACCTCAAGGGCATTTTAAGCTCTTCACTCCTTTTCACGTCATATGGATGAACCTCTAGGATCACTAAGGTACATAGAAGAAAGAATACTCTTCTTCAGGTGAGTCCTTCCAAGATGCCAAACTAGATACAGGCACCGTATGTCTTCCGTGTCACTCTAGACATCTGTGGCAGTCCTGCAGCGCCAGCTGCAATGCTAAAAGAGCACAGTCCCCCAGAGATGCTGTCACTCACCTGTTATATCTTCCCTTTGCATCTGGTTTGGACTCCTGGGGACCGTCTATGCTGAAATTTCAGCTCTTTTCTAAAAGTGCCATCCTGCATCTTGGTATTGGAAAGTAGGAGGCAGAAGCAGAAGCACAAGCACAGGCAACCAGCTTGCTTTGGATAAGAATAATAAGCACATGAACATCAGACTTTTGCCTACCTTTTGCTAGAGAAGAAAAACTGCAACTTGTTCTGCAGGTGGCAGGCAGAAGGCTTCATAAAGCAATGTAACAGGGAGGGGAAGTAAAAATCCCATGCTGACACACAGCAGGGAAGGAGGGAAGACACCTTTGAGCAGCCATTATGAACAAATCATGCAGAATTTCACTAGTGAAGGACTTGCCTTGTTGATTCTCATTGCTTGGGTGATCATTTTTGAGGACATATTAATGGGATGCTTCCCAAGTACTTTTAAACTTATCTAGGAAGCCATGAACTTTGTAATTTTCACTACAATAAATGTCTATAACTTCTAGTAGACTTCAGTTATAGCTTTAGGGGTTATGGACATGCTGTTGGCTGGCATGTACTAGATGAACATCTTCTTTTATGACTTGAGTTTCTTAGGTCTGCATTAAAAGGAGAAAGGGTGTGAATCAGAAACTTAAACAAGCAAACAAACAAACAAAAAAAACCACAACAAAGCAGCAGTTGCACAGAAGAGGTGAGGAGATACTCACAATTAACAACTTCAAGGCATTCAGACCCCTAGTCTGACACATGCATGACCTTTTCCTACTAAAAGGAACATTTCCTACCCCCCTCAGGCAGGTACATTTGTTGTGTGGCTTAGCATGATCCAGACCTGCTTGATAGATCCTTAGGACCAGAACTGAGAATGGAGAGGAATGCATCATTGTGAAGAGCCATGAGTATTAACATCAAGGAAAGAAATATAGAAGTCCACAGACTCTGCAGATGGGATAAACACACTTGCATATGGAGACAAGTGTTCACATCAGCTGTTTCCAGGCTCTGACACTGGGTGGAGAGAGAATACTGTTTGGAGGGACTTAAGAGAAAGCTTCTACTTTGGGTGAATGTTGGAGGTTGTTCTTATTCTGAAAACAACAACAGTGTGGGGAGCAGTTTCTCAACCCTAGGGCAGACTTAAGTTTGAAGAATACTCCCTTAGACAAAAATGGTGTAGTCAAATGGACAGGATGGAAAGGTCAAACCACAGTCATTATTAGTAATTTTAGAATAATTTTCTGTGCTATAAAAATGTTCATTTATACCTTTGAATAACTACTAGCCCTAAACTGGACAGATCTTGTTTTCCCATATGCACATCCATGAGAAAATGAAATTGATGGGTAACAGAGGTGATACGGTGTAATACAGTGCCTTTGATGTAGTAGTAGCAGTACTGCTTTTTGTAATCATGTCAAAAGACCTTGAAGCCTGAATATTTTTGTATGCTTCAAAGGCACCCCACCTATTTGTCTGTCTAATAAAACATCACTCGCCTGACATTGTCTTCAAGAAATTTCAGATTGCGTTCAGGCTCTGTAAGCTTGAATTGCCACATTAGCTGAGTTTCTGCTGGCTGTTTGCAACATCTCCCTTGGGCTTGCTTGGAACAGACTTGGCTCACGAACTGTGGGCTTCAACTCTCTACAGCCTGCCTCACACCAGCAATTATTCAAACTGAGGTTCAGTTCTTCTCCACCTCTCATTGTGAAAGATGGTAAAGAAAAGTATTCAAGCCCTTGTACCAAGTGTTACTGCTATCACTGTCTTCTCAAGTCCCATACTGCATTTTTGTCTTTTGTTAAATATCTCATTACTTACTTATCTTCTTGTGATTTATTCGTCTGTGTTAGTGCTCCTGACCACTCTATCTACAGCTATAAGACAAGGTAGGCTGGTTTTTTTCCTTACTGAATTGCACTGTTAATGCTCAATTGATTTTTCCTATCTGGATAATTACACTCCCAACCTGGGCTTTCTTCTTTGAAATTTCTAGGCAAACGTTCTGTATATGACAAAGACATCACAGAAATACAGGATGACTGAGGTTGGACAAGACCTCTGGAGGTCATTTCGCCTCCCCTGCTCAAGCAGGACTATCTAGAGCTGTTTGCCAAGGCCCATGTCCAGATGGCTTTTGAATATCTCCAGGGATAGTGACTTCACCCCTGGAGACATTCAAAGGCCATCTGAACACAATCAAATATGGACACAATTAAATCTGTAGGAGAATATTGATAGTACTATTAAAATGTTTTGTACTAATGAGTTCTGCTTATCACCATCCTCAATTATTCTGGTATCATTGGATCTCTTACAGGACAATGTATTTTTTCCTAGTTAGGGATAGCTTTAAATCCCAAGGTGCTAATTTTAATAGAGGATATTTTACTGTGGAGCACAATTTCTCTACAAAAACTTTCCCTTAGCTCATATCAGCTAGGAGAGCTGCAGACTCTGGCCTCTTCTGTGGAATTAGCCGCACCAACACAATCTTACTATTGGGCTGTACAAAAGCTCCCTGTTACGGATTTTCTTCTGCCAACAATGACATCCTCCTGTTTTCTTAAGATGCATGTTCTGCATTGGCTGAAAATTACAGATTTGCAACTGTAAAGTGAAAAGCCACTGATAGTGGGAGGCAATCAGAAAGTCACAATGACAGAAAATAGGACAGAGGGGCTACAGGCCCTTTCCTAACTCAAACTAAAATAATGAGACCTAGACAGATCCTGACAGGGGAAATTGTTCAAATAAAAAATCCAGCACAGTCTGTCTAGAAGTTTAAGAGCTGGAAAGGGGTTGTGTGTCTGCACATGTACCTGCTTCTTCCAGCTGGATCTTCACTGGGTACAGATACGTCTCTTCTCCCCAGGGTGTGTATTAATGCAGTTTGTTCCCTCTTCCTCTCATCACCAGTTAGTCTAAGCCAGCATAGGTTGCTTCTTGCCACAGGAAGCTAATCCTTTCCTTCCAGAAGGCCAGCCACAGCCAACCAGATAGTTTTCTCCAGATAAAGTGAGAAAAACAGACTGCACCCGCTTTGGCTACAGTATGAGGATGCCTGGGCTGTCTTCAGTATCCATCCTTGGCATCGTGTCTCAGAAACATTATTTTGGCCAGCTGTGACACGGCCCTCTTATTTCATGTACTCTGAGCTGAAATAAAGTCTTAGGGGAGCCACAGGCCTGGCCACCAGGCTAGCCCACTCCAATGGGGACTAATTCTGCTCAATGTGGGCGAATGACAGACTGTCACAAGAGACTCATGGATGGGTATTCCCTGCTTCTCATGATCCACAGAGCTGACGACTTTGAACCACCTTCTCAAAGACACAAGTTTCTCTTTTTTTGACTAAGACCTTGATAACAGAGACTTGGGTGACTGACATTTTAGGGGATTAGCGAGGGCATAGATGTTCGTGCACTAACCGGTTTCCCAGTGGTGCACAGGGAGGTCTGAAAAACCTGACCATGGAGGTATCACTCAGGTCATGAATCTCTTTGTGATGGAAATGAGGGCTCTGGTGTCCTGTGCCAATGTGGATGGGTGTTTGAAACAATACAGACTGTTGTCTTTATCTGGCTGATAAATTTCTGTGTGAGTCAATGCTATCCCTCAGTAGTCACACATCTGTAGATCATTCTTTTTGCTTGTGCAGTGTTGCAGGATTTTAATTCTGCCAAAGCCCTCAGGCACAACCAAGAACTACTCAGGAAAATGTCATTCCTTGATTTGCACAGAGACACAGAAATGGTACTCCCAGTCTGAGTCTTGCCTAAGAGCTTGGGAAAAGGTGTAGAGTGCAAGATAAAAAGTTTCAGGGTGTCATCAGAAAAGCAGGATAAAAATACTAGTGAACAGCTCCCCCGATTTACATTACGGTGGTAGAATGCACTAAGTAAGCATTTTGCTGTTTTGGATTTGCCATACAAATTTCACTTACCTTCTGCATAGGGTGAGGGTCTTCCTCTAGGTGTCTGCAAGGTCTGAGGGACTAACCTGACAAACCTTAATTAAACAGACCTTACTATGCACTCTGCAGAGGCTATCTTGAAGCCAACAGTAACTCACTCAGTATGTGAAAAACCTTATTTCCCCTTCAGGATGTGGTTAATTTGTTTTTCAAAACAAGGGGGGGGTAATTTTGCATGGTGTAGCTTAGTCATAAATGTTGACCACAGCATCCTGCCTGTTGCTTGTGAGAGAAAAATGAGTTGGGGAATGTGTGTGTTGGGATCTTTTTGACTAATAACCAAGTTGCTATGGAAACTATCGCTCCATCAAACCCCTATATATTATTTCCTGTTGGTCTCTTCCTAGAATCAACGAGTGGAAAAAACCAGAATGTTTTCTTCTCTTCTGATATGTGTATTTTCCTTCCTCATGTTCATATCAAGCTGTCTCTTAACTGATTTCTCCTTAGACGTGTCTTTTTTTGCTATGATGCAACATCTCTTGCTGGGGTCTCTTCAAAGTGATCTGAAAGACCAGACCTCATTCAAATCCCCTAAGTCTAAAATTCATGGCTCTACTGAAGCTTTTTAATGTGCCAGAGAGAATCTCCACTTCTCTGTACAAAGTCTAGAAAAGACAAATTCAGCCAACAGGAAATCTAGGTTATCAAAGCTGTATTTCTAATCTCACTGGTCATTAGGACAGTTGGATTTCAGCAATCTCTACCTCAAATTCAGAATTAAAAAACAGAACAAACCACAGCATTTTGACTTAGTAAAACTTTATTTTGGTCACTACTGCAGTAATCTAAAATGCATGTGCCATACGCTTTGCAGAAGAAATACAGGTTTAACAAAGAAATGTTTTTATGGTTGAACATTATCTGGTTGAATTGAATCATTTCAGATCTAACATAGGTCTTCTCATCTACAATAGAAAATTATTGTTATTAAAGCTATCTAAAAAAAACATTAAAGCTATAAATAGCATCTATGGTGCCTGAAGTGTCTCAGCAGTAGTACATCAATCCAGACAGTAATGCAACATGCCTGTAAAAGGTGTTCTAAACAGGTCATATATCTACAGTGAGGACTGGATTTTTCAAGACTGCTGAAGCAGGTTGGATGCTTCTATGCAAAGGCTAGAAGAGTGGGGAGATTAATCTCTACTTTTCCTCTTATGAGGAAAAATACAGTCTCCTCCATTCACAGAGAAAAAGAAATAGCAAAAGAAGTTACAACTCTTCAAATAAACTAGCTAGGCAGGATTCAACAATATAAAACGTCTTAAGGGGAAGGTGCTGTGTTATATTCTGGATGGTTACTGTCAGCAGATATGACATCGGCTGTTCAACCCATTGTGCTGCTGGTACACGCTCTCTCCTGCTGTTCTTCAGATCGCTGTTGTCTTGCTTCCCCACTGCCTGGAAGAGCAAATGTGTTTTAAACTATATTTAATGCAACTGGGCCTACGTGCCACTGTTTGATAGATGTCAGGTCAAGACAGGTAGACTCACAAAACTTAGGCTGGACTATCTTTTGTGCCTCTTTGGATAACTTAATTTAAAAATCCTCCCCCCTCCTCTCTTTTCTCCCACTACTTCACATGTTTGTGTTTTGGGAGCCTTGCTTTTGACTCCTTATTTGTCTTGATTTTTCTCTAGGCTTTGTGCTCTGCTACTTGAAATAGTCAATGAGATATCTCTTAGGCACTTCTGGTAATCCCTGAGTTGCTCTGGCAAAGCAAGTTTCCTGCAAAGAAAATCTAGGGACCAGCCACCAAGAACTGAGCTTTGGATAGAGAAAGGGGCTGTTTTCTTTGTGACTTGGGAGGGAGGGAGGGCGGTTTTTTAGTTGTTTTTTGGGGTTGGTTTGTTTGGGGGTTTTTTGTGGTTGGCATTTTTTTCCCCAGAAACCTGCAAGAGTTATTTAAAGGAAACAGGAGCAAATGAACAGGTATCGTTGCTTGTGGAGTTAGAGGAGTACACAGACAGGCAGTCTTTCCTGGCATGTGCTTCTAGTATTGCTACACATCAAGCTATGTGCTTCCTTACCTCAGAAAAGAAACAACTTGATACTCATGAGCGTATTGAAGGCGATACTTTTTGCCAGCAGGACTCTCAAACCCAACACAGCCATAGACAACATGTTCGCTTTCTCCACGTTGGTATCTGCTTAGTGATAGAGAAAAGATGGCAGAGGTCATGGTCTAGATTTGGATATTGTGATATTGGCAGAAAGCGGAAAAAACCACAGGTAATAGTTTCAGGGAAAGAAACAACAGCAAAGGAAAAGATGATAGGGAAACATGGCAACAACAGGGAAGGAGAATATCTGTCTAGTTTGGATTTTGCTTCCTGTTGCTTATCTGTTACTAAACCAGCTACCTTGAAAAAGCAGGCTGTGTTTGATGAATATGTTGTATTCTGATTCCTCTACCCCTGAGAAAACACATTTCTATGCATTTCTCCCCAACACAGTAATGTAACTTCATAATCTATTTAGGCAACTAACCTTGTTCAGAGGTGTCTGTGGTGTTGCAAACCTTCCGTGTTACTGGTTCTTCAGGCTCCTTTTCTGTAGCATGATAAAGCAAATGCATTATAAACTATATCCAAATTTTAAAAGTGATTAAACAAAATGTTCATATGACCTTTGCCATAGGAACACGTGTGCAGTACGGTCTGAGGCTCAGATAACCGGTCACTAATTCTAACATTAATTTGAGGAGAAGATTTCTCCACGAAATTGCAGGAAACAAAAGAATTACTGAGTTGTTTCATTTTTGCTATTTGAATGAGCTTCATGATGACAAAAACAATCCCCCAAAATATAAGTGGTTTAGGAAAAAAACCAACCACACCACCACTTTAACTTTTTGTTGGTTTTAGAAAGGCTATTTCAGGCTGTGCTCTAAGACATTTGCTGCTATGTGGTGAAGTATTTAGCCATAGGTAAATGTGCATTTTAAAAAAGATTGTGTTGTCTTTTCCCACAAAAAAAGTAACTCCAAGTTGTTAAACAGTTAAGATTATTTATTTTAGATGCTTTTAAACATCTTTCAGCTCTACCTGCTTAAGTACCAGATGTCTTTCCCATTTTTGCTGGTTACCCAAGGCAATGCTCAATAGCAGGTGAAATAGCAAGCACTAGAAGACACTGCCTCCAGAAATAAGTTGCAGTTGTACCACAAAATTGTACCTGGCAAAGATGCGTTGACTGTAGTAGTGATGCCGTTGAATTGGGCCGTGCAGGTCACCTCTGTGTCCTTTGTCACATTGACCACCTTAATAGTATCATATAACCCCACTGATGTCAAAATGGGTGTGCTCTGTTCATATACAACCGCATTAGAGGGCATCTCCAAGCTGATGGTCTTTGTATTGACATTCCTTGCCAAACAAGCTGCTTTCCCAAAGCTGCCATCTCCTTCCAGATTCTTTGATTTCATCACAATGACTTGTGGGTTAGAACTTTTTTGAATGTCTGTAAAAAAAAGCATTGTTTGGGCATGATTTGATTTTATTGCAAGCTTGCCTGAGTGCTAAGTCACCTGGAATTCATATATACTCCAGCTGTGACTAATTCCTAGCATCATCAATGACTAATTGCCTTTTTTGTCATTATTTCTTACTGCTGCTTCCAAAAGATCAGATCAAAGGCAGAAAGGGTGTATGAGAGTATTTTTTTATAAGTGCTTTAATTCCACAGGATTCTAAGTTTCCTTTTGTCAAAGCTCGTCCCTATATGTGAGTTCTTTATTTTGTAAATAAGAGACCTGCAAATGAGAGGAGAACTTTTATGTATGCCACTCCAAAAGTCAAATCATTCTGCTTTCTCAACAATTTAATTCCTAAAAATAACACTTCTATCAAGGACTGTCTTACATATTCATGAGGCATGAAGGAATAACTGTTTTTCCTTTACTCTCCCTCCCCTCCCCCAAATCTTCTTCTGATGTGGCTAAAAAGGTCTAACCATTGCAAGAACGGTAGGGCAAAGAGAAGACAGTGTTGCTTCACTGTTGTGCGAGGTCACTCCAACAAATTACATCAGTTGCAGAAATTAAGTACTGCTGCTGGAGTGAGGGCAAGGTTGATCTTTTCAATAACAAATGCTCAGACGTAAGATGAATTTTTGTCTCTAAGATAGGAGAGTAGGAGAGAAGCAATCAGAAGGCCATGAATTGCATATCTCCACTTCTCCAGGAGTTTCTGATAAGGTCAAGAACTTTAAATTGTGAGGGAGGTCTTCCCCACTAGTCATTGCACATGGTATAAGACTTTCCAACCCAGTCTGGAGACAATGAAAAGAGAACAGCATTGGTACTTGGTTCGACAAAAATTCTTGTGCCTATTCCAAAATTGTGACCTTTCTCATCCATGTGCTGTACCATATTGTTAGTCCCACAACTCCCCAGGCAGTTAGAAGTATAATGCCGGATTTGTATAATAAACTGATTTGAAGGGAAGAACACCCCAAGGCCTATGAACTTTTGATGTCCATGGACAACTCTTCTCACAATCTTCCCTCGACTACTGTAATAACCTTCAGTGATAGTCCTTCAGTGTTAATATACCAACAAACATTGACACATGAAAAACGTGCCCTAGAACTGGAGTTTTGAAAGAACCTAAAAGATGCTGACAAGTATTCACAGGATTTGGGATCCTTGCTCTCTCATGCATCTTTCAGAAGAGTTACTCTGAAACTTTTAGCTATATTTTTTTTTCAGTTTTGAAAGAATTTCAGAGTTGAATTCCCAATTCTAAGCAACATACATAAATGACAAAGGCTTGAGAACTGCAAAAGCCTGAATTTCAACTGTATAGCAGCAGCCCTCTTTGTGAATTTCTTATAAGACTTACAAGTAATGAAATAAGATTGCTTAAACTTGAAGGGGATGTCTTTCAAGGAAACAGTTGGTCTCAAAATAATTTAGTAGCCAACAAATCATTATGATATCATGATTTCTTTAAAAATAAAATATCTTTGCCCTCAGGTCATAGGTGAAGAAACTGGGGTGATTCCACATACCAGTATCAGGACAAGATTAGTAACATGAATTAACATAAAAACATGAAACTGAAGGGAATCATTTAGCATGCATCCTTGCCAAAAAGAGCTCAGCTTACGAAATGCTATGAGACATATCAAAAAAGATTTACATGTCCAATTTGACAGGAGCATCCTGATGGGTCTCTTTGCTAAAGAGAGCTGCATTAGGCTTTGAATTTTGCATGGCATCTGCCTTGCAGTCTGGTCAAGAGATCCCTCAGGTCTAACATTTTGTTCATCACAGGGTATTTTTTCAAGGTTTGATCAAGGGGCTCTGATTTTACTCTCTTTCCCCACCATCCATACCCCAATACTGAGGGACTGAAGTGGAAGTCAAGTAGTACTCTGTCATAACTTCATGGGTTGGGTCTACTAATAAAACAAGCACAACTCCATGGTTGTCAACACCTTCAGCAAACAGATACCAAACAGGAATCAAACATTCATTGACTTCATTTGACCTGTTCAGTTTAACCCAAACTCTGAACAATTTAGTGACATTAAACTAGTACAGAAATATTGCATAAGATTCTATTTAATGCTTTTGTACATTATACTTCCCTCCTGTCAGTGCTGTCTTTGTAACTCTGACAGAATAGACAGTCTTAGAAACTTAAATGTCAACCTCCACAGAAAATTTATTTCCCTTTAGACTGTCCAAGCATGACTCTAAAACCTAGCAATTACTATGAAAATTATTAAGATGCCTGAGTAAGTGGATAGATGTTAGGTCCCAAAGAAATTTAGCATATAGCAGACAGGACTTGTCCTTGTGGAGCCTAGATTCTTTGGCAACTCCTGGGAAGTGGGATCAGCATGGTTTTTATACTTAAATTGCCTAATTACATATAAAAATGTTATACATAGAAAGCCTGAAGTCTAATTAGTGACATTAAAGCATGGGGGAGTGGCTGCCTGAATTTTAGGAGGAAGAAAAGGAGAAAAAGTGAAAATCCAAGGAATAACAACTCAGAAAAGATTAATGCATAAAGAATACCTACTTGGCACCACAGTCAGTTGAGTCCCCTTGCCAAAGACAAAACCAACAGTAACACACAGTTAAAACATGTAAATCAAAAAGGGCTCATTTTGCTATTCTTTCTACATACATTTCCTTTCCAGGTGCTGTAACATGGTTTTGCCACAGCCTGTTAGTCCTGTGCATTCATTGTTATCTGAGAAGATCTTTAAAGGCTTTTCATGTTTTCTGATCTCCAGTATTTTCAAACAGCCAGCATACTAGCAAGCTGCTTCGCTGGCATAACTCACTGGGTAAGATCTTCAGCAAGAACAAATGTACACAGTGCAACTGTAGTTAATAAAGAAGAATTATTTCTTTATCAGACCCCAGAAGCCTCAACTGAGTCCCACTATTTTGCATTACCTAAAAATACAGCCATGAATTTCTACCACTGCTTGCTTTTGAGAGGGATTTGTATATTACATTCTGGCAGTGGCATTTTATTAGCACAAAAAGTTGTGCTTCTTTTCCCTTTAATCTTACAAAGTCATGGGAAGAGCTATATATTCCATAATGTTATAGGCCTTAGTATTCTTAATGAAAGTTTTATCTAGAATAAACCAAACCAAACCAAACCCCTTATCTGTCTTTAACTGAGCCCTCAAGAGAATATGCTTTGAATATCTTATAGTGACTGCTAATGCATATTTTTCTATGTGATTTTCATCTTGGGGATTCTCAAAAGATTTGGGTAATAAAGTATGTCTGTTCTTAGCATCCTAAAATGCATATTAGTATCTCCCAAAGAAATCCAAACAACAAAAGGGTCAGGTTGCTCAATTTCTGGCAATTTTGGCTTCAACTTATTATTTCAACAGACACTGCCTGATTTAGATGCTTAAAGCCTATTACCGTGAAACATAATCCTAAAGTCTTTGTGCAGCTTTGAAAATGTCATACTATCCTTAGCTAGAAAAAGACAAATCATTGAACAGCATGGAAACTTCATGCAACTGAAGTTTCATGTACTTTTGCATCAGGATATCAGAGAGGATACATAGGCAGGAAAAGCAGGGAAAGAATGATTTAAAGCATTTCAGGGTAGAGGAGAAGGCAAGGCTAATACCTTTTTTTTGTGAAATTAATTGTTCTCTAACCCAAGTTGTGGGAAACTGAGGGAAGATGTTTTAGAAATTTCAGTAATGTACTGTAAAAGTTTCCTTAAACCAAGAATACCTTGTTGCAGTCAATAAGCCCACATGCTACCTTCAGCTGATGAGAAGAAACAAGTATTTTCTTGTCAGCAAAAGAACCAACAAACTAAACTTTTTTAAAAGACATAAAAAACCCTTTATGTGAGAAACAAGAGTATCATACCAGCATTTCTGTAAAGGTCTGAAATGGCAATACCATTGCTCAGTCTTACACCTGCCAGCTCTTAGACTGTGTTTTGTTGGTTGCTTTTTTCTTGCCAGATTCTACTATTCTCTATGGGATATTTTACCTCTTCTTTTTTTTTTTTTTGACAAATATCATCTTCAAATCAATGTAGACTGATGTTAAAATAATGGAATACGGCAGTCTCTTCTGGTCCTACATTTACAACTGAGGATTTGCTGGTTGGAAAGAACAGATCTTTCTTCAGAATGGTAAATTTGTATTCCTTTGCCCCTTTGGAATTGGAATTGGACTTAAATTGTTCCAAAATATACATTTATTCCCATGTAAGTTATCCTACAGACCCGGACAGATATTAGGCAGCACTGAAGGGAGCCCCGTGCCCTTCTGAAATGAGAGCAGGATGGTTTAGGTATGTAAAATTACATGGGACACTTTTTCAGCACTTTAAAGACATGCAGACCTCTGAAAGCATCATAACAACTCTAAAGGTATGCACCTGGATGTTTAGGATAACAAAGATCAACCTAACAAACTCCCCCGCTACCCCAACATTCACACTCCCACAGAAAAGCTTGGGGTGACAGCGACCTTTTTTTTGTACATCATGAAGTTCCAAATAAAGATAGGAAGGACTAAGGCTTGTTATAATCCCTACTCACCATATCTGCATTTTCAAAGCCTAGGCAACTTGGTAGCCAGTTTTCATTCATTTTAAGCGGTCTTGGATATGATGCAGTTGTGAAAATTTAAGCCCAAGGACATTTAACCTCCTTCCTCCTCTGTCTCCATGCCAGTGGAATTATTTACCTGGTGACACTATGAGTGTGGCGCCAGTGTCAAAAACTAACTTCTCATACCAGAGAGCTAAAGATCTGTCACAAAACTTCTCTCCACTGTCAGCTCTTCACTAAGATGTATGTTCCTGCTCAAAATGAGGCAGTGAAAAGCCACTGGAGGATAGGACACTTCACAGTAAATTTGGACCAGCGTGCTAACCAGACTGAGAATAAATTATAATGTGCTAAACTTAAGTAGTGCACACCAGGTGTTTGGGGATCATGGCATAATGGTGATATACAGAGGTAGCCCAGTTGTTCCTGTGAAGCCTTCCTAAGTGGATACAAGCTGAGGATTCAGCTTGAAACCCTGGCCAGAGAGAGTGCACTCTAGGGATTATTGCAGCAGAAAATTCTTGCAGTGAACCCAAACCATTAGATTACTTTGTCCTCCCCCACCTTAATTTTAACATAAGTTTTAGAAATAAAATAATGGTACTTACTTGGTTCGACTGTGAGAGTGGTCCCACTTCCAAATGCAAGCTTATCAGTGCTCACACTGTTAATACTTATTCCAATAAGTAACTCTTTGCTCATGGTATTCAAAAGGGTTGTAAAAACCGGAGATGAAAAGCCAGATATTTTTCCTAATTATTCACATGTGCAACTCCATGAGGGTATCCAGAGCCACATTGTTTTCCAAAACTGGAAAGTGAAAAACAATAATTGAATAGTTCAATGATTTCAGATAGCTTGACTGAGTACAGAATTCCCAAGTTATCCCTTTCTTCCATCTTTTAGAAACCTTGTGAGCTCTACATGTCCAGGATAAATAGAAGTACAAAAATAATGTTGTCTTTATCTCCTTAATCATTTCAGCCACCCATCTCCTTTCTTCCTTGAAATATATTGCCTTTTTTCCTTCTTTGGGTTTTTGTACAGGGCCATATGTTGTTTATATCATTGTGGTCCTCCAGTCAGCTCCACAGTGATATATTTCATTACAAAAACTGTCTCTTCCTTCTTTTTCACTACACAGAATTTTGGCTTATACAGGCAGTCACATGATTTCTCCAGTGGTTTCTGACCCAACATACCACATGAAGAAACATGATATGGTTTTCAATGAACAGTCTAAAATAATAACAAAAAGGTTGAATTATAAGTGAAAACTTCGGGATTACATCACACCTCTGAAAAGTGTCATGGAATTAAGCTGGAAAGAAAGCAGGAAAAAAATATCAGTACTTTTAGTGCTATCTCAAAGCATTTATGAAAATTATTCTGGGCTGCAGGAAGCTGTCTACTTTTTCACCTTGAATTTGGTTTCAGTGCTCAGGAGAATGAGGAATGTGCCTCATCTGGGCTCTTAGAGTTGGTGTCTGAGGGTCATCTGGTGCCTTAGAAAGTCTTTATGCTGTTTTAAGTAAGATGAGAAAGTAAGCAAAATGATTGTTCTTTGTTAGGTAGAGGCACTGTACCTATGGAAGTGGCTACTAAAGAGTAAAAGAGTTGTTGCAGATTGATCAAATCCTTCATGATAATCAATTTCTGCATCATTAGCCCTATCTGGACCTTGACAGCAAGAGACAGACTCAGTCCCTGAGACTCTGCAGCTTCAAGAGCCCACTCCTCCCTTTTCTAACAAAGGAGAGGCAAGCTGAATCTATGCCCATCAGGATGGGAAATGGAGGTTCTCATGAAGACAAAGGCTGGGAGCTTGTGACTTCTGGCACCAAGAGGAAGGCTCTTGCTTCCCCTGAAGATTTGCTACCACAGAACAGATTCAGTGCTGTCATAGCAAATCAGGAGCTGGGATCTTTGTCATACAAGGTGTCTGAGCCCATTGACCATGAGCAGGAGCACCAGAAAAAGTGGTGAGTGTTAGTAATGGAAGGCTCCCTGCTGCAAGGAACAGAAGCCTCCTCTGACAGCTGGACCTGTGACCTAGGGAGGTTTACTCCTTGCCATGGACTTGGATTGGGGACATTGTTAAAAGACTTGCAAAACTCATTACACCTACTATTACCCCCCTGGTGGTCTTCCATGTGGGTATTAATGATACTGCCAGAGGAGTCCTGGAAAGTAGCAAGCAGGCTCTGGGAATGATGGTCAAGGGCACATGGGCCCAAGTGGGTTTCGATTTGATCCTGCTGGTGAGTGGAAGGGTGGTGAGGAGGAGTGGCTGGATCCTGCTGGTCAACAGTTGGTTGCACAGCTGGCATTGGCAAAAGGGACTTGGTTTCTATGACCATGGGACCCTTTTTGAGGATTGAGGACTGTTTGGAAGAGATGGGATCCACCTGACTAAATGAGACAAAAACATCATTGCCAACAGGCTGGCCAACCTGATAAGAAGAGCTTTAAACTAGGAACAACAGTGGAGGAAGAGGATGATTAATAATCAAGTGAGAAAGTGGTGGGAAGGATTGGTACAAAACATATGAGGACTGATATGAACAGGACAGACTTCATAATTTTAAAAAAAGGGCTGAAAGGGGTGCACTTCAAGTGTGTGTACATAAATAAGGAAGTATCTATGGGCAAAAAGAAAGCCCTCGTACAGTTTCTGGGAAATTAGCATGGCTGGGTGCCCCTTTAAAGCGCCTGTGCACAAATACATGCAGTATGGGGAATAAACAAGAGAAATTAGAGCTCTGCTAGTAGCTGCAGAGCTATGATCTCATTGACAACATAGAGGCATGGTGGGATAGCTCACATGACCCAAGAACTGAAATGCATGGTGAACTGCAGGTTAGCATACATTGCCTAGGTTCCTCTCCAACATGGCTCAGTTTTTCCTCTGCAGCCTGGTTGCAGAGCTATGGAATCATGGACATCCACTGGGGTAGCTTACAGAAGTACTGTAGTGGATGAAGCCAGGCTGATCAGAAAAGACATGCTGGGAAGGCAAGGAGGGGGGATTGCCCTTTCTGTGAGAGAACAGCTGGAATACATGCTTTGGGATGTGCGATGAGCCAGCTGATAGCATATGAGTCAGGATTAGAGGGCAGACCAGCATGGGTGACACTGTGGTGGGTGGCTAGTACAGATCACCTGATCAGGAAAAAGTAGACAAAGTCTTCTTCAGACAATTGGAAGAAGCCTCTTGTTCGCTGGCCCTGGTCCTCATGGGGTACTTGAACCATGTCAAATGTCTGTTGGCAGGACAGCACAGCAGGGCACAAGCAATCAAGCAGTTTTCTGGAGTGTACTGATGAAAACTCCCTGACACAAATGGCTGATAAGCGGGACCTTCTACTGGCAAATGAGGAAGAACTGGTGTTGGATGTGAAGGTGAGGAGCAGCCTTGACTGCCATGATCATGCAGTATTTGAGCTCTGGATCCAGAGAGGAAGGAGCAATGCAAAAAGCAGGACTGGAGCCCTAGACCTCAGGAGAGCAGAATTTGGGCTCTTCAGGGATCTGCTTGGAAGAATCCCATGGGTCATGGTCCTGCACAGAGGAGGAGTCTAGGAGAGCTGCTTGATTTTCAGACATCACCTCCTTCAAGGTCAAGAACGGTTCATCCTGACAAAGCAGTAAGTCAGGAAAAGGTGGCAGAAGGCCAAAATGATGAACAAGGGGCTCCTGAATAAACTCATAAATGGTTAATACAAAGGAACCACATGTGATTCAAAGTCTTTGCTCTGATGTCTAGTAGCTGGGACATTACTGGTGGGAAGTATCCTTTCTAGTCTCCTGTTCGTGTTCTTCACGCATCTGCTTCTGGTCACTGTTGGATATGAAGTTAAAAGGATCTTTGTTCTTACCAAAAAAGTGGGAACAAATCTTACCTCCTCTGTGCTTTGAGACAAAGAGAACATAATGCTAAGCTTAAATGGAAACATCTAAATACAGTAGGTTAATCCTGATTTGCTCAACTTGAGCTGACAATCAGAAGTCTAAAATTATGTGCTTGCAAGATCCAAGATCTGATGGTGAATGTTGAGGAAACTGGTCTTGCATAGGAAGGTCTTTTGGCTGTCTGAGTCATTCTGGGAATCAAATTTGTGTATGTGCATAGAGTTGTCTGAGGAAAAAGAGACTATTCAGGGCACCATGTTTCTACCTTCAAGAGAAGTCAGTAAGACAATTTTTGTATAGTGGTTCAGTCTTTTTCAGTCACTGTGGTACGTAGTCCCCACAGTGGTAGGCAGTTCTACAAAAACGTTTGCTTTTTTCAGTGCCAGATGATATCTCCTGTTTCATGTCCTTTGAAGAGCTGGATTTTGTTTTCCTATACACTGTTCCACTTCTGAACAATCTAATACTGTTCCAGAGAGGTTGCTGTACACTGAAAATAACATTATAAGCATTGCTTTTTTTGGCAGATAGGGTTGTATTAATCTCTCACTAAAATATTGCCCATACTTGTCAAAAAGAAATATTGTTCCTTTTGAGTTGTTAGAGCTGTTCTCACTTAAAGGACCCAATTACTGGTTTGTCTTTTGACCAACATCAAGAGAGTTAGGGTGAAATATTTTAAAGAATATCTGGGGACCAGCTGCCCGAGTCTTACTAATTTTCAATTTAGTTTCATTCTACATTTCCTAACTGTTTCTGGACCTTCAAGTATTTATGTTCTCAAAGCCTATTTTCATGCCAAATAAAAAAAAAAATCAGTCCATGTTTATGAATTGTTCAAAAGTTATTTTGGTTTAGCTGATGGTGGCTTAATGGACTCTGTTTGCCTTGATGTGCTGAAGTTGCTTATTTACTCTGGTATTTGATTTTTAATATTCCTTGTTTGAGTGTTGTTTTTATAAGCATGTTGGGAGTTTCTTCCTGATTATATGCACCATTTTTCTCTCAGTTTCTGTGATCTTGTGAACTAGATTATTTGACCACTGAGTTGGCTACGCTTTGGACTTTTGATTTATTTATATGTGCCTTTAGCTGAGTTTGAAGGTGGAGAACATATAGTTGAACATATAGTTATGGTTTACTGAAGTTGCCTTTTAATTTGATTTTTATCTTACTTTAATGATTTTGATTAATGGTTCACTGGAATTGTGGAGCAGTTTCTGAATCCTCAAACTCAGTTCTAGAACACAAAAGGAAACAGCATTATTTCATCCTGTTCACAAATCTGCATGGTTCCATGCTGTATTACTCAGTATGTTTATTTGCGTTATTGTTGTTATCAAGTACAAAGGTGTATTTCTGATTTTTAATCACTGTTTGTAGTACCAGTGCTGCTATATTTTCCATTGTTAACATGGGCATGTTCATCTGCTGTTCCTTTTATTGTGTCAAATTGTTTTCTCCTCCTTATTGCCTCACTCCTCCAGGAAAGTTATCAAATTGTCTGATGTGATACTTTCAGTCTCTTGAACTGTTGGCAGGGCAAAGAGAACAATCTCTAAATACCTCCTGTGACAGGCCTGGGTACATACAGGTGTCTCTCCCACACCCTCCACTTGCGGCCAAATCTTCCCAGAGCAGTGAGACCGCACCCTGCTTGGCACTGAGTTAGATGCAGTTAAACAGTCTTTTTCCATTTGGGTGGCCACAGAAACACACCTGTCTTCACAGCCTCCAGCAAGCCACATGCTTGGATTTGTTCTGTTTAAAAGTTGAGTTCCGTCTTTGTTTTTTTCTCTGTCCTGGTGCATCCTCCTCCAAAAAATTGCAGGAGGCGCTCCAATACTGCCAGAGATATGTTAGAGAGAATGTTTAGGCTGTGTTCCACAAGACTGAAGACCTCTCCTTGAGTTCTGCTTCAGAGGAAATCAGAAGAGAGGGAGCCCTGCTTTCCTCCAGAAAAGTGTCCTAGGCAGATGAAGACACATTTTGGAGGGGACCTAGCCGGTGTTTTGTGCATGCATGGTTGTTTGAATTCCTTCTGCCCTTGCTGAAAGGTCTACCCTGCTTCTTTCCAGAAGAAACTATCCTGGCCCTTCCAGTGTCATCATTCTTGACCCCCCCAAAATCCCCATTTGTATTTTAACACAATTTCCTTTTTTTGGGAACAGCTCACTCTGAGTCTAGCTCCCAGCATGTCCACCTGATTTCATCACACATTTGTAAGAGGCTCTGTCCATGGCTTTTATTGGCAAGGAGAGCTGGATCTGCGATACATCTGTCAAGATGGTGACTTTTCTCTTAAAGGATGCAGTGGGCATTATATTCTTCTGTGGACAGAACCATCCCATTCAACCATTCTTCCAAGACAGAAATGTTACTGGTCATGGATTCCCTGGAGACACTATAGGTGATCTTAGGAAACTAGATATTTAAGACCAAACAGTAAGTCACAACCTTCACCATGGAGAGGACAGCTAAAAGCAGTGCTTTAAAAAGAGATCTATAATATCTGCTTGGCGAAGTCCCTGAGCTGCTGACACCTACAAGAAAGGAGGGTGGTAACAGAAGAAATAAAGTAGCATTTGCTTTGTATTTATAGTCTTTGCAAGACATCTGACATTGGCCTGACAGGCAGTCTGCTGTGTTGAATGGCTCTTAGATTAATCCACTGCAGCAATTCTTCCATAGAACCAAATATGGTAATCAGGGCAAAGTTTGGGGATAACTGACCTCCCACATATCTGTATCTCTTGTATAGGATGCCTAGGGCAATGTGTGCATGTACATAAGCATATGGATGCATTTCCATATGGAGACATATGCAAATGCACTTGCATGAAAACTACACTTTCAAATAAAGAGATGGTCAGTCCTCAGAATAAGAAAATGTGTGTTTATTCACATGAAGCCAAAGCCAGGAGTGCAAAGAAGAAATTTTTCAACATGTCCTGGGAAGAATCAGGTTTGCAGTGCAGTTCCCCTCTGTGCAGTGCCACTCTTCTCAGATACCATTGATTGACTATTGTTATGTGCTGCTGCAACATTACTCTGAGACTCCCTGAACAATATGAGGTATCCAAATGCAATTGGGTTCTGCCTTTCCATGTTAAAATTTTAGTTCCTTCAATGCTCATTGTGCTTATTCCAAAATAAAAAACACTCTTTCTCTATCTCTTTCTGCCTGTGGGAGAGACTGAGAGGGAAGGAAGAAGATATCAGCATGTTCGTGGCTTTTGTGTGTGCTTGAGAAAGAGTCTGCTGCTGCTGCTGCAGCACCGTTGTGCTGCTTTCCAGGAAAGTGAGACCAGACTAGTCTTGAGAAGTCTAGCAAGAGCCTTGACTTGCAGCCAACCACAAAAGACCTAGCTGAATTTAACCAGCCTCCTTCCAGTTCTGCCCAGGCCCTGTCTGTTTTTCAAGCACTGTGGCCTTTTCCAGCTCTCTGGTGCTGCAGAAATAGGTGGTCATGTCTGCAACTGGTGGTGAGAGCACTTCCAGTGACAGCTGGTTCCTGGAGGGATTTGAAGAGATGGTGACTCAGGTCTGGAAGGATGAAGCAATGTGCTGGAGTCCCGTGAAAGGATACTGCAACACTATATGCTGCTGGGAGTCTGCCGGATCCAGTCCCAAGTGTAGTTGCTGTCAGTGATGGGTACACCAGAGATGTGGCACGTAAACATGAGAGACTCTGAGACCTTCCCTACTGTGGCCTCTCTCTGCACCTGAGAAAGGGCACCTGCAACCCCAGGAGACACAGGTGAACAGGCAGGAACAGCTCAAGCAATTGCTTAATCTACTCTACCACTTCCCTGGGCTTCTGCTTGTGATCTCTAGGATTCATCAGCTGCAAACACAGATGCTCACAAGCTCTTGCTCCTGTTATAGTCTCAGATTTGGGAGACAAGCATGCAAAAAGAAACCAACAACTCAGAACCTGACCATGGGAAAAGGAAGACAGACTGGCTGGAAAGTAGCTTTGCTTTGAATGCAGAGTCATAGACCCCTCCTCTGTCCAGGACCATAACCCATGGGATTCTTCCAAGCAGAACCCTGATGAGCACAAATTCTGCTCTCCTGAAGTCCAGGGGTTCTGTCCCACCGGCATGCATTTGGCATGGTTCAAGTAACCCCATGAGGACCTGGGCCAGTGAACGTGAGGCTTCTTCCAATTGTCTGAAGAAGACTTTGTCTACTTTTTCCTGATCAGGTGATCTGTACTAGCCACCCACCACAGTGTCACCCATGCTGGTCTGCCCTCTAATCCTGACCCTTACGCTATCAGCTGGCTCATCGTACATCTCAAAGCAGAGCTCCATGAATTCCAGCTGTTCTCTCACAGAAAGGGCAATTCCCCTTCCTCACCTTCCCAGCCTGTGTTTCCTAAACAGCCTGGGTTCCTCCACTACTGTATTTCTGTAAGCTACCCCACCACATCGCCATGATCCCATAGCTCTGCAACCAGGCCACAGAGGAAAAACTGAGCCATGTTGGAGAGGAACCCAGGCAATGTGCACTAACCTGCAGTTCACCATACAGCCTCTGAAATTCCCAGAATAGAATCACAGAATCATAGAACAGCCCTGGTTGGAAGAGATGTCAAAAGATCATCTGGTCTTTCGTAGGAAAGAGCTTACCTTGCACCCTGTCTATTTGCATCTTGAAAACCTCCAGTGATGGAGATTCTACCACACCTCTGAGGAGGCTGCTGCAGTGAGTGATTGTTCTCACTGTAAAAAGTTTCTTTCTTATATCAAGATGAACCTCTCCCAGTGCAACTTGGACCCATTGCCCCTTGTCTTCTCCATGTGGCTCCTTGTGAATGAAGAGCCTCTGTCTTCTTTATAGCCACTCTTTAAGTACTGGAAAAATGTCATGAGGTTCCCCCTAAGTCTTTTCTTCTCCAGGGAGAAAAGACTTAACTCCTTCAGTCTCTCTTCATAGGACAGGTTATGCAGCCCTTTGATCGTCTTTGTGGCCCTTCTTTGGACCCTCTCCAGTTTGTCTATGTCTGACAAATTGTGAGGACCAGAACTGGACACAGTACTCCAAGTCCAGCCTGAAAAGCACTGAGTAGAGTGGGATGATCATATCTCTGTCTCAGCTAGTAATGCCCCTGCAGATGCAGCCCAGGATCTGACTTGCCTTTGCTGCTGTAGCAGTGCACTGCTGGCTCAGTTTCAGCTTGTTGTCCACCAGGACCCCCAGGTGCCCTTCAGCAAGGCTGCTCCCCAGCCACACAGATCTGAGCCTGTACTGGGCTCTTTGGTTATTTCGTCCCAGGTGCAGGACTTTGCATTTGTCTCTGTTAAGCTTTGTACTTTTCTTGCTAGGCCACTCTTCCAGCTTGTCCAGGGCACTCTATACAATGGCTCTCCCTTCTGATGTGTCCGCCTCACCATCCAGTCTTGTGTCATCAGGAAACTTGGTGAGGGTGCTTTCAAGCCCACCATCCAGATAATTTATGAAGATATGAAACAGCATGAGGCCCAGTATCAATCTTGGGGAACCCCACTTGTGACAGGCTGCCAGCCTGACTAAAACCATTGATCACCACATGCTGAGTGCAGCCTGTTAGCCAGTTTCCTACCCGTCTCACAGGGCACCCATCCATCTTGCCAGTTTGTCCAGCAGAAGGATGTGGGAAAGTGTTGAACACTTTGCTGAAGTCCAGGTAAACAACATCCACTGCTTCCATCCTCATGTTGACAGAAAATGATATTTTGTTGTAGAAGGTGATCAGGTTAGTCTGGCGTGATGTGCCTTGGCCTTCCTGACCCCATCCCTACGCAACCAGGGAACATGCCTACACTCTTCCCAGGATACCTGTCCCTGCTTCCACTGCCTTTGCATTTCCTTCTTGCCCTTTAGTTTGACCAGCAGGTCTTGACTCAGCCATGCTGGTGTCTTGCCTTCTGTCCCGGGTTCAGCTGAGATAGAGCTAATATTCACAGGAACCTGGGAGGGGGCACAGCTAGGACAGCTGACCTGAACTAGCCAAGGAGCTATTCCATACCATGTGCCATCATGCTCAGTATATAAATGGGGAGCGGGCTGGGAGGGAGCTCTTGGCTTTCGGTGGGGGAAGTGGCGGAGCGTCAGATTCCGGGTGGTGAGCAGTTGCACTGTGCATCACTCATTTTGTATATTCTTTTATTAGTACTGTTGTTGTTGTTGTAACTTCCCTTTTTGTGTTGTCCCAGTTAATTGTCTTTATCTCAACCCATGAGGTTCCGGTTTTTTTCTTTTCTCCTTTCTGATTCTCCTCCCTATCCCACTGGAGGGGGGGCGGGGAGGAGTGAGCGAGCGGCTGCGTGGTCCTTTGTTACCGCCTGGGCTCAAACCACAACAGTCCTTTTTGGCAGCCAACATGGGGCCTGAAGGGTTGAGATAACGACAGATCTGGCCAGAGCGTGTTAAAACAAATTTGTTATACGCATTTCTTATATTAGTTAAATAGTCGCTAGTCACAGCATTGGTTCATTTGTTCACATGGTGGCGTTGTGTAAGTTCTTATATACACTATGTATTCCCTGTGGTTACGTTTATCACCTCTGGGAGGGGGATCAGGATTATCATTTTGCTATACTGGGTAATGTCGACTTATGAAATGATTACATCACTGGTCATGAGGTTAAGCTGGTATCGCTATGCGGCAGTGATATCATTTCCATACTTTGGGTGCCTTCTATCGGAAGTTATTGGTAAGTGCACCCAATCCATGGGGAAGTCAGGGGGGGATACTTCCCCCTGTTCGTTCATCTCACTTTTCTCCTTCCAGCTAATTACAACAGCTTCTGAGAATTTTGAATATCCTTGGGATGTGCAAGCCAGCATGCTGTTAGTGCTATGTCTCCTGAATATGTTTCAGGTCTTGTTTAGGGGTACAAAAAAGCTTTTTAAGAATACCACCCAGAGACCTGCTCCAAGGCTGGATATTCATGGGTGGCACGGCATGTGGGAGGATATGGACAGGTATCTAGAGAAATTCTCACCTCCAGTGGCTTGGAACTTCACTCCTGAACAACTACAAAACCCTCATGAAGTGGTAGAATATTTGAAAGGAAAATGCTGTGGCTGTTCTGGAGACACACGACTTACCGCACTGTGCTGGGGCCCTGGCCAGTATCTATCAAACACTGCTTGATATTAGGCAGCACCCTCGGGGGGAAGAGAGGGAAAACAGAGTGACAGGCACCGTGGCTACCCCAACCCTGGGACAGGCACTGCAGCTGAACCAGAGAACCAACTGTGCCAGTATGAGTCACCCCTACACAAAATAAGAAACACACAAAGAAATCAGATCGCTTAGTGAGGGATGAAGGTGAACCAGGGTCATCACAAGAATAGGAGGAAGAGGTGAAATAATCATCCGATCTCTATCCCTGAGTTGCGCAACATGCAAAAGGATTTTGGCTGCCACCCAGGTGAACACATTGTTACCTGGCTGCTCTGATGCTGGGATAAGGGGGCCAGTAGTTTGGAATTAGAGGGTAGGGAAGCCAAGCAGCTGGGATCCCTGTCTAGGGAAGGGGGATTGACAAGGTGATTGGGACAAAAACACAAGTCCTCAGCCTCTGGAGACAACTTCTGTCAAGTGTGAAGGAAAGATACCCCTTCAAGGATAATGTTACATGTCAGCAAGGCAAGTAGACCACCATGGAGAGAAGTAATGAGGGAATTAGCTATGCTGGAGGTGATTTATAATGATCCAGAAAATGAACAGTCACCCACAGATCCAGATGAAGTCCAATGCGCACAACCCATGTGGCAGAAGTTTCTTTGAAGTGCGCCACCAACCTATGCCAACTTATTGGCAGTGATGTCCTGGAAAGAAGGCTGTGGACAAACGGTGGACAAACTGGCTGTCCAGTTCCAACAATACGAAGGATGTGTCTCTTCCTCCCTATGGGCCTGCGTCTCGGCTGTAGAGGAATTGTCCCGGGAGTTCCAGCAATTCAAAGTGGATATGTCCTCCCCACCTGTACAGGCCTGCATCGCAGCTATTAGGATTAGGCATTCCTCTGCCCAAGAAAGAGGAGGTAGAAAGTACATACAATGGGCTAATCTGTGGTTTTACCTGTGTGACCATGGAGAGGACATGAGGAAGTGGGATGGAGAACCTACCTCAGTCCTAGATGCACAGGTACATGAGTTGTGAGAAAAAGCAATCAGAAAAGAGGATTCTTCTTGGAAAAACGCCACTCCAGTTTCCCATGAGCAGTCCCCCAGACAAAGTAGAAGGGCTGATCTCATTTCTGATCCTCTTGAAGGGACTTCTGATTCACGTTTGTGAAAAGTGAGTAACGGATACTCTAACCAGGATTAGAGGGGCCCAGCCTCCAGCCAGGTGGAGAAAAGGGACAACTGGGTCTACTGCATGGTGTGGATTCGATGGCCTGGCACATCAGACCCACAGGAATATAAGGCTTTAGTGAACACTGGTGCACAATGTACCCTAATGCCATCAAGTTATAAAGGGGCCGAACCCATCTGTATCTCTGGTGTGACGGGGGGATCCCAAGAGCTTAACTGTATTGGAAGCTGAATTGAGCCTAACTGGGAATGAGTGGCGTAAACACCCCATTGTGACTGGCCCAGAGGCCCCGTGCATCCTTGGTATAGATTATCTCAGGAGGCGCTATTTCAAGGAACCGAAGGGGTACAATTGGGCCTTTGGTATAGCTGCATTGGAGACAGAGGAAATTGAACAGCAGTCCACCTTGGCTGGCCTCTCTGAGGACCCTTCGATTGTGGGGTTGCTGAGGGTTGAAGAACAACAGGTGCCAATTGCTACAACAACAGTGCACCAGCAGCAATATCGCACCAACCAAGACTCCCTGATTCCCATCCATAAGCTGTTTTGCCGATTGGAGAGCCAAGGAGTGATCAGCAAGACTCACTCACCCTTTAACACTCCCATATGGCCTGTGCGGAAATCTAATAGGGAACAGAGACTAACAGTAGGGCTGAATGAAGTCACGCCACCGCTGAGTGCTGCTGTGCCAGATATGTTAGAACTTCAATACAAACTGGATTCAAAGGCAGCCAAGTGGTATGCCACAATTGACATTGCTAATGTGTTTTTCTCAATCCCTTTGGCAGTGGAGTGCAGGCCACAGTTTGCTTTCCCTTGAAGGGGAATCCAGTACACCTGGAATCGACTGCCCCAGGGGTGGAAGCACAGCCCCACCATTTGCCATGGACTGATCCAGGCTGCACTGGAAAAAGGTGAAGCTCCAGAACACCTGCAATACATTGATGACATCATTATATGGGGCAACATGACAGAAGAAGTCTTTGAGAAGGGGAAGAAAATAATCCAAATCCTTTTGAAGGCTGGTTTTGCCATAAACCAAAGTAAGGTCAAGGGACCTTGTCATGTCCCAAAGTTGGAGCGACTCAGGTTCGTGGATTTCCTTTGTCAGAATTAACGTGAAACGACACCAGGGGAGTTCAAACAACAATCAACATTTATTCAACCTAGCTAACCTTGCCCAAGTACAGGTGAACTTATCAATATGAACCTTGCAACATGTTGTTAAGCAGCTGTTTGAAAAGAGGAGGTAGGTGTAGAAAAAGAAATGGAAAAAGGAACGTGAAATGTATCAGAAGGAGAGCCCTCCCGTTGAGTCACGAGGTTCAGAGCAGACCCCCTTGCTTTCTGGACTCCTTCTCAAAGAGGAGCCCAGGGGCAGCTAGATCCAATCCTAGTCTCAGACTTGGTCAATGGTTTATGTTTAAAACGATGAGGTGTAGAGACTGTGGAAAAGAGAGAAGGAAAAGAGGGAGGGGGGGAGAGAAAGAAGGAAAGAAGGAAAGAAGGAAAGAAGGAAAGAAGGAAAGAAGGAAAGAGAGAAGAAAAGGGTTTCACCAGTCCTGGGTCCAGCGTTGGTCCAGCCAGCGTAGAGATCCAGTTCCGGAGGGTGCGCACTAAGAACTTGTTCTCCCTTCTTTTATAGTGTGTTAGTCGATGGTCTCAACATGCGCAGTCCCATTCCCGGGGTTCTCTGGAATCGGTAGGTGAGCTTTGGTGGGAGGGGGGGTCACTGAGGAATTGCCTTTCTCTTTCTGCTGGCATGACCGCTTAAGATAGAAGCACAGTCCCATCTTCCATGGGGCCTCCTCCTCCAGGCACATATGCTGTGCTCCTTCTCCTGGTCACTTAAGATAAGGAATTGGGGCTTTGGAGAAGTGCAGTCCCACCCTCCATGGGGCCCTCTCCTTCGGCCACATTGTCCTGTTCACAAAACTCCAGCATTTTTACAGATGCCGTTTTTTCCACCAAAGTTCTTTAACGAATGTTTGAGACATTGACTATAATTTGTCAGACCGACACAGACCTGCATGAGAGATCCAATTTTTAGGAATAAAATGGCAAGACAGGCGTCACCAGATCCCCATGGATGTGATGAACAAAATAGCAGCTATCTCTCCACCGACTAATAAAAAGGAAACAGAAGCCTTCTTAGGTGTTGTGGGCTTTTGGAGAGTGCATATTCCAAATTACAGTCTAATTGTAAGCTCTTTCTATCAAGTTACCCAGAAGAAGAAGTTTAAATGGGGCCCTGAACAACAACAAGCCTTTGAACAAATTAAGAGGGAGACTGTTCATGCAGTAGCCCTTGGACCAGTCCAGGCAGGACAAGATGTTAAAAATGTGCTTTATACCGCAGCTGGGGAGAATGGCCCTACCTGGAGCCTCTGGCAAAACGCACCTGGGGACACCCGAAGCTGACCCCTGGGGTTTTGGAGTCGGGGATATTGAGGATCCAAGGCCCGCCATACTCCAACTGAAAAAGAGATATTGGCAGCATATGAAGGAGTTCGAGCTGCCTCAGAAGTGGTTGGTACTGAAACACAGCTCCTCTTAGCACCCTGACTGCTGGTGCTGGGCTAGTATATCAGGCCAGCAGACAGACACTTCAGTGCCTCTGAGCAGAGAGTCACTCACTGCCAGCACTCAGCACTTCCTTTGGTAGCTTTTAGTATGTGCTGCTGGTGCCATTTCTCCCCATGAATCTGGGTCACTGGTTTTCTCCTCTGCCATGGGCGTCTGTTGCTGGCTGGTATGTTGGAGGAAGGGGAGTAAAGTGATATCCTGTTCCCATGGGTCACCAGAGACCACGGTGGCTCTTTCTCCAAGGTGCTGTCTGTTTGCTGTTGACTCCATCACCCTCTCACATGGCCAGTTCCTTGACATGTTGCTCCAAGGCCACCTGGCAAGTGACTGCTGCAGTGTGGAAGAAAAAGCCATGATCATTCTAATGAGCAAAGGACAGAACAATGCTGATGGGGCATTGTGATGACACTGGCCTAGTGGGAGGACTAAATCATTATCTTTGAACCCAGCTGACAAAGATGGGTTGAGGAATAGAGCTGGTACCAGGAATCAGGGCTCATGAGGAGGGAGACACCATGTGCCCCTCCCTCCTTTTCTCTGTCATGCAGGGAACTATTTCTGATTTTCCCATTCAAAGCAGGAAGGTTTTGCACCTGGGGGACAAATCCCTTTGTCTTTGCCAAGCTGGGAGGGTGAGGAAGACACCCTCCTGTCCCTGAAACTGCTCTGAATGACTGAATGACCACAGGAGGGACAAGGACCTCTCACAGGCAAGTGGGCCTTGGGCCCTATGCTGCCATCCTAAGACCTTGCCTTTGCAAGATGGGCTGCAGTGCCCCATGAGCAGTGTGTCCGCTCCAGGTGTAAAAGATTAGGCCCCAAGATATGGGAGGAGCAGGTAGGTGCCCTGCTTGTCCCCACACTGCAGAGGAGACAGGCTGGACAGAGGTGCCTAACTCACGGCTAGAAGAGGAGGAGGCCTCTTCCCACTGTGCTCTGAGGGATGTTTGACGACATCGAGAGGCAGAGGCAGGTCAGGCTGCAAGCAGTCAGCACAGCTCCACAGAGCCGTGCAGAGCACAGGGGCATGCTCAGTTCCTGGAAGGCATCACCCCTTCCTTCCACTTACCTAGGATGAAGAATAACCCCACGCACATGGCAGTCCACATGGCCAGGCCCGCTCTGTCTCACCTCTCCCCAGCTTCTCTCTGCCTGCAGAACAGCTCTGCCCATGTTTTCCCTGTCTGTGCCTCTGTCACTGCAGTCAGTCCTAGTCGCTCCTAGTTGCACCCTCAGTCTATGACAACAGTGAAGGCGAGAGGTGGGGCTGGAGCAGCAGAAGAAGTTGAAGCTGTTGGTGCACTCCCAGGTGTCTCCCATCCTGCAGGGTGCAATCACAGAGCCCTTGTTGGGCAGGAAAAACGCTGCTGGGCAAAAGGTGACGTGTTGCTGTAGGGCCACCCTGACCTTCCTCTGAGGAAGGACTGCAGGGTGCTGCTGGGACTTAGGAGCTGGCCCTAATGGTGGCAGGTTGTTCTCCCATTGGCCCCACATCCCTTGGTGTTGCTGAGCTGCTGCTCCTGGATGGGACCCTCTGAACCCAGCTACACTTGGACAGGGCACCCCTAGGCAAACTTGCTCCCCACTCTGCTCCCTCCGCTCTGGCCCAGCACCCTACTCCTAAACACACTCCCTCATAATAATACTTATCCACCTGCTTCTTCCTGGTCATGGGCCTCAGAGACAGCCCAAGCAGCAAAGGTCATACAGGGGTTTGGGCAGGTGAGAACTGGGTTGTCCTTGGCACTGAAGATCTGGGGCAGATGGTAGGCTCAAGCCCCCCGGCTTATCCCCCAAAACTCCTGTGCACTGGTTATGATTTCACCTCAAACCCCATCACCCATGGGCCACTTGGGCAGAGGAGGTAGAGGACTTGGGAATGATGGTATGAAGCTGAGCAAGGAAGGAAAGTGGGAGGTATCAGGGAAGGTGTTTCCAGGTTTTTTGTTGCTCACAATCCTACTATATTTTAATTTCCCATAAATTAAAATTCCAGCACTGTGCAGGAAAGGCCAGGAACTCCTGCGGTGCAGAGTGATGGAACCTCACCTCCTGGGAACCCCCCTGAGGCCCCCACCCCAAGCAGCCCCTTGCCCGACAGCTCTGACATTGAGGGCCGGGCCCCAGCAGGTTTGTGTCAAAGCTCAGCTGGATTTCCTGTCCCCGTGCGACAGCGTGTTAACAGCGCAGAAGTAGCGGGCAGAGTCCCGGGGCTGCAGGTCCCGCAGGGACAGATACAACTCAGACCAGGAACTGTCCCAGAATACAGTAGATCGACCCTGCACTGACTGCCCGAATTCAATGACTGAGGTATCAGAGCTCTTGTAGGACACCCACTCGAGACTGCCGCCGGCCGCCTGACGGTACCACCAAACTGTGGAATTCCCGAAGTTGAAGCCGGATCCCCGGCAGGAGAGGCTCACGGTCTCCCCGGGCGCTCGCAGCCCTCCGCCGTCCTCCACCAGCCTCAGCTGCGCCCACAGCCCTGCGGACGGAGAGCGCAGGCAGCCGGGCAGGGCGCGCCCACGGCCCGAGGACGTTCACCCGCCGCCCCGGGGCTGAGCCGCGCCTGCTCCCGACACCCGCGCCCCGACCCGCTGCCCGAAAGCCTCCCGAAAGCCTCCCGAAAGCCCTCTCCCCCGCACTCTCCCCCGCCCGCTCCCCGCCTCCCCGCTAAGGAAGGCCAGCGCGCCCGGCGCCGGAGCAGCCGCGGCCCCGGGCAGCCCCGGGCAGCCCCGGGCAGCCCCAGCCCCGGGCCCAGCCCCGGGCTCGCCGCCCGCCCCGCCCGGCTCTCACCTGCCGGCCCCGCGGCCAAGGCCAAGGCCAGGAGCCACGGCCCCAGCCCGGGCGCCATCGTGCCCTGCCGCGCCGGGGCCGGCCGGGGCTGAAGGGCCCGGCGGGAGCCGCAGAGGAGCCGAGCGGAGCCGCGCTCGGGCCCGGGCTCGGGCCGGCTTCTGCGCGCCCCGCCGGCTCGGCCCCTCGCCGGGGCAGCGCCGACGCCTCTGCCCGCCCCCGACAGCCCCGGCCCCCCGGGGCCGCGGCCCCTTCGCGGCAGGAGAAGGGGCGGCGCGGGGAGGGCCGCGGGGCAGGGGCGGCGGCAGAGGAGGAGCGCGGCGCCCCGGGAGGCGAAGGCTCCTGCCCCTCGGCTCCCGCCGCGGCTCCGCCTCTGCTCACTGCAGAGGAGACAGGCTGGGCAGAGGTGCCTAACTCACGGCTAGAAGAGGAGGAGGCCTCTTCCCACTGTGCTCTGAGGGATGTTTGACGACATCGAGAGGCAGAGGCAGGTCAGGCTGCAAGCAGTCAGCACAGCTCCACAGAGCCGTGCAGAGCACAGGGGCATGCTCAGTTCCTGGAAGGCATCACCCCTTCCTTCCACTTACCTAGGATGAAGAATAACCCCACGCACATGGCAGTCCACATGGCCAGGCCCGCTCTGTCTCACCTCTCCCCAGCTTCTCTCTGCCTGCAGAACAGCTCTGCCCATGTTTTGCCTGTCTGTGTCTCTGTCACTGCAGTCAGTCCTAGTCGCTCCTAGTTGCACCCTCAGTCTATGACAACAGTGAAGGCGAGAGGTGGGGCTGGAGCAGCAGAAGAAGGTGAAGCTGTTGGTGCACTCCCAGGTGTCTCTCACCCTGCAGGGTGCAATCACAGAGCCCTCATTTGGCAGGGAAACCTCTGGAGGGTAAAAGGTGACATGCTGGTTTTGAGCCACCCCCAATCTTCCTCTTCAAAAAGGATTGGACAGTGCTGCTGGGACTTAGGAGCTGGCCCTATGGGTTGGCGGGTTGTCTTCCCTGGGGACCCCTTTCCCTTGGTGCTGCTGAGATGCTGCTCCTGGATGTGACTCCCCTGAGCCCAACTCTGCTTGGACAGGGCACCCCTAGGCAGATATGCTCCCCCTCTGCTCCCTCAGCTCTGGCCCAGCACCCTACTCTGGCATGTGCTCCCTCCTGCTGACACTTATCCCGCTGCCTCTTCCCATCAAAGCCTTCCCAGACCCCCCAAGCAGCAAAGGCAGCAAAGGGCAGGTGAGGTCTTGGGTGTCCGTGGCACCGAACCTCTGGGGTACATGTGTAGGCTCAAGCCCCAAGGCTCATCCCCCAAAACTCACGTGCACAGGACTCAGCAGGGACGAGGCTGTTGGGGCTCCTCAGCAGAGCAGGGTCACTCCCTTCTCTGTGCTCACTGTACTCCGCAGGAACTCAGAGCTCCCCTACAACCACAGGAGGGGACACCTACTGAGCCCTGACACAGTGTCACCCTCTTGACTGCTACCACCATTTTGGGGAGCATCGCCCACTCCACACCCGCCCTCCACGGACTTTCTGCATCCCTTCTCTCTCCTCTCTTTTGATGGGTGCTTCAACATGTCCCTTTGGGGAGGGAATCTCCAGGACTAGGGTGGAAAAAGGCAGCTGCAGAGGGTAGAGGAACCCACTGAAACTGGAGGCTTGAAGCCAGGAAGAGAAGCAGGGGGTGTTGTGTCTCAAAGTTGGAGCGACTCAGGTTCGTGGATTTCCTTTGTCAGAATTAACGTGAAACGACACCAGGGGAGTTCAAACAACAACCAACATTTATTCAACCTAGCTAACCTTGCCCAAGTACAAGTGAACTTATCAATATGAACCTTGCAACATGTCGTTAAGCTGCTGTTTGAAAAGAGAAGGTAGGTGTAGAAAAAGCAATGGAAAAAGGAACATGAAATGTATCAGAAGGAGAGCCCTCCCGTTGAGTCACGAGGTTCAGAGCAGACCCCCTTGCTTTCTGGACTCCTTCTCAAAGAGGAGCCCAGGGGCGGCTAGATCCACTCCTAGTCTCAGACTTGGTCAACGGTTTATGTTTAAAAGGATGAGGTGTAGGGACTGTGGAAAAGAGAGAAGAAAAAGGGGGGGAGAGAGAATGACAGAAAGAAAGAAAGAAAGAAAGAAAGAAAGAGAGAAGAGAAGGGTTTCACCAGTCCTGGGTCCAGCACTAGTCCCGCCAGCATAGAGAACCAGTTCCAGAGGGCGCGCACTGAGGACTCATTCTCCCTTCTTTTATAGTGTGTTAGTTGATGATCTCAACATGCGCAGTTCCCACACCTGGGGTTCACTGGAATCACTCAGTGAGCTTCGGGGGGGGGCGGTCATTGTGGAGTTGCCTCTCCTTTCCTGCTGGCATGACCACTTAAGACAGAAGCACAGTCCCAACTTCTGTGGGACCTTCTTCCTCCAGGAAGGCATAAATTGTGTTCCTTCTCCTGGTCACTTAAGATAAGGAATTGGGGCTTTGGAGAATTGCGTTCCCACCCTCCGTGGGGCCCTCTCCTCTGGCCACATTGTCCTGTTCACAAAACTCCAGCATTTTTACAGATGCCGTTTTCTCCAGCAAAGCTCTTTTAGCGGATGTTTGAGACATTGAATTTGTCAGACCGTCACAGGGGGATGCAGGGCCAGGGTGGCCTAAGGTGCCCTGGGCCACTTGGGGCTGTCCCGACATGGGAGGACATGCTGGGTTCCCTATGCCCCAAACTCATGGACAGCTGGAGTATAGTCCTGGTGGTGGGCACTCTCCATATCCTCCTTGTTGGGGTTCCCCTGCAAAGAGCCATGGATCAGGATTTTAACCATGGATACTGCAACACTATATGCTGCAGGTCTCTGCCACGAGTCTGCTAGATCCAGTCCCAAGTGTAGCTGCTGTCGATGGTGGGTACACCAGAGATGCGGCAGGTATCTCTGAGACCCTCTGTACTGTGGGGCCTGAGGCCTTTGTCTGCACCTGAGAAAGGGCACCTGTGACCCCAGGAGACAAGGATGAATAGGCTGCGATGTCTCAAGGTATCCCTCTGAACATCAGAAAATCCTTTTTCAGCATGCGGGTGAGCAAGCACTGGCAAACGTTGCTCAGGAAGCTTGTGGCGTCTCCATGCTTGGAGATATTCAAAAGATGGCTGGTCATAGTCCTGCGCAACAGAACCGGCTCTAGGTAGCCCTGCTGGAGTAGAGCGGTTGGGCCAGATGACCTTTGGAGGTCCCTTCCAAACTCAGTCATTAAGTGATTCTGTGAGTAGAGGGGAAGGATCATCTCCTCAATTTATGCAATGCATGAAAGGCTGGGAAGCGTGTGCTAAGTTCCCATGTGGAAACGTCCAACTCCTCCTCTGCCCCTGTCCAATCCGCAAGGATGGGCAATGACACCACGCACAGGTGTTACACACAGCCAGAGCGGCTCCTGCTCATCTCTCCCCAGCTCCTCTCTGCCCACAGATCTGCTCTGCTTAGCTTTCCCACATCAGGATTCCCCCCATAAATGCTGGAAGGCATGTCCTGTGAGGAGCAGCTGAGGCTTTGGGCTTGCCTGGTTTGGAGAAAAAGAGGCTGAGGGCTGACCTCGGTGCTCTCTACAGCTTCCTGAGGAGGGGAAGTGAAGAGGGAAGTGCTGATCTCTTCTGCCTGGGATCCAGTGATAGGATGCGCAGGACTGGTTCAAAGCTGTTCCAGGGGAGGTTCTAACTTGCCATTAGGAAGCATTTCTTTACCGAGAGGGTGCTCAAACACCGGCACAGGTTTCCTAGAGAGGTGGTTGATGCCCCAAGCCTGTCAGTGTTTAAGAGGCATTTGGACAATGCCCTTAATAACATGCTTAAACTTGGTCAGCCCTGAACTGGTCAGGCAGTTGGACTAGACGATGGTTGTAGGTCCCTTCCTACTGAAATAGCCTAGTCTATTCTGCTCTATTCTCTGGACCACGGACAGCACCTGGCCACGATGACACCCCTCTCTCTCTGAATACAGGCACAGTCCACTCACTGACTCACCCCTGAGATAGGCTGTGACTCCCGTGAACGTGCAGGAGGGGAGAGCAGGAGATCTGGAAGCTAACGTTGCTCAGGCACACCCCAAGTGTCCCTCACTGCGGTCCCTGCACTGTGCACTGATAGCCAATCTCTTCCTGGGAACCACCCTCAGCCACCTCAGCACTCACCGGCTCCAAATATTGTGCACCCTGGGCCGGGCCCCAGCAGGTTTGTGTTAAAGCTCAGCTGGATTTCCTGTCCCCGTGTACCTGCGTGTTAACAGCACAGAAGTAGCGGGCAGAGTCCCGGGGATGCAGGGCCCGCAGGGACAGAGCAAACTCGGACCGGGAATTGTCCCGGGAGGCAGTGGCTCGACCCTGCACTGACTGCCCGAATCGAATGAATGAGGAATCATGATTGATAACGGACACCCACTCGAGACTGCCGCCGGCCGCCTGACGGTACCACCAAATTGAGTAACTCTTGAAGTCGAAGCCGGATCCCCGGCAGGAGAGGCTCACGTTCTCCCCGGGCGCTCGCAGCCCTCCGCCGTCCTCCACCAGCCTCAGCTGCGCCCACAGCCCTGCGGACGGAGGTTTGTGTTAAAGCTCAGCTGGTTTTCCTGTCCCCGTGCAACAGCGCAGAAGTAGCGGGCAGAGTCCCGGGGCTGCAGGTCTCGCAGGGACAGAATCGACTCGGACCGGGAATTGTCCCGGGAGGCAGTGGCTCGACCCTGCACTCCTGCCCCGTAGTCCTTCCTAGTACCCGATTGCCAACTGATGTAGGACACCCACTCGAGACTGCCGCCGGCCGCCTGACGGTACCACCAAACTGCGTAAAGCCCGAAGCTGAAGCCGGATCCCCGGCAGGAGAGGCGCACGGTCTCCCCGGGCGCTCGCAGCCCTCCGCCGTCCTCCACCAGCCTCAGCTGCGCCCACAGCCCTGCGGACGGAGAGCGCAGGCAGCCGGGCAGGGCGCGCCCACGGCCCGAGGACGTTCACCCGCCGCCCCGGGGCTGAGCCGCGCCTGCTCCCGACACCCGCGCCCCGACCCGCTGCCCGAAAGCCTCCCGAAAGCCTCCCGAAAGCCCTCTCCCCCGCACTCTCCCCCGCCCGCTCCCCGCCTCCCCGCTAAGGAAGGCCAGCGCGCCCGGCGCCGGAGCAGCCGCGGCCCCGGGCAGCCCCGGGCAGCCCCGGGCAGCCCCAGCCCCGGGCCCAGCCCCGGGCTCGCCGCCCGCCCCGCCCGGCTCTCACCTGCCGGCCCCGCGGCCAAGGCCAAGGCCAGGAGCCACGGCCCCAGCCCGGGCGCCATCGTGCCCTGCCGCGCCGGGGCCGGCCGGGGCTGAAGGGCCCGGCGGGAGCCGCAGAGGAGCCGAGCGGAGCCGCGCTCGGGCCCGGGCTCGGGCCGGCTTCTGCGCGCCCCGCCGGCTCGGCCCCTCGCCGGGGCAGCGCCGACGCCTCTGCCCGCCCCCGACAGCCCCGGCCCCCCGGGGCCGCGGCCCCTTCGCGGCAGGAGAAGGGGCGGCGCGGGGAGGGCCGCGGGGCAGGGGCGGCGGCAGAGGAGGAGCGCGGCGCCCCGGGAGGCGAAGGCTCCTGCCCCTCGGCTCCCGCCGCGGCTCCGGCGCTGGCCCGGCTCGTCGCCCGGCCGAGCCCTGCCGAAGGCTGCCGGCCCGCAGGCAGCGGCCCCTCGCAGGACGCTGCCCGTGCCCCGCACCCCCAGCCCGCCCTGGCCTCGCTCCCATCCCTGCCAAAGACCTACGGAAGCCCACACAGAGCACATCAGTAGCTCTTCCCTTGCGAAGGAGTCACTACATCATAGAAGGCCACTACGTTGGTCAGGCAAGACTTGCCCTCGGGGAAGCCATGCTGGCTGCCTCGAATCACCTCCCCGTCCTCCATGTGCCTTCTAGGAAGATCTGCTCCACGACCTTCCCAGTCACAGACGTGAGGCTGACAAGTTGGTTGTTCCCAGGGTCCTCCGTTCTACCCTTTTCAAAAATGGGTGCAATGTTTCCCTTTTTCCAGTCACTGAGGACTTCACCTGACTGCCGTGACTTTCCAAATATCATGGAGAGTGGCTTGGCAACTACACCAGCCAAATCCCTTAGGACTCTGGGATGCATTTCTTCAGGTCCCATAGACTTAAGTATGTTCCTCATGCGGTCTCGAACCTGATCTTCCATTACAGTGTGTCGTGGTTTAACCCCAGCCAGCAAACAAGCACCGTGCAGCTGCTCACTCACTCCCCCTGCACCAAGTGGGATGAGGGATAAAATCGGGAAAAGAAGTAAAACTCGTGGGTTGAGATAAGAACGGTTTAATAGAACAGAAAAGAAGAAACTAATGATGATAATGATAACACTAATAAAATGACAGCAGTAACAATAAAAGGATTGGAATATACAAACGATGCACAGTGCAATTGCTCACGACCCACCCGCCGATCGATGCCCAGTTAATCCCCCAGTGGCGATCCTTCCGCCCCCACTCCCCCCAGTTTTTATACTAGATGTGATGTCACATGGTGTGAAATACCCTGTTGGCCACTTTGGGTCAGCTGCCCTGGCTGTGTCCTGTGCCAACTTCTTGTGCCCCTCCAGCTCTGTCGCTGGCTGGGCATCAGAAGCTGAAAAGTCCTTGACTTTAGACTAAATTTTACCTAGCAACAACTGAAAACATCAGTATCATCAACACTCTTCTCATACCGAACTCAAAACATAGCACTCTACCAGCTACTAGGAGGACAATTAACTCTATCCCAGCCGAAATCAGCACGCACTGGGAGGGACTTTGCTCCCCAAGTCCCTGCCATGAGGTCCATCCGCTCAAGAGGTGTGCAAAGAGCAATTGCCAGCGAAGACTGAGGCAAAAATGTTGTTGAGTACCTCAGCCTTCTCCTTGGCTGTTCTTACCAGTTTTGCTGGTCAAGTTCATCAAAGGGGGATACCCCTTCCTTGACTTTCCTTTTCTGCCTGACCTACTTACAAAAGCCCTTCTTACTATCCTCTCTGCCTGCAGAGCAGCTCAGCCCACGTCTTCCCTGTCTGTGCCTCTGTAACTGCAGTCACTCCTAGTCGCTCCTAGTTGCACCTTTGATCTATGTTAACAGTGAAGGCGAGAGGTGGGCCTGGAGGAGCAGAAGAAGTTGAAGCTGTTGGTGCACTCCCAGGTCTCTCTCACCCTGCAGGTGCAATCACAGAGCCCTCGTTGGGCAGGAAAAACGCTGCTGGGCAAAAGGTGACGTGTTGCAGTAGGGCCACCCTGACCTTCCTCTGAGGAAGGACTGCAAGGTACTCCTGGGACTTTGGAGCTGGGCCTGGGGGTGGCAGGTTGTTCTCCCATTGGCCCCACATCCCTTGGTGTTGCTGAGCTGCTGCTCCTGGATGGGACCTTCTGAGCCCAGCTACACTTGCACAGGGCACCCCTAGGCAGATATGCTCCCCTCCTCCCTCCACTCTGGCCCAGCACCCTACTCGCTCCTCCACGCTGACACTGCTCCCGCTGCCTCTTCCCATCAAAGCCTTCCCAGAGCCCCCCCAAGCAGCAAAGGCAGCAAAGGGCAGGTGAGATCTCGGGTGTCCGTGGCACTGAACCTCTGGGGTACATGTGTAGGCTCAAGCCCCAAGGCTCATCCCCCAAAACTCACATGCACAGGACTCAGCAGGGACGAGGCTGTTGGGGCTCCTCAGCAGAGCAGGGTCACTCCCTTCTCTGTGCTCACCGTACTCCGCAGGAACCCTGAGCTCGCCCTACAACCACAGGAGGGGACACCTACTGAGCCCTGACACAGTGTCACTCTTTTGTCTGCTACCACCATTTGGGGGAGCAATGCCCACTCCACAGACTGTCTGAATCCTTCCCCTCCCTTCCCTTTTGATGGGTGCTCCAACACGGCCCCTCTGGGAGGGGATCCAGGACAGGTGAGGGAAGGGGAGGTGCAGAGGGTAGAGGAGCCCACTGAAACTGGAGGCATGAGGCCGGGAAAAGAAGCAGGGGGATGCAGGCCCAGGGTGGCCTAAGGTGCCCTGGGCCACTTGGGGCTGTCCCGACATGGTAGGACATGCTGGGTTCCCTACAGTCCCCAAAATCAGGGAGGGATGGATTGTTGGTGTGGCGCAGGACACCCTGCATATCTTCCTTGTTGGCGTCTCCCACAAAATTCTACCCTGGCCCCCAGTGTACACACAAGAGCATATAGATGCACAGGAAGCCAACAGTAACAGCACAACAAAAGGACCATTCATCACCTCCAGGGAGAAGACGCTCTGCAGCTCAGCTCCTTCTCTTGCACCACCCTGGGGCTCTCTGAACAACATGAGGTTTGAAAACTCGGTTCAACTCTGGCTTTCCATGTTCAAATTATAGTTCTTCAGTGCTCGCTGTGCTTCTTCCCAGGCAAACCTCTTTACCTGCTGCTTCCTGCCTGTGGGACAGACTGAGAAGGAAGGCAGAAGGTTAACAACATGTTCATCATTTTGTGTGTGTTTGTGAGAGACTCTGCTACTGCGGCTGCTGCAGCGCCGCTGCGCCTGTTTCTGGGAAAAGCCAGCCCAGACTAGTCTTGAAACTAGTACTTAATGTGGGCTCAGAGGCCTCTGTCTATGCCTGAGAAAAGGCACCTGCAACCCCGGGAGACACAGATGAACAGGCAGCAAGAGCTCAAACCGTTGCTCCATCTACTCTATCACTTCCCTGGGCTTCTGCTTGTGACAGCTGGGATCCAGCAGCTGCAGACACGCATGCTCACAAGCTCTTGCTCCCATTATAGTCTCAGATCTGGAAGAGAAGCACACTTCACCATTCTCCCCGTGTGCTCCCAAATCACCCTCTGTGCCTTCCCCATTTCCTCTGCTCACCCCTCAGGCAGCAAAACTCATGGGCTGGACTGAGTCAACCTGAACCATGCCCAAAACCAGAGCAGGGCTATGACTGGGCACCTGTCCCTAACAGGAACTGACAGAAACAGCAAAACTTCTTTCCACCCTGCTGAGGGGGCTGTGAGAGAGAAGCTGTGTGCGGCTTAGCTGCCTACCAGGGTTTACCCTCAGCAGTCCTTTTTGGTGCCCAACGTGGGGCACAGGGGGGTTTGACATAACAGCTTGTTTAGTGGCCCAAAGTTATAGCTGTTACAGCTGCGTAGCTATGAATTGGCAGGCTCCTCTGCTTGCCACCGGGCTTGCTTGCTTTGCTTCATGTTAGACGCCAGTGCTCGTTAGTGGCTGCTTTTTGCATTTGCTGTTGGCTGTAGTGCTTATCATCTCACTCTGCTGTGCCCGGGAAGACTTTGCCAACAGCAATGGCCACGTGCCTGGGTTGGCATACTCCAGTCCGAGAGCGAGTGGCAGCGACTGTGACCTGTGGGTAAGTCCACGCGGGAGGAGGTACACCCCTGAAGGCAACGAGGTTCGTGTGCGAGCAGGCCATAGCATGAGCTGTGCGTTAGCCAACGTTGGAGAAGGGCTTGAGCCAACACTGACACAGAGGGGAGGGGAGGAGATCATTGCAGTGTTACAGCCTGTGCCCTGCTCCAAAGGTACAACACCTGCAGGCTGTAATAAACGTAGTGCTAAATTGTTGCAACCCACCATCTGAGTTGCATGTTACTGGAAGTACTGTAAGGGGAACCAACAAACCCAACTGAGAACAAACTTCACAAGAAGCCCTGCAGGTTCAGCATAACCCAGCCTGAGCTGGCTTTGGCAGCCAGTAACCATACACAACACAATGTGCTTCCTGACCTGAGCAACCACCTTAACATCTTCGCTTTCCCCATGAAACTGTCTCTATATCAACCCCTGGGTTTTCTCACTTCTGCCCTTCCGACTCTCAGCCCCAGCCTGCTGAGGAGCTAGTGACTGAGCGGCTGTGTGGTGCTTAGCTGCCTGCCAGCGTTAACCCACAAAATGGATGAACTTAGCCAGCTAATCATAATGGAAGTGCCTGGAGTCATCAACCACTTGGCAGCAGCAATGATGTCATTGGAATAGCCTTGGCTTTCTTTTCAAATGAAGCTACATGCTTTCCTTCTACAACACAGTGCTTCTAAGAGATCCCTGTAAAATTTCTGAAGAATACAATAGGGGCAAACATCAGCAGGGTTCAGGATGTGTGCAATGGGCCGTGTACTGAGTGGTGGCTTGGCTGATGCTGCACCAGCCTCGGGTTCCCGGCATCAGAACAGATGGAAGATTTTGTAACATTTTACCACCTTTCCTGGCATGTTAATAAAGCAGTTCTCTATTCTCGACCAGGGAACTACAGGCTGCTCAGCCTCACCTCGAGCCCTGGAAAGGTGATAGACCAACGAGTCCTGGGAACCATTTCCAGGCACAGGAAGGACAAGAATGTCATCAGGATTCACTTAGGGGGAGTTACGCATGTGTGGTGGGTTGACCCTGGTTGGATGCCAGGTGCCCACCAAAGCCGCTCTATCACTCCCCCTCCTCAGCTGGACGGGGGGGAGAAAATATAACAAAAGGCTCGTGGGTCAAGATAAGGACAGTTTAATAAAGTGATAGCAAAGGTTGCGCGCGCGAAAGCAAAGAAAAAAAAACAAATGATGTTATTCTCTACTTCCCATCAGCAGGCGATGTCTAGCCACTTCTCGGGAAGCAGGGCTTCAGTACGCGTAGTGGTTGCTCCGGAAGACAAAATGCCCCCCCTCTTCCGTCTCCCTTTACTTAGCTTTTATATCTGAGCTGACGTCATATGGTATGGAATATCTGTTTGGTTGGTTTAGGTCAGCTGTCCTGGTTATGTCCCCTCCCAAGATCTTGCCCTGCCCCAGCCTGCCATTGGGGGGGGGGCAAAAATGTTGGAGAGACAGCCTTGATGCTGTGCCAGCATTGCTCAGCTGTAGCCAAAACACTGGTGTGCTATCAACACCTTTCTAGCTACTGATGCAGAGCACAGTGCTATGAGGGCTGCCATGGGGAGTATTAACTCCATCTCAGCCAGACCCAATACAGCATGACCAACATGATAACCTTCTATAATGAAATGACTGGCTTTGTGTGTGAGGGGAGAGCAGTGAATATTGGCTACTTTGACATCCAGAAGGCTTTCCACACTCTCCCCTGTAATGATCCTCATCAGAGAAGCTGATGAAGGCTGGGCTAAATGAACACACAGTGACGTGGATCAAAACTGTCTGAATGCCTGGGACCAGATGGTGCTGATCAGCAGCATGAAGTCTAGTTGGAGGACAGCAACTAACAGTGTACCCCAGGGGTCAGTACCAGCCCCAGTCCCGTTCAACATCTTCATTAATAATTTGGAGGATGGGACAGAACGTGCCCTCAGCAAATGTGCAGGTGACAGCAACCTGGGAGGAACGGCTGATACAGCAGAAGTTAGTGCTGCCATCCAGAGGGACCTCAACAGACTGGAGAAATGGGCTGACAGGAACCTCACAGAGTTCAACAAGGGGAAGAGCAGTGTCCTGCATCTGGGGAGGAACAACTCCATGCACCAGGACAGGCTGTGGTCACCCAGCTGGAAAGCAGCTTTGCAGAAAAAGACCTCGGTGTTGTGGGAGACACCAAGTTGGCCATGAGCCAGCAATGTGCCCTGGCAGCAAAGGCAGCTAAAGGTATCCTTTACTGCATTAGAGAAAGCATCATCATCAGGATGGATCCTTCCTCTCTACTCAGCACTGGAGGAAACACCTGGAGTACTGGGTCCAGCTCTTGGCTTTCCAGTACATGAGAGACATGGACATAAGGTAGAGAGTCCTGCACATGGCTACAAAGATGAGAAGGGGTCTAGAGCATCTCTCCTATAAGGAAAGGCTGAGCCTGCTTTGAATGTGAAGCCTGGAGAAGAGAGAGCTCACAGAAGAATCTCATCCATGTTCAGAAATACCTGAAGTGAGGGTGAAAAGAAAACAAGGCCTCGATCTAGGTGCCGTGGTGGAGCAGGGGGGTTGGACAACAGGACCTGCTGAGGTCCTTTCCAATATCACTCATTCTGTGAGTAGAGGAAGGATCATAACTTCGATTTATGCAAGGCATGCAAGGTGTGAAAGGGTGTGCCAAGTTCCCCAGTGTGGAACCCTCCAAACCCGCATCCCGGTCTACTTAGCTAGAACAGGCAATGACCCCACGCACATGAGGTCCTACACGGTCAGAGTGGCTTCTGCTCACCTTTCCCCAGCTCCTCTCTGCTCTCAGACCTGCTCTGCTCTGGCTTCCCACTTCTCTGCACCTGTGACACCACCCGGCCATGACCCCACTCCGTGCCCCAGGCACAGCCCAGTCACCGCCTCGGCAGAGATGGGCTGTGACACCCACGTACGGCATGTCCGTTGCAAGGTTTTGGTAGCAGGGGACTGCAGGGGTGGCCTCTGTGGAAAGCACTCAGGGACCGCCTCGTGTCCAGCACAGCCTGTTCCAGCCAGCTCAGGATAGTACCTGCCGCAGGCCAAAGCTGAGCTCATCAGCAAAGCAGGCATTGCCTACGGGACAACAAGGAGGGGGAGGAGGTGCTCCGGGCACCAGAGCAGAGATTCCCCTGCAGCCCATGGAAGACGCCACAGTGGGACAGTTGTTTCCCTGCAGCCTGTGTAGGATCACATGGCAAAGTACATGAGTGTGCCCTGACAGGAACTGGGGCCTGTGGACAGCTGATGCTGGACCATGTTTATCCTGAAGGACTGCAGCCCTCCAAAAGGACCCATCCTGGAGCCATTTGTGAAGGACTGCAGACCATGGGAGAGAGGAAGGAGCAGTAGAGGTGAAGTGTTATGATTTCACCTCAAACCCCATCACCCCTGGGCCACTTGGGCAGAGGAGGTAGAGGACTTGGGAATGAAGGTATGAAGCTGAGCAAGGGAGGAAAGTGCGAGGTGTAGAGGAAGGTGTTTCCAGGATTTTGTTGCTCACAATCCTGCTCTGTTTTAATTTCCCATAAGGTAAAAATTCCCGCAGCGTGCAGGAAAGGCCAGGAACTCCTGCAGTGCAGAGTGATGGAACCTCACTGCCTGGGAACCCCCCTGAGGCCCCCACCCAAAGCAGCCGGTTGCCCCACAGCTCTGACATTGTGGGCCGGGCTCCAGCAGGTTTGTGTTAAAGCTCAGCTGGTTTTCCTGTCTCCGTGCAACAGCGCAGAAGTAGCGGGCAGAGTCCCGGGGCTGCAGGTCTCGCAGGGACAGAATCGACTCGGACCGGGAATTGTCCCGGGACACCGTGGCTCGATCCTTCACTGGCTGCCCGAAGTCAGTGAATGAGGAATCATGGTTGATGTAGGACACCCACTCGAGACTGCCGCCGGCCGTCTGACGGTACCACAGAATGAAATAGTCCTCGAAGTTGAAGCCGGATCCCCGGCAGGAGAGGCTCACGGTCTCCCCGGGCGCTCGCAGCCCTCCGCCGTCCTCCACCAGCCTCAGCTGCGCCCACAGCCCTGCGGACGGAGGTTTGTGTTAAAGCTCAGCTGGTTTTCCTGTCCCCGTGCGACAGCACAGAAGTAGCGGGCAGAGTCCCGGGGCTGCAGGTCTCGCAGGGACAGAATCGACTCGGACCGGGAATTGTCCCGGGACGCTGCGGCTCGACCCTGCACTCCTGCCCCGTACTGCTTCACAAAATCCGAACCCCATTCGATGTAGGACACCCACTCGAGACTGCCGCCGGCCGCCTGACGGTACCACCTAATTGAGTAACTCTTGAAGTCGAAGCCGGATCCCCGGCAGGAGAGGCTCACGGTCTCCCCGGGCGCTCGCAGCCCTCCGCCGTCCTCCACCAGCCTCAGCTGCGCCCACAGCCCTGCGGACAGAGGTTTGTGTTAAAGCTCAGCTGGTTTTCCTGTCCCCGTGTAACAGCGCAGAAGTAGCGGGCAGAGTCCCGGGGCTGCAGGTCTCGCAGGGACAGAATCGACTCGGACCGGGAATTGTCCCGGGACACTGCGGCTCGACCCTGCACTCCTGCCCCGTAGTCCTTCCTAGTACCCGATGGCCCGCTGATGTAGGACACCCACTCGAGACTGCCGCCGGCCGCCTGACGGTACCACCTAATTGAGTAACTCTTGAAGTCGAAGCCGGATCCCCGGCAGGAGAGGCGCACGGTCTCCCCGGGCGCTCGCAGCCCTCCGCCGTCCTCCACCAGCCTCAGCTGCGCCCACAGCCCTGCGGACGGAGAGCGCAGGCAGCCGGGCAGGGCGCGCCCACGGCCCGAGGACGTTCACCCGCCGCCCCGGGGCTGAGCCGCGCCTGCTCCCGACACCCGCGCCCCGACCCGCTGCCCGAAAGCCTCCCGAAAGCCTCCCGAAAGCCCTCTCCCCCGCACTCTCCCCCGCCCGCTCCCCGCCTCCCCGCTAAGGAAGGCCAGCGCGCCCGGCGCCGGAGCAGCCGCGGCCCCGGGCAGCCCCGGGCAGCCCCGGGCAGCCCCAGCCCCGGGCCCAGCCCCGGGCTCGCCGCCCGCCCCGCCCGGCTCTCACCTGCCGGCCCCGCGGCCAAGGCCAAGGCCAGGAGCCACGGCCCCAGCCCGGGCGCCATCGTGCCCTGCCGCGCCGGGGCCGGCCGGGGCTGAAGGGCCCGGCGGGAGCCGCAGAGGAGCCGAGCGGAGCCGCGCTCGGGCCCGGGCTCGGGCCGGCTTCTGCGCGCCCCGCCGGCTCGGCCCCTCGCCGGGGCAGCGCCGACGCCTCTGCCCGCCCCCGACAGCCCCGGCCCCCCGGGGCCGCGGCCCCTTCGCGGCAGGAGAAGGGGCGGCGCGGGGAGGGCCGCGGGGCAGGGGCGGCGGCAGAGGAGGAGCGCGGCGCCCCGGGAGGCGAAGGCTCCTGCCCCTCGGCTCCCGCCGCGGCTCCGCCTCTGCTCACTGCAGAGGAGACAGGCTGGGCAGAGGTGCCTAACTCACGGCTAGAAGAGGAGGAGGCCTCTTCCCACTGTGCTCTGAGGGATGTTTGACGACATCGAGAGGCAGAGGCAGGTCAGGCTGCAAGCAGTCAGCACAGCTCCACAGAGCCGTGCAGAGCACAGGGGCATGCTCAGTTCCTGGAAGGCATCACCCCTTCCTTCCACTTACCTAGGATGAAGAATAACCCCACGCACATGGCAGTCCACATGGCCAGGCCCGCTCTGTCTCACCTCTCCCCAGCTTCTCTCTGCCTGCAGAACAGCTCTGCCCATGTTTTGCCTGTCTGTGTCTCTGTCACTGCAGTCAGTCCTAGTCGCTCCTAGTTGCACCCTCAGTCTATGACAACAGTGAAGGCGAGAGGTGGGGCTGGAGCAGCAGAAGAAGGTGAAGCTGTTGGTGCACTCCCAGGTGTCTCTCACCCTGCAGGGTGCAATCACAGAGCCCTCATTTGGCAGGGAAACCTCTGGAGGGTAAAAGGTGACATGCTGGTTTTGAGCCACCCCCAATCTTCCTCTTCAAAAAGGATTGGACAGTGCTGCTGGGACTTAGGAGCTGGCCCTATGGGTTGGCGGGTTGTCTTCCCTGGGGACCCCTTTCCCTTGGTGCTGCTGAGATGCTGCTCCTGGATGTGACTCCCCTGAGCCCAACTCTGCTTGGACAGGGCACCCCTAGGCAGATATGCTCCCCCTCTGCTCCCTCAGCTCTGGCCCAGCACCCTACTCTGGCATGTGCTCCCTCCTGCTGACACTTATCCCGCTGCCTCTTCCCATCAAAGCCTTCCCAGACCCCCCAAGCAGCAAAGGCAGCAAAGGGCAGGTGAGGTCTTGGGTGTCCGTGGCACCGAACCTCTGGGGTACATGTGTAGGCTCAAGCCCCAAGGCTCATCCCCCAAAACTCACGTGCACAGGACTCAGCAGGGACGAGGCTGTTGGGGCTCCTCAGCAGAGCAGGGTCACTCCCTTCTCTGTGCTCACTGTACTCCGCAGGAACTCAGAGCTCCCCTACAACCACAGGAGGGGACACCTACTGAGCCCTGACACAGTGTCACCCTCTTGACTGCTACCACCATTTTGGGGAGCATCGCCCACTCCACACCCGCCCTCCACGGACTTTCTGCATCCCTTCCCTCTCCTCTCTTTTGATGGGTGCTTCAACATGTCCCTTTGGGGAGGGAATCTCCAGGACTAGGGTGGAAAAAGGCAGCTGCAGAGGGTAGAGGAACCCACTGAAACTGGAGGCTTGAAGCCAGGAAGAGAAGCAGGGGGTGTTGTGTCTCAAAGTTGGAGCGACTCAGGTTCGTGGATTTCCTTTGTCAGAATTAACGTGAAACGACACCAGGGGAGTTCAAACAACAACCAACATTTATTCAACCTAGCTAACCTTGCCCAAGTACAAGTGAACTTATCAATATGAACCTTGCAACATGTCGTTAAGCTGCTGTTTGAAAAGAGAAGGTAGGTGTAGAAAAAGCAATGGAAAAAGGAACATGAAATGTATCAGAAGGAGAGCCCTCCCGTTGAGTCACGAGGTTCAGAGCAGACCCCCTTGCTTTCTGGACTCCTTCTCAAAGAGGAGCCCAGGGGCGGCTAGATCCACTCCTAGTCTCAGACTTGGTCAACGGTTTATGTTTAAAAGGATGAGGTGTAGGGACTGTGGAAAAGAGAGAAGAAAAAGGGGGGGAGAGAGAATGACAGAAAGAAAGAAAGAAAGAAAGAAAGAAAGAAAGAAAGAGAGAAGAGAAGGGTTTCACCAGTCCTGGGTCCAGCACTAGTCCCGCCAGCACAGAGAACCAGTTCCAGAGGGCGCGCACTGAGGACTCATTCTCCCTTCTTTTATAGTGTGTTAGTTGATGATCTCAACATGCGCAGTTCCCACACCTGGGGTTCACTGGAATCACTCAGTGAGCTTCGGGGGGGGGCGGTCATTGTGGAGTTGCCTCTCCTTTCCTGCTGGCATGACCACTTAAGACAGAAGCACAGTCCCAACTTCTGTGGGACCTTCTTCCTCCAGGAAGGCATAAATTGTGTTCCTTCTCCTGGTCACTTAAGATAAGGAATTGGGGCTTTGGAGAATTGCGTTCCCACCCTCCGTGGGGCCCTCTCCTCTGGCCACATTGTCCTGTTCACAAAACTCCAGCATTTTTACAGATGCCGTTTTCTCCAGCAAAGCTCTTTTAGCGGATGTTTGAGACATTGAATTTGTCAGACCGTCACAGGGGGATGCAGGGCCAGGGTGGCCTAAGGTGCCCTGGGCCACTTGGGGCTGTCCCGACATGGGAGGACATGCTGGGTTCCCTATGCCCCAAACTCATGGACAGCTGGAGTATAGTCCTGGTGGTGGGCACTCTCCATATCCTCCTTGTTGGGGTTCCCCTGCAAAGAGCCATGGATCAGGATTTTAACCATGGATACTGCAACACTATATGCTGCAGGTCTCTGCCACGAGTCTGCTAGATCCAGTCCCAAGTGTAGCTGCTGTCGATGGTGGGTACACCAGAGATGCGGCAGGTATCTCTGAGACCCTCTGTACTGTGGGGCCTGAGGCCTTTGTCTGCACCTGAGAAAGGGCACCTGTGACCCCAGGAGACAAGGATGAATAGGCTGCGATGTCTCAAGGTATCCCTCTGAACATCAGAAAATCCTTTTTCAGCATGCGGGTGAGCAAGCACTGGCAAACGTTGCTCAGGAAGCTTGTGGCGTCTCCATGCTTGGAGATATTCAAAAGATGGCTGGTCATAGTCCTGCGCAACAGAACCGGCTCTAGGTAGCCCTGCTGGAGTAGAGCGGTTGGGCCAGATGACCTTTGGAGGTCCCTTCCAAACTCAGTCATTAAGTGATTCTGTGAGTAGAGGGGAAGGATCATCTCCTCAATTTATGCAATGCATGAAAGGCTGGGAAGCGTGTGCTAAGTTCCCATGTGGAAACGTCCAACTCCTCCTCTGCCCCTGTCCAATCCGCAAGGATGGGCAATGACACCACGCACAGGTGTTACACACAGCCAGAGCGGCTCCTGCTCATCTCTCCCCAGCTCCTCTCTGCCCACAGATCTGCTCTGCTTAGCTTTCCCACATCAGGATTCCCCCCATAAATGCTGGAAGGCATGTCCTGTGAGGAGCAGCTGAGGCTTTGGGCTTGCCTGGTTTGGAGAAAAAGAGGCTGAGGGCTGACCTCGGTGCTCTCTACAGCTTCCTGAGGAGGGGAAGTGAAGAGGGAAGTGCTGATCTCTTCTGCCTGGGATCCAGTGATAGGATGCGCAGGACTGGTTCAAAGCTGTTCCAGGGGAGGTTCTAACTTGCCATTAGGAAGCATTTCTTTACCGAGAGGGTGCTCAAACACCGGCACAGGTTTCCTAGAGAGGTGGTTGATGCCCCAAGCCTGTCAGTGTTTAAGAGGCATTTGGACAATGCCCTTAATAACATGCTTAAACTTGGTCAGCCCTGAACTGGTCAGGCAGTTGGACTAGACGATGGTTGTAGGTCCCTTCCTACTGAAATAGCCTAGTCTATTCTGCTCTATTCTCTGGACCACGGACAGCACCTGGCCACGATGACACCCCTCTCTCTCTGAATACAGGCACAGTCCACTCACTGACTCACCCCTGAGATAGGCTGTGACTCCCGTGAACGTGCAGGAGGGGAGAGCAGGAGATCTGGAAGCTAACGTTGCTCAGGCACACCCCAAGTGTCCCTCACTGCGGTCCCTGCACTGTGCACTGATAGCCAATCTCTTCCTGGGAACCACCCTCAGCCACCTCAGCACTCACCGGCTCCAAATATTGTGCACCCTGGGCCGGGCCCCAGCAGGTTTGTGTTAAAGCTCAGCTGGATTTCCTGTCCCCGTGTACCTGCGTGTTAACAGCACAGAAGTAGCGGGCAGAGTCCCGGGGATGCAGGGCCCGCAGGGACAGAGCAAACTCGGACCGGGAATTGTCCCGGGAGGCAGTGGCTCGACCCTGCACTGACTGCCCGAATCGAATGAATGAGGAATCATGATTGATAACGGACACCCACTCGAGACTGCCGCCGGCCGCCTGACGGTACCACCAAATTGAGTAACTCTTGAAGTCGAAGCCGGATCCCCGGCAGGAGAGGCTCACGTTCTCCCCGGGCGCTCGCAGCCCTCCGCCGTCCTCCACCAGCCTCAGCTGCGCCCACAGCCCTGCGGACGGAGGTTTGTGTTAAAGCTCAGCTGGTTTTCCTGTCCCCGTGCAACAGCGCAGAAGTAGCGGGCAGAGTCCCGGGGCTGCAGGTCTCGCAGGGACAGAATCGACTCGGACCGGGAATTGTCCCGGGAGGCAGTGGCTCGACCCTGCACTCCTGCCCCGTAGTCCTTCCTAGTACCCGATTGCCAACTGATGTAGGACACCCACTCGAGACTGCCGCCGGCCGCCTGACGGTACCACCAAACTGCGTAAAGCCCGAAGCTGAAGCCGGATCCCCGGCAGGAGAGGCGCACGGTCTCCCCGGGCGCTCGCAGCCCTCCGCCGTCCTCCACCAGCCTCAGCTGCGCCCACAGCCCTGCGGACGGAGAGCGCAGGCAGCCGGGCAGGGCGCGCCCACGGCCCGAGGACGTTCACCCGCCGCCCCGGGGCTGAGCCGCGCCTGCTCCCGACACCCGCGCCCCGACCCGCTGCCCGAAAGCCTCCCGAAAGCCTCCCGAAAGCCCTCTCCCCCGCACTCTCCCCCGCCCGCTCCCCGCCTCCCCGCTAAGGAAGGCCAGCGCGCCCGGCGCCGGAGCAGCCGCGGCCCCGGGCAGCCCCGGGCAGCCCCGGGCAGCCCCAGCCCCGGGCCCAGCCCCGGGCTCGCCGCCCGCCCCGCCCGGCTCTCACCTGCCGGCCCCGCGGCCAAGGCCAAGGCCAGGAGCCACGGCCCCAGCCCGGGCGCCATCGTGCCCTGCCGCGCCGGGGCCGGCCGGGGCTGAAGGGCCCGGCGGGAGCCGCAGAGGAGCCGAGCGGAGCCGCGCTCGGGCCCGGGCTCGGGCCGGCTTCTGCGCGCCCCGCCGGCTCGGCCCCTCGCCGGGGCAGCGCCGACGCCTCTGCCCGCCCCCGACAGCCCCGGCCCCCCGGGGCCGCGGCCCCTTCGCGGCAGGAGAAGGGGCGGCGCGGGGAGGGCCGCGGGGCAGGGGCGGCGGCAGAGGAGGAGCGCGGCGCCCCGGGAGGCGAAGGCTCCTGCCCCTCGGCTCCCGCCGCGGCTCCGGCGCTGGCCCGGCTCGTCGCCCGGCCGAGCCCTGCCGAAGGCTGCCGGCCCGCAGGCAGCGGCCCCTCGCAGGACGCTGCCCGTGCCCCGCACCCCCAGCCCGCCCTGGCCTCGCTCCCATCCATTCCCCGCCCTCGGAGAGACTTGGGCATACGGGAGAGAGGCCAGTGGAGGGCCATGAAGGTGATGGTGGGACTGGAGCAGCTCTTACATGAGGAAAGGCTGAGAGAGCTGGGACTGTTTACCCTGGAGAAGAGAAGGCTGTGAGGGGATCTCATCAATATATGGAAACATACGAAGGGATGCTGTAGGGAAGGCAGGGCCACGCTCTTTCCAGTGGTGCTTGGTGACAGGACAAGAGGCAATGTGCACAAACTTTCTGTGGTTTTGTAGGTGGCATGTGCCAGGGCAAAGGGGAAAACTGAAACTCAGAATTTGCTTCTTTCCTGAGGACTTCCAGAAACAGCTGTTTTACAGGTGTTCAAAGCTGGAAGAGAAAAATGCAAGTGATACGAAAGTAATATGGGCAGGTAAAAAAGTAGCCCCCAGAGGAGGCAGGACAGCTAGTCAGCATGGTTATGGTTTCTGTATAACTGGCATCTGCCGCATGTAAGGTGTGTGGTCTTCTCGTAGAGCTTACTGTGTGTTGTTCTTCTGTAAAGGTGCAGAGACAGCTACGTACACATCATGAGTTTGGACAACCACGTACACAAGCCCAGAGCCTGGCATTGGAAGGACGGGGAATAACGTGCATCGCCATTTGGGTGGTTGACTGGCTGCTTCCTGGGGCCTGAGAGGCCTAGCGCGGGCCACAGCTTGTTGCTGGAGGCTGGGTTCCTGGACAGAATGGAGGGCAGGGGAAGGAATTTCATCACACCCAAAGGCCACTGCTGGAGGAGTGCAGGGAGTACAGGGCATGAGGCCAGGGGCAAAGACTAGAGGTATTCCCCCCAGTCAGAAACCAAGGATGCAAGATTACTCCCACAGCCTTTCCAGCCCCCCAAGCTGTCTCTTAAAAGCTCTGGCTGGCCATCAGGCCTCATGCTGTTCTCTCAGGCTCCCCAGAAACAACATAAGAAAAGGGGAGCAGAAGAAGCACCAGTTTTGCTCCTAGGATGGTAGAAGAGTGGAGGCTGTAATGGACCTCTGGAAAAGGTCTAGTTGAACCCTCCTGCTTGAAGCAGGGTCAAACGGTGTTCAGTAACTGTAGTGGGTGCAGCTGGGACAGAGTTAATTTTCCTCCTAGCAGCCTGTATAGGTAGCTGCAATTTTTTTGGACCAAAACCATGTTGATAACACACCAATGTTTTAGCTATTGCTGAACAGTGCTTATGTAGCGTCACTGCCTCCTCTGTTTCTCATGTTCCCCCACGAGCTGTACAGCTGACCACCACTGGCCAAAGGGATATTCTCTACCGCGTGACATCATGCGAAGCAATAACAGCTGGGGGAAAGAAGGAGGAAATGTGGTTATTTGGAATTCTGACATTTGCCTTTCCCAAGTAACCGTTATGCGTGGTGAAGGCCTGCTTTCCTGGAAATGGCTAAACATCTGCCTGCCAATGGGAAGTAGAGAATGAATCTATTATTTTGCATGATTTGTGTGTGCAGCTTTGGCTTTGCTTATTAAACTCTCTTTATCTCCAAACACAAATTTTCTCACTTTTACCCTTCCGATTCTGCCTCCTGTCCCACTGTGGAGGGAGTAAGTGGGCAGCTTTTTGGGGCTTAGCTGCCATCTTGGGTCAAGCCACCATGGCAGGCTGCCCACAACTTTGTCCAGTTCGGTTTTGAGTATCTCTGAGAGCGGAGACTACCTGTTCCAGTAGTGACATTGACAGTAAAAACCCAGTTCTCTCAGGCTCCCCTTGTGTGTCAGATGCTCTTGTCCTCATCCTCATGGACCTTCATTGCATTTGCTCCGCTCTGTCCATGTCTTTCTGTCCTGGTTTCAGCTGGGATGTAGTTAACTGTCTTCCTAGTAGCTGGTACAGTGCTATGTTTTGAGTTCAGTATGCGAAGAATGTTGATAACACACTGATGTTTTCAGTTGTTGCTCAGTAGTGTTTAGACTACAGTCAGGGATTTTTCAGCTTCTCATGCCCAGCCAGCGAGAAAGCTGGAGGGGCACAAGAAGTTGGCACAGGACACAGCCAGGGCAGCTGACCCAAACTGGTCAACGGGGTATTCCATACCATGTGACGCCCCATTTAGTATAGGAACTGGGAAGTGAAGGCAGGGAATTGCCACTCGGGGACTAGCTGGGTGTTGGTCGGAGGGTGGTGAGCAATTGCCCTGCACATCATTTGTACATTCCAATCCTTTCATTACTACCGTTGTCATTTTATTAGGGTTATCATTATCATTATTAGTTTCTTCTTTTCTGTTCTATTAAAGCGTTCTTATCTCAACCCACGAGTTTTACTTCTTTTTCCCAATTTTCTCCCGCATCCCACTGGATGGGGGAGAGTGAATGAGTGGCTGCGTGGTGCTTAGTTGCTGGCTGGGGTTAAACCACGACAAAGGCATGCAACGTGTGAAAGGGTGTGCTAAGTTCCCCAGTGTGGAACCCTCCAAACCCGCATCCCGGTCTACTTAGCTAGAACAGGCAATGACCCCACGCACATGAGGTCCTACACGGTCAGAGTGGCTTCTGCTCACCTTTCCCCAGCTCCTCTCTGCTCACAGACCTGCTCTGCTCTGGCTTCCCACTTCTCTGCACCTGTGACACCACCCGGCCATGACCCCACTCCGTGCCCCAGGCACAGCCCAGTCACCGCCTCAGCAGAGATGGGCTGTGACACCCACGTACGGCATGTCCGTTGCAAGGTTTTGGTAGCAGGGGACTGCAGGGGTGGCCTCTGTGGAAAGCACTCAGGGACCGCCTCGTGTCCAGCACAGCCTGTTCCAGCCAGCTCAGGATAGTACCTGCCGCAGGCCAAAGCTGAGCTCATCAGCAAAGCAGGCATTGCCTACGGGACAACAAGGAGGGGGAGGAGGTGCTCCGGGCACCAGAGCAGAGATTCCCCTGCAGCCCATGGAAGACGCCACAGTGGGACAGTTGTTTCCCTGCAGCCTGTGTAGGATCACATGGCAAAGTACATGAGTGTGCCCTGACAGGAACTGGGGCCTGTGGACAGCTGATGCTGGACCATGTTTATCCTGAAGGACTGCAGCCCTCCAAAAGGACCCATCCTGGAGCCATTTGTGAAGGACTGCAGACCATGGGAGAGAGGAAGGAGCAGTAGAGGTGAAGTGTTATGATTTCACCTCAAACCCCATCACCCCTGGGCCACTTGGGCAGAGGAGGTAGAGGACTTGGGAATGAAGGTATGAAGCTGAGCAAGGGAGGAAAGTGCGAGGTGTAGAGGAAGGTGTTTCCAGGATTTTGTTGCTCACAATCCTGCTCTGTTTTAATTTCCCATAAGGTAAAAATTCCCGCAGCGTGCAGGAAAGGCCAGGAACTCCTGCAGTGCAGAGTGATGGAACCTCACTGCCTGGGAACCCCCCTGAGGCCCCCACCCAAAGCAGCCGGTTGCCCCACAGCTCTGACATTGTGGGCCGGGCTCCAGCAGGTTTGTGTTAAAGCTCAGCTGGTTTTCCTGTCTCCGTGCAACAGCGCAGAAGTAGCGGGCAGAGTCCCGGGGCTGCAGGTCTCGCAGGGACAGAATCGACTCGGACCGGGAATTGTCCCGGGACACCGTGGCTCGATCCTTCACTGGCTGCCCGAAGTCAGTGAATGAGGAATCATGGTTGATGTAGGACACCCACTCGAGACTGCCGCCGGCCGTCTGACGGTACCACAGAATGAAATAGTCCTCGAAGTTGAAGCCGGATCCCCGGCAGGAGAGGCTCACGGTCTCCCCGGGCGCTCGCAGCCCTCCGCCGTCCTCCACCAGCCTCAGCTGCGCCCACAGCCCTGCGGACGGAGGTTTGTGTTAAAGCTCAGCTGGTTTTCCTGTCCCCGTGCGACAGCACAGAAGTAGCGGGCAGAGTCCCGGGGCTGCAGGTCTCGCAGGGACAGAATCGACTCGGACCGGGAATTGTCCCGGGACGCTGCGGCTCGACCCTGCACTCCTGCCCCGTACTGCTTCACAAAATCCGAACCCCATTCGATGTAGGACACCCACTCGAGACTGCCGCCGGCCGCCTGACGGTACCACCTAATTGAGTAACTCTTGAAGTCGAAGCCGGATCCCCGGCAGGAGAGGCTCACGGTCTCCCCGGGCGCTCGCAGCCCTCCGCCGTCCTCCACCAGCCTCAGCTGCGCCCACAGCCCTGCGGACAGAGGTTTGTGTTAAAGCTCAGCTGGTTTTCCTGTCCCCGTGTAACAGCGCAGAAGTAGCGGGCAGAGTCCCGGGGCTGCAGGTCTCGCAGGGACAGAATCGACTCGGACCGGGAATTGTCCCGGGACACTGCGGCTCGACCCTGCACTCCTGCCCCGTAGTCCTTCCTAGTACCCGATGGCCCGCTGATGTAGGACACCCACTCGAGACTGCCGCCGGCCGCCTGACGGTACCACCTAATTGAGTAACTCTTGAAGTCGAAGCCGGATCCCCGGCAGGAGAGGCGCACGGTCTCCCCGGGCGCTCGCAGCCCTCCGCCGTCCTCCACCAGCCTCAGCTGCGCCCACAGCCCTGCGGACGGAGAGCGCAGGCAGCCGGGCAGGGCGCGCCCACGGCCCGAGGACGTTCACCCGCCGCCCCGGGGCTGAGCCGCGCCTGCTCCCGACACCCGCGCCCCGACCCGCTGCCCGAAAGCCTCCCGAAAGCCTCCCGAAAGCCCTCTCCCCCGCACTCTCCCCCGCCCGCTCCCCGCCTCCCCGCTAAGGAAGGCCAGCGCGCCCGGCGCCGGAGCAGCCGCGGCCCCGGGCAGCCCCGGGCAGCCCCGGGCAGCCCCAGCCCCGGGCCCAGCCCCGGGCTCGCCGCCCGCCCCGCCCGGCTCTCACCTGCCGGCCCCGCGGCCAAGGCCAAGGCCAGGAGCCACGGCCCCAGCCCGGGCGCCATCGTGCCCTGCCGCGCCGGGGCCGGCCGGGGCTGAAGGGCCCGGCGGGAGCCGCAGAGGAGCCGAGCGGAGCCGCGCTCGGGCCCGGGCTCGGGCCGGCTTCTGCGCGCCCCGCCGGCTCGGCCCCTCGCCGGGGCAGCGCCGACGCCTCTGCCCGCCCCCGACAGCCCCGGCCCCCCGGGGCCGCGGCCCCTTCGCGGCAGGAGAAGGGGCGGCGCGGGGAGGGCCGCGGGGCAGGGGCGGCGGCAGAGGAGGAGCGCGGCGCCCCGGGAGGCGAAGGCTCCTGCCCCTCGGCTCCCGCCGCGGCTCCGCCTCTGCTCACTGCAGAGGAGACAGGCTGGGCAGAGGTGCCTAACTCACGGCTAGAAGAGGAGGAGGCCTCTTCCCACTGTGCTCTGAGGGATGTTTGACGACATCGAGAGGCAGAGGCAGGTCAGGCTGCAAGCAGTCAGCACAGCTCCACAGAGCCGTGCAGAGCACAGGGGCATGCTCAGTTCCTGGAAGGCATCACCCCTTCCTTCCACTTACCTAGGATGAAGAATAACCCCACGCACATGGCAGTCCACATGGCCAGGCCCGCTCTGTCTCACCTCTCCCCAGCTTCTCTCTGCCTGCAGAACAGCTCTGCCCATGTTTTGCCTGTCTGTGTCTCTGTCACTGCAGTCAGTCCTAGTCGCTCCTAGTTGCACCCTCAGTCTATGACAACAGTGAAGGCGAGAGGTGGGGCTGGAGCAGCAGAAGAAGGTGAAGCTGTTGGTGCACTCCCAGGTGTCTCTCACCCTGCAGGGTGCAATCACAGAGCCCTCATTTGGCAGGGAAACCTCTGGAGGGTAAAAGGTGACATGCTGGTTTTGAGCCACCCCCAATCTTCCTCTTCAAAAAGGATTGGACAGTGCTGCTGGGACTTAGGAGCTGGCCCTATGGGTTGGCGGGTTGTCTTCCCTGGGGACCCCTTTCCCTTGGTGCTGCTGAGATGCTGCTCCTGGATGTGACTCCCCTGAGCCCAACTCTGCTTGGACAGGGCACCCCTAGGCAGATATGCTCCCCCTCTGCTCCCTCAGCTCTGGCCCAGCACCCTACTCTGGCATGTGCTCCCTCCTGCTGACACTTATCCCGCTGCCTCTTCCCATCAAAGCCTTCCCAGACCCCCCAAGCAGCAAAGGCAGCAAAGGGCAGGTGAGGTCTTGGGTGTCCGTGGCACCGAACCTCTGGGGTACATGTGTAGGCTCAAGCCCCAAGGCTTATCCCCCAAAACTCACGTGCACAGGACTCAGCAGGGACGAGGCTGTTGGGGCTCCTCAGCAGAGCAGGGTCACTCCCTTCTCTGTGCTCACTGTACTCCGCAGGAACTCAGAGCTCCCCTACAACCACAGGAGGGGACACCTACTGAGCCCTGACACAGTGTCACCCTCTTGACTGCTACCACCATTTTGGGGAGCATCGCCCACTCCACACCCGCCCTCCACGGACTTTCTGCATCCCTTCCCTCTCCTCTCTTTTGATGGGTGCTTCAACATGTCCCTTTGGGGAGGGAATCTCCAGGACTAGGGTGGAAAAAGGCAGCTGCAGAGGGTAGAGGAACCCACTGAAACTGGAGGCTTGAAGCCAGGAAGAGAAGCAGGGGGTGTTGTGTCTCAAAGTTGGAGCGACTCAGGTTCGTGGATTTCCTTTGTCAGAATTAACGTGAAACGACACCAGGGGAGTTCAAACAACAACCAACATTTATTCAACCTAGCTAACCTTGCCCAAGTACAAGTGAACTTATCAATATGAACCTTGCAACATGTCGTTAAGCTGCTGTTTGAAAAGAGAAGGTAGGTGTAGAAAAAGCAATGGAAAAAGGAACATGAAATGTATCAGAAGGAGAGCCCTCCCGTTGAGTCACGAGGTTCAGAGCAGACCCCCTTGCTTTCTGGACTCCTTCTCAAAGAGGAGCCCAGGGGCGGCTAGATCCACTCCTAGTCTCAGACTTGGTCAACGGTTTATGTTTAAAAGGATGAGGTGTAGGGACTGTGGAAAAGAGAGAAGAAAAAGGGGGGGAGAGAGAATGACAGAAAGAAAGAAAGAAAGAAAGAAAGAAAGAGAGAAGAGAAGGGTTTCACCAGTCCTGGGTCCAGCACTAGTCCCGCCAGCATAGAGAACCAGTTCCAGAGGGCGCGCACTGAGGACTCATTCTCCCTTCTTTTATAGTGTGTTAGTTGATGATCTCAACATGCGCAGTTCCCACACCTGGGGTTCACTGGAATCACTCAGTGAGCTTCGGGGGGGGGGGGTCATTGTGGAGTTGCCTCTCCTTTCCTGCTGGCATGACCACTTAAGACAGAAGCACAGTCCCAACTTCTGTGGGACCTTCTTCCTCCAGGAAGGCATAAATTGTGTTCCTTCTCCTGGTCACTTAAGATAAGGAATTGGGGCTTTGGAGAATTGCGTTCCCACCCTCCGTGGGGCCCTCTCCTCTGGCCACATTGTCCTGTTCACAAAACTCCAGCATTTTTACAGATGCCGTTTTCTCCAGCAAAGCTCTTTTAGCGGATGTTTGAGACATTGAATTTGTCAGACCGTCACAGGGGGATGCAGGGCCAGGGTGGCCTAAGGTGCCCTGGGCCACTTGGGGCTGTCCCGACATGGGAGGACATGCTGGGTTCCCTATGCCCCAAACTCATGGACAGCTGGAGTATAGTCCTGGTGGTGGGCACTCTCCATATCCTCCTTGTTGGGGTTCCCCTGCAAAGAGCCATGGATCAGGATTTTAACCATGGATACTGCAACACTATATGCTGCAGGTCTCTGCCACGAGTCTGCTAGATCCAGTCCCAAGTGTAGCTGCTGTCGATGGTGGGTACACCAGAGATGCGGCAGGTATCTCTGAGACCCTCTGTACTGTGGGGCCTGAGGCCTTTGTCTGCACCTGAGAAAGGGCACCTGTGACCCCAGGAGACAAGGATGAATAGGCTGCGATGTCTCAAGGTATCCCTCTGAACATCAGAAAATCCTTTTTCAGCATGCGGGTGAGCAAGCACTGGCAAACGTTGCTCAGGAAGCTTGTGGCGTCTCCATGCTTGGAGATATTCAAAAGATGGCTGGTCATAGTCCTGCGCAACAGAACCGGCTCTAGGTAGCCCTGCTGGAGTAGAGCGGTTGGGCCAGATGACCTTTGGAGGTCCCTTCCAAACTCAGTCATTAAGTGATTCTGTGAGTAGAGGGGAAGGATCATCTCCTCAATTTATGCAATGCATGAAAGGCTGGGAAGCGTGTGCTAAGTTCCCATGTGGAAATGTCCAACTCCTCCTCTGCCCCTGTCCAATTCGCAAGGATGGGCAATGACACCACGCACAGGTGTTACACACAGCCAGAGCGGCTCCTGCTCATCTCTCCCCAGCTCCTCTCTGCCCACAGATCTGCTCTGCTTAGCTTTCCCACATCAGGATTCCCCCCATAAATGCTGGAAGGCATGTCCTGTGAGGAGCAGCTGAGGCTTTGGGCTTGCCTGGTTTGGAGAAAAAGAGGCTGAGGGCTGACCTCGGTGCTCTCTACAGCTTCCTGAGGAGGGGAAGTGAAGAGGGAAGTGCTGATCTCTTCTGCCTGGGATCCAGTGATAGGATGCACAGGACTGGTTCAAAGCTGTTCCAGGGGAGGTTCTAACTTGCCATTAGGAAGCATTTCTTTACCGAGAGGGTGCTCAAACACCGGCACAGGTTTCCTAGAGAGGTGGTTGATGCCCCAAGCCTGTCAGTGTTTAAGAGGCATTTGGACAATGCCCTTAATAACATGCTTAAACTTGGTCAGCCCTGAACTGGTCAGGCAGTTGGACTAGACGATGGTTGTAGGTCCCTTCCTACTGAAATAGCCTAGTCTATTCTGCTCTATTCTCTGGACCACGGACAGCACCTGGCCACGATGACACCCCTCTCTCTCTGAATACAGGCACAGTCCACTCACTGACTCACCCCTGAGATAGGCTGTGACTCCCGTGAACGTGCAGGAGGGGAGAGCAGGAGATCTGGAAGCTAACGTTGCTCAGGCACACCCCAAGTGTCCCTCACTGCGGTCCCTGCACTGTGCACTGATAGCCAATCTCTTCCTGGGAACCACCCTCAGCCACCTCAGCACTCACCGGCTCCAAATATTGTGCACCCTGGGCCGGGCCCCAGCAGGTTTGTGTTAAAGCTCAGCTGGATTTCCTGTCCCCGTGTACCTGCGTGTTAACAGCACAAAAGTAGCGGGCAGAGTCCCGGGGATGCAGGGCCCGCAGGGACAGAGCGAACTCGGACCGGGAATTGTCCCGGGAGGCAGTGGCTCGACCCTGCACTGACTGCCCGAATCGAATGAATGAGGAATCATGATTGATAACGGACACCCACTCGAGACTGCCGCCGGCCGCCTGACGGTACCACCAAATTGAGTAACTCTTGAAGTCGAAGCCGGATCCCCGGCAGGAGAGGCTCACGTTCTCCCCGGGCGCTCGCAGCCCTCCGCCGTCCTCCACCAGCCTCAGCTGCGCCCACAGCCCTGCGGACGGAGGTTTGTGTTAAAGCTCAGCTGGTTTTCCTGTCCCCGTGCAACAGCGCAGAAGTAGCGGGCAGAGTCCCGGGGCTGCAGGTCCCGCAGGGACAGAAATGACATGGACCGGGAACTGTTCCGGGATACCGCGGCTCGACCCTGCACTGACTGCCCCAATTCAATCACTGAGGTATCAGCGCTAATGTAGGACACCCACTCGAGACTGCCGCCGGCCGCCTGACGGTACCACCAAACTGCGTAAAGCCCGAAGCTGAAGCCGGATCCCCGGCAGGAGAGGCTCACGGTCTCCCCGGGCGCTCGCAGCCCTCCGCCGTCCTCCACCAGCCTCAGCTGCGCCCACAGCCCTGCGGACGGAGGTTTGTGTTAAAGCTCAGCTGGTTTTCCTGTCCCCGTGTAACAGCGCAGAAGTAGCGGGCAGAGTCCCGGGGCTGCAGGTCTCGCAGGGACAGAATCGACTCGGACCGGGAATTGTCCCGGGACACCGTGGCTCGACCCTGCACTCCTGCCCCGTAGTCCTTCCTAGTACCCGATTGCCAACTGATGTAGGACACCCACTCGAGACTGCCGCCGGCCGCCTGACGGTACCACCAAAATTCGTAACTCTTGAAGTCGAAGCCGGATCCCCGGCAGGAGAGGCGCACGGTCTCCCCGGGCGCTCGCAGCCCTCCGCCGTCCTCCACCAGCCTCAGCTGCGCCCACAGCCCTGCGGACGGAGAGCGCAGGCAGCCGGGCAGGGCGCGCCCACGGCCCGAGGACGTTCACCCGCCGCCCCGGGGCTGAGCCGCGCCTGCTCCCGACACCCGCGCCCCGACCCGCTGCCCGAAAGCCTCCCGAAAGCCTCCCGAAAGCCCTCTCCCCCGCACTCTCCCCCGCCCGCTCCCCGCCTCCCCGCTAAGGAAGGCCAGCGCGCCCGGCGCCGGAGCAGCCGCGGCCCCGGGCAGCCCCGGGCAGCCCCGGGCAGCCCCAGCCCCGGGCCCAGCCCCGGGCTCGCCGCCCGCCCCGCCCGGCTCTCACCTGCCGGCCCCGCGGCCAAGGCCAAGGCCAGGAGCCACGGCCCCAGCCCGGGCGCCATCGTGCCCTGCCGCGCCGGGGCCGGCCGGGGCTGAAGGGCCCGGCGGGAGCCGCAGAGGAGCCGAGCGGAGCCGCGCTCGGGCCCGGGCTCGGGCCGGCTTCTGCGCGCCCCGCCGGCTCGGCCCCTCGCCGGGGCAGCGCCGACGCCTCTGCCCGCCCCCGACAGCCCCGGCCCCCCGGGGCCGCGGCCCCTTCGCGGCAGGAGAAGGGGCGGCGCGGGGAGGGCCGCGGGGCAGGGGCGGCGGCAGAGGAGGAGCGCGGCGCCCCGGGAGGCGAAGGCTCCTGCCCCTCGGCTCCCGCCGCGGCTCCGGCGCTGGCCCGGCTCGTCGCCCGGCCGAGCCCTGCCGAAGGCTGCCGGCCCGCAGGCAGCGGCCCCTCGCAGGACGCTGCCCGTGCCCCGCAGCCCCAGCCCGCCCTGGCCTCGCTCCCATCCATTCCCCGCCCGCGGGGACCGAGACACGCGGAGGGCTCTGCTGCCATCCGCAGGGCCCTCGACAGCCCGGAGAAGTGGGCTGACAGGACCCCCCTCCGGTGCCACCGGGCAAGAGCAAAGTGCTGCGCCTGGGGAGGAGCGGCCCCGTGCACCAGGGCAGGCTGGGGGCTGCTCCGATGGAAACCGCCCTCGCAGAAAAGGACCCAGGCGGTCTGCTGGACGACAACTTGACCAGAAATTTGCCCTTGCGGCAAAGACGGTTCGCGGTATCCGGGCCTGCGTTAGCCAAAGCATTGCCAGCAGGTCGGGGAGGTGATCGTTCCCCTCATCCAGGTGGTGTCAGCCCTGATGCATGTTCATATCTTCATACAGCTCCAGGGGCTGGGTAACAGTTGTGTTGCTGCTTTGCCTAGCTCATGGAGCTGTTGTTACCGTTTCACCTCTCGCTCGGCCTAGAAGGATAACCTGAAACTAGACATGGAAGAAGGATGAGATACTTCTGGGTCACTGCTCAGCAGAGAGATATCAGACTGATGACAGAGCAGGAACAGGTTTTTCCAGACCCTGCTTAAATCTGGATACGATTGAGCATGTGGACGTAGTCCTCAGAATCAGAGTACCTGTACACTATCTGTAGTGCCTGGTCATGCAGTGGCTGCCAAGTTCGTATGGGAAAGTCCTTGAGAAGGAGTTGACTATCATCTCTCTTGCGATTGCAGCGTACATGCCCTCAATTCCTCATAGACTGCGAACAGTTAAGAATTACAGCTAGCAATTCACTCAGAGTATGAAAAACATTGCAGGAAGTAAGAAGTGTCTGGAGTGCTACGATTGGGAGGGGGAACCCTCTAGGGACTGTCCCTCTGGACAGTCAAATTCTGAAAGCTCGCTCACAACTCATCAGTCCGCTGGTGGCAATGCGAATCCATGCATTGGCACCTGCAGCAGTCAGACTGCAAACAGCTGCCGTAGCAGCAATAGCCAGTGCGTAGACCATGGGGTGCTGGGCTGGCAGGGGCACGTGCCAGAGCATGTGGCCTAAATACTAGTACACAGCCTCCTTATGTCACTGTATGCAACTGGCTGCTGTGAAACTAGAATGGCCAAGCTGTGAAAGTCACAACTGCCCCGTATCTCCTGGATTTTGAAAATGCCAGCCATATCTGTAGGACATGCCCTGCTAGACCAAGTCTTTCTGCCAACACAACTGCAATACCAGGAGGCCAAGGGATTGATAAGTCTCCCTGGCACAGATTACGGGTGAGCAATTGTCCTCTGGCGGACACTGGCATGAAGACTTTGGGCACATGCATTAATTATTCCATGGGTAGACCCCTTTACATGTACTTCTACTGTCAACGTTGAAGACTGTTGGGAATGGGCTGTGGCTCTATGGGTGCCTTCACATAAACAGCCACAGAAATCCCATGCACACCCTGAGCCTCTTTTGTCCTCTGCACACTTGCAGACACGGACCTTAAAAGCCCCACAGGGTGAAGTAACAACCCACGCAATGGGAAAACTGCTCTTGTAGTCTGCCAGCAGTCCATGAACCTCACCGTAATGTTCGTCTAAAGATAGTGGGACTTCACACATATTGCACACAGTGACCTCGTGTGACCACAACAAAACCATCACGTATTGAGAGCATAGTACCATTAATACAATAATAGAACGATTAGAATCATAGATCATAGAATATCTCCAGTTGGAAGGGACTCATAAGGATCATTGAGTCCAGCAACGTGCTCCTCGCAGGACTGCCTGAAACTGGACCATAGGACTAAGAGCACCGTTTGCTGGTTTTGGCTGGGATGGAGTTAATTTTCTTCATAGTAGCTCCTATGGGGCTATGTTTTGGATTTGTGCTGAAAACAGGTTGATAATTCAGGGATGTTTTTGTTATCGCTGAGCAGTGCATACACAGAGTCAAGGCCTTTTCTGCTCCTCATACAGCCCCAGCAGCAAGTAGGCTGGGGGTGAACAAAAACTTGGGAGGAGACACAGCCAGGACAGCTGGCCCCAACTGACCAAAGGGGTGTTCCATACCACATGATGTCATGCTCAGCATCTAAAACTCGGGGGAAGAAGAAGACGGGCAGACATTTGGGGTGATGGTGTTTGTCTTCCCAAGTAACCGTTATGTATGATGGAGCCCTGCATTCCTGGACATGGCTGAAGAGCCACCTGCCAAAGCCAAGCAGTGAATGAATTCCTTACTTTGCTTTGCTTGCATGTGCAGATTTTTGCTTTACCTATTAAAGTGTCTTGATCTCAACCCATGAATTTTCTCACTTTTACTCCTCCGATTCTCTCTATCCTGCCATGGGGGGAGTGAGCAAGCGGCTGTGCGGTACTTAGTTGCTGGCTGGGGTTAAACCACAACAATCATCCAGATGCTCCTTGAACTTTGACAGCCTTGGTGCCCTGGCCACTTCCCTTGGGAGCCTGTTCCAGTGACTGACCACCCCACCAGTAAAGAACCTTTTCCTCATGTCCAATCTGAACTTCCCCTGACAAAGCTTCTTTGCATTTCCTTGTGTGCTATTGCTGGTCACCAGAAAGAGGAGATCAGCACCTCCCCTTCCACTGTGCCCCTAGCGGAAGCTGTAGACTGTGACGAGGTCACCCCTCAGCCTTCTCTTCTCCAAGCTGAACAAACCAAGTCAACTTGTAAGCCTTGCCCTTGAGGCCTTTCACCCCTGGCAGGCACCCTTAGAGCTGCAGGGCACCTCCTTCTACATCTCATCACGCATCATCTTGTGCATAAGGGAGAAGGAAAGCAAGAGAAGTTGGCACCTCCATCCCTCCAGCCCTTGGCAGGTGGATCCCTGCATCTGCTCAGAGACATGCTCTCTTACGGATTCTCTTCTTCCATCCCTCCCCCAGCTTTGCTCACCCTGCAGATGACCTCTTGGAGAAAACATGAGGGGGTGCGTGGGGAGAGGACGGCTTGCTCCACACAACCAGTCTTGGCTGTTGTCATTCCTCCTGCACTCATCCAGCCCAAAGAAAGCCTGCTCCACTAGTGCAACTAAGCCCCTCAAGGCTGTCATGGCCAGAGCAAGGGGGACCGCTTTGTACGAACCCCAACTCCACCACTGCCTCCTCCTCACAGCACACCTGGGAAAGCAAAAATTTTAGTGTCTCTTAGGCCTTTGCAGGACTCACTAGTAAAGAATAAAGTGTCTTTCTCTCAAGCCACGTGTTCTCTTCCTTCTCCCCTCTGATTCTTTCCCCCATCCTGCTGAGGGGGCTGTGAGAGAGAAGCTGTGTGCAGCTTAGCTGCCTACCAGGGTTTACCCTCAGCAGTCCCTTTTGGTGCCCAACGTGGGACACGAGTTTTTCGACAGAACGACAGGTTTGAGTGGAGTGTGCTGAACCAAAGTTATAGCTCTCAAGCTGTTTACCTATGAACTGGCAGGCTCCTCTGCTTGCCACAGGCCTCACCTGCTTTGCTTCATTTTACAGTCTAGTGCTTCTTAGTGGCTGCATTTTGCTTTTGCTGTTTGCCCTAGCGCTTATCCAGCGCACTCTGCTGGGCCCAGGAAGATTTTGCCAACAGCAATGGCCATGCACCCAAGCTGGAAGATGGCCAGAACGTCGCTGCTCCTCCTGTGCTGCTGTACTGGACCTGCAGGAACTCCCGTGTGAGCTTGAGTGGCAGGGACTGTGACCTGTGGATAAGGCCATGCCGAAACTTGTACACCCCTGAAGGGACTGTGGCTCGTGTTTAAGGCCATGCCAGAGCAGGTTCTCCCCTGAATGGACTGTGGCCCATGGATAAGGCCACACTGGAGCAGCATGTCACGGTCCATTCGTATCTCCCAAATTTACAGGACTGTGAATTATGTATTCTGTCAGTTAATCTTTCTTTTATGAGCTCATTAGGAAAGAAAACAAACATCTCAAGCAAGGGATCAGTCCTATTTTCACAGACCAGTCTAACATGGGACCTCGCTAACTCATCACTTAATTCATGAGGTTTCTAATGCACAAGTTCTCTAATTCATAAGCTGCAACTCATAACTCATGACTCAATTTGTACCTCGCAACTCATAACTTGTGACTAGCAACTCATAACTCGCGCACACCGGAGAGCAGATTCTGAAGAAACTGCCAGATAATCTACGTGCAAGAACTGTAGCTGCAGGAGACAGCAAGCTGCAGGTGATAAAGGCTTCGTAATGACCTTTAGCCCTTCCTGGCCATGGTGCCACACCTACACCTGAGCCTCCCTCCCATCCCCTGCCTGCCAGGACAAGAGACACCGTGCAGAAACAACCCCACACAATTCTACCTCCTTGCCCCACACCCTTCCTTTCCGCACCACAGAGCTACTCCCCCCCACCCCACCCCGGCCCCAACTGCTAATATCCCCTCCCATCTCTTGCAGCTTCTTGTTGCCGCCCTTTCCTGCTGGGTTGCAGGGCTGTCCTGCTGGGGACCAGTGCCACCAGGCTGTGTTCCACATCCATTCCACACTGAGGAAACCGCAGAGGTGGGCTGTGGGAGATGCTGCTAGGGAGGTGCTGGGGTGACAGGGATATGCTCAAGGAGATGGGCCTCCTTATCTCGCTTACCCAGGATGGGAACTAAGCCCACGGACACAAGAGTCCACATAGCCAGAATGTCTTCCTCTCACCTTCCCCCGGCTTTCACCACAGTCACCCCTGCCTGGCCCACCATCACCTGGCACTATGCCCCAGGAACAGCCCCATTACTCCCTTGGCACTGGTCTGGCCTGTGACAGCTTCGAACCTGAATGCGCAGAGGTGGTAAAGAACAAGTAGTTGACATTGTCAGGGCACCCTTAGGTGTCCTCCTTTCATTCCTGTCAGGACACTACAAGGTGTTCTTCGGCTCCACTGTGGCAATGCCCAGCATACGGCAGTTATGGTTGGCATTGTGGGAAAACCTCTTGTTGGTGACAGCACCTATGGGGCCGCAGGAGGCTCCCAGCCCTTCCTTGGGAGCATGTGCTGTGTGGGCCTGATGAGACGCTGCCAGTACCAGGCCACAGGAACATAGCAGAAGTGGGACCTGAAAGCACATCACAGGGTCAGTACGTGCCCTACTCATCCCTGTATGGCAGACCTTCTTGGCTGGATCTCTTCACCCTGAAACATCCCTGAAAATCCAGCAGAGATGTTCGCCCATCACTTCACTCCAAACTGCTTGTGGCAACAGATCCAGTGGTGTTGAGGTTTAAGCCCAGCCGGTAACAAAGCACTACGAAGCTGCTCGCTCACTCCTCTCTGCCCCGGCCCCAGTGGGATGACGGGGACAAAATACAAGGAAAAGCTCATGGGCTGAGACGAGGACAGGGAGGGATCACTCAACACTTATGGTCACAGGCAAAAGGCAGACTCAACCTGGGGAAAAAACCAAAATCAGTTTAATTTACTACCAATCAAACCAAAACAAGGCTAATGAGAAGGAAAACCAAATCTTAAAACACCTTCCCGCCACCCCTCCTTCCTTCCCGGGCTCAACTCCACTCCCCGTTTTCTCCACCTCCTCCCCCCCAACAGCAAAAGGGGACGGGGAATGGGTGTTGGGGTCAGTTCATCACACCTTGTTTCTGCTGCTCCTTCCTCCTCAGTGGGAGGACTCCTCACTCTTCCCCTGCTCCAGCATGGAGTCCCTCCCATGGGCTGCAGTCCTTCACAAACTTCTCTACCGTGGTCCTTTCCATGGGCTGCAGATCTTCAGGCACAGGCTGCTCCAGCGTGGGCTTTCCCACGGAGTCCCAGCCATCTTTAGGGGCATCCAACTGCTCTGGTGTGGGATCCTCCATGGGCTCCAACTGGGCATCTGCTCCCCCACTCACCTCCCTGGGCTGCAGGGGAACTGCCTGCTGTCTTACCACGGGCTGCAGGAGCATCACATCCTCTGGCGCACCTCCTCCCACTTCTTCTTCACTGACCTCAGTGTCTGCATAGGTGTTTCTCCCACATTCCACTCTCCCCTCTTGTCCCAATCCAATGTCAGGGAAGGTTTCGATATGATTCCAAGAGCAAGATTAAGCCACAAACGAGGCCAAATGCCGTATACCCAAACCAGCTGTTATTATCAAAATTATCAAAAGTAGAAAATAGTAGCGATAGGATATAGTGAAAGAAAAAGGCAGAAATGAAGCAAGCATTTGGGATAGGGTTGCAATAATAGTCACCACCATGGACCCAGCGGCATCCTGTTGGTCCCCAGTCTTCAATTCTTCAGTGATGGTTGCACACCATGACTTGTCTCCATGTCTTTTTTATAGGGTATAGTCAGACACATGCACATATGAACTGTTCACGCACTGTTCGTGCGCTGCAGGTTTCGTCTATCACACCACCTTCGCGTGATCAACACCAGAAACCAGTACTACAGATATTACTCAAAGACTACAGTTTCCATGACAATGGTAGTCTCCACATTCCTGCATGCTTCGCTGGCTCCAGCCCATCTCCTCCCCTGGATGCCTCAGTGGCCTGGTGATCGTCCTTATGGACAGAGGAGTGTCCTGCTTCAACAGGCCATCCCAGAGACAAATGGCTTGAAATAAATAGCTCACAGTTCAGTCTCTCACAGCAAACAATCTTTGAGACAAATGGTTCAAGATGACAGTTCAGTCTCTCACACCTCTCCACTGCAGGTTCCCCTCCTTAAATGTGTTATGCCAGAGGTTCTACCACCGTCACTGATTGGGTCACCTTGGCCAGCAGCAGGTCCAGCTTGGAGCCGGGGCAGCTTCTAGCAGCTTCTCACAGGAGCCATCCCTGCAGTCCCTTCCCTGCTACCAAAACCCACCACACAAACCCAAAACAAGTGAAACGATGGAAATGGGAAACCCACTGGCCAAAGCTCAAGTGCTTTGCGTGACCGTAGAGGTCACAACCAGAAGACTGTTCTCCAGGGACGACTTGGTGATCCACGTAACAGGTTGACCTGAGACAGCGCAGGCTTGTGTTGGGTTGCACACAGCTCAAGAGTTTCTGCAGTGCGCTGCGCTCCACACTTCCCTGCTGCAGGATAAACTGAGCTGGCAAATCATAGTGGAAGAGCCTGGAGTTGCCACCCATGTGGTGTCTGCCCTGGTGCATGTTCTTGTCTTTACTACAGCTCCAGGGGCTGGGTAACTTGCACTGGTTCATTAGCTAGCTAGGCAAACTGTTGTTACTGTTTCACAGACCTATGCCATCTCTAGTGCCGGATGACCCTATGGCTGCCCTGTTCACATGGAAAAGTTCAAAAAGGAAACATATAATCTTTCCTGGGATTGCAGTGTAGGTGCCCATTATTCCTCATGTACTCCAAAAAGATAAGAATTACAGCTAGCAATTAACTCACAGTATGCAAAACAGCACGAGGTGAGAGGTGTCTGGAGTGCTACAATTGGGAGGGGCAGCCATGGACTCCCTGGACAGTCAAGCTCTGAGAGTCTGCTCACAACTGGTCAGTCCGCTGGTGGCAAAGCAAGCCCACACACTGACATCTGCAGCAGTCAGAGTGCAAACAGCTCCCTCAGCAGCATTAGGCAGCATGTGTACCAGAGAATGCTGGGCTGGCAGGGGCGCATGCCAGAGCATGGGGCCTAAGTAACAGTGCACAGCCTCCTTATGTCAAAGAATGCAACTGGCTGCTATGAAACTAGAACGGCCATGTTGTGAAAGTCATCAGTGCCCAGTCTCTCCAGGATTTGGAAAATGCTGGCCGCACCTGTAGGCCAAGCCTTTCTAAGCCAAGTCTTTCCGCCAACACAACTCCAATACAGGGAGTCCAAGGGACGGTTAAGCCTCTGTGGACACACAGTATGGGTGAGCATTGTCCTGCAGGTGACATTGCCGTGAAGCCTTTGCATGCACACATTAATTATTCCATGGGTAGGCCCCTCTACCTCTACTCATACCATCACACTAGACATTCAAAGATGTCAGGAGTGGGCTGCGGCTATATGGGTGTCTTTGCGTAAGCTGCCACAGAAGACACAAGCATATCCTGAGCCTGTGTTGTCCTAGCTGTATCAGCAGACTCTGCGGTAACTTGAACAACATGACATCTCAAAACTCAATTCAAGTTTTTCATCTTCCAATTGTAGTTCTTCAAGGCTTGTTGAGCTGCTTCTTAAAGAAATCCCTTTCTCTGCTGCTTTCTGCCTGTGGGAGAGACTGAGAAGAATGGAAGAAGGTTAACAGCACATTCAGATGGCTTTTGTGCGTGCTTGGGAGAGACTCTGTGGCTCCTGCTGCTACTGCAGCACTGCTGTGCCCCTTTCTGGGCAAGCCAGCCCAAACTATTCCTCAGAAGCCTTCTTGCAGCCAACCACAAAATACCTGGCTGGATTTAAAGCCCCTCCTTCCTTTTCTGCCCTGGCCCTGCCTGAGATTCAAGCAAGGATGAAGCAATGTGCTGGAGTCCCGTGAAAGGGTACTGCAACACTATATGCTGCAAGTCTCTGCCAGGAGTCTGCCGGATCCGGTCCCAAGCGTAGTTGCTGTCGGTGATGGGTACACCAGAGATGTGGCATGTAAGTGTGAGAGACTCTGAGACTTTCCCTACCGTGCGGCCCATAGCCTCTGTCTGCACCTGAGAAAGGGCACCTGCAACCCCAGGAGACACGGGTGAACAGGCAGGAACGGCTCAAGCACTTGCTTCATTTACTCTGCCACTTCCCTGGGCTACTGCTTGTGATCTCCAGCAGCTGCACACCCACATGCTCACAAGCTCTTGCTCCTGCTACAGGCTCAGATCAGGGAGAGAAGCACAGACTTCCCCTTTCTCCAGTGAGCTCCCAAGTGACCATCCCTACTTTCCCCGTCAGCTCTGCTCACTCCTAAGGGAGCAAAACTCCTGGACTGAGGTGACCTGAGCCCTGCCCAAAACCAGTGCAGGGCTATTCACACATCTCACCAGCTGGGCCATCACTGGGTAGCTGTCCTATTGGGAACTGCAGGAAACGGCAAAACTTGTTTCCAAAGGTGAAGAGGTGTCACAGTGTGAGAGGAGGGAGGATTGGTGTGAGACATGGGAAGAAGGCAAGCAGAAGGGCTAGAGCAGAAGGGGACAAAATCAATGAGAACATCCCTGTCAGAATCAAACATTTGTAAACTGTATGCTGTAACGACACAACTCTCTCGGAGCAGCACTGAACACCTGTGAGAACAGTCTCCTTCCCAGCTCTGAGGCCCGTAGCTAGGACCCTGGCAGGAGGTTTGTGTTAAAGCTCAGCTGGTTTTCCTGTCCCCGTGCGACAGCGCAGAAGTAGCGGGCAGAGTCCCGGGGCTGCAGGTCTCGCAGGGACAGAATCGACTCGGACCGGGAATTGTCCCGGGACACTGCGGCTCGACCCTGCACTCCTGCCCCGTACTGCTTACTAGTACCCGATTGCCCGCTGATGTAGGACACCCACTCGAGACTGCCGCCGGCCGCCTGACGGTACCACCTAATTGCGTAAAGCCCGAAGTCGAAGCCGGATCCCCGGCAGGAGAGGCTCACGGTCTCCCCGGGCGCTCGCAGCCCTCCGCCGTCCTCCACCAGCCTCAGCTGCGCCCACAGCCCTGCGGACGGAGGTTTGTGTTAAAGCTCAGCTGGTTTTCCTGTCCCCGTGCGACAGCGCAGAAGTAGCGGGCAGAGTCCCGGGGCTGCAGGTCTCGCAGGGACAGAATCGACTCGGACCGGGAATTGTCCCGGGACACTGCGGCTCGACCCTGCACTCCTGCCCCGTACTGCTTCACAGAACCCGAGTACCCGCTGATGTAGGACACCCACTCGAGACTGCCGCCGGCCGCCTGACGGTACCACCAAAATTCGTAACTCTTGAAGTCGAAGCCGGATCCCCGGCAGGAGAGGCTCACGGTCTCCCCGGGCGCTCGCAGCCCTCCGCCGTCCTCCACCAGCCTCAGCTGCGCCCACAGCCCTGCGGACGGAGAGCGCAGGCAGCCGGGCAGGGCGCGCCCACGGCCCGAGGACGTTCACCCGCCGCCCCGGGGCTGAGCCGCGCCTGCTCCCGACACCCGCGCCCCGACCCGCTGCCCGAAAGCCTCCCGAAAGCCTCCCGAAAGCCCTCTCCCCCGCACTCTCCCCCGCCCGCTCCCCGCCTCCCCGCTAAGGAAGGCCAGCGCGCCCGGCGCCGGAGCAGCCGCGGCCCCGGGCAGCCCCGGGCAGCCCCGGGCAGCCCCAGCCCCGGGCCCAGCCCCGGGCTCGCCGCCCGCCCCGCCCGGCTCTCACCTGCCGGCCCCGCGGCCAAGGCCAAGGCCAGGAGCCACGGCCCCAGCCCGGGCGCCATCGTGCCCTGCCGCGCCGGGGCCGGCCGGGGCTGAAGGGCCCGGCGGGAGCCGCAGAGGAGCCGAGCGGAGCCGCGCTCGGGCCCGGGCTCGGGCCGGCTTCTGCGCGCCCCGCCGGCTCGGCCCCTCGCCGGGGCAGCGCCGACGCCTCTGCCCGCCCCCGACAGCCCCGGCCCCCCGGGGCCGCGGCCCCTTCGCGGCAGGAGAAGGGGCGGCGCGGGGAGGGCCGCGGGGCAGGGGCGGCGGCAGAGGAGGAGCGCGGCGCCCCGGGAGGCGAAGGCTCCTGCCCCTCGGCTCCCGCCGCGGCTCCGGCGCTGGCCCGGCTCGTCGCCCGGCCGAGCCCTGCCGAAGGCTGCCGGCCCGCAGGCAGCGGCCCCTCGCAGGACGCTGCCCGTGCCCCGCACCCCCAGCCCGCCCTGGCCTCGCTCCCATCCATTCCCCGCCCGCGGGGACCGAGACACGCGGAGGGCTCTGCTGCCATCCGCAGGGCCCTCGACAGCCCGGAGAAGTGGGCTGACAGGACCCCCCTCCGGTGCCACCGGGCAAGAGCAAAGTGCTGCGCCTGGGGAGGAGCGGCCCCGTGCACCAGGGCAGGCTGGGGGCTGCTCCGATGGAAACCGCCCTCGCAGAAAAGGACCCAGGCGGTCTGCTGGACGACAACTTGACCAGAAATTTGCCCTTGCGGCAAAGACGGTTCGCGGTATCCGGGCCTGCGTTAGCCAAAGCATTGCCAGCAGGTCGGGGAGGTGATCCTTCCCCTCTACTCAACACTGGCGAGGTTATGCCTGTAGTACTAGCTTCACTTCTTGGCTCCCCACTGCAGGAGAGACTAGGGCATACGGGAGAGAGGTGAGTGGAGGGCCACGAAGGTGATGGTGGGACTGGAGCAGCTCTTACATGAGGAAAGGCTGAGAGAGCTGGGACTGTTTACCCTGGAGAAGAGAAGGCTCTGGGGGGTTTTAATCAGAGTATACAAACATATGAAGGGATGGTGCAGGGAAGGCAGGGCCAAGCTATCCTATTCTTGCCCTTGTTTCCTTTTGGGCTGGATGGCTGTCCTGTGTGTGACCGGTGACCGTGGGCTATGTCCGCTGTGCCTTCCATGTTGAGGAAACAGCAGAGGTGGGTAGTAGGAGATGCTGGTATGGAGGTTACGGGAGCTGCAGGGATCTGCTTGGGCCCTCAGCAATTGAGTCTCCTTGTCATCCTTTCCAGTACAGCAAATAATCCCACAGACATGGGAGTCCACATAGCCAGAACTGCTCCATTTTAGCTACCCCCACCTTTCCCCATATTTGTCCTGCCTGTATGCTTTTCATCCCTGCCTGCTTCAGCTTCACCCCACTCTATGCTCCAGTCAGAACCCTGTTACTCCCTTGGCACTGGTTTGGCCTGTGCCAACCCTGAACTCAAGAGCTGAGAGGTGGTAAAGAGAAAGTAGATGAAATTGCCAGGCTACCCTTGGATGTCTTTTTCTGTCATTCCTGCTAGGACACAAGAAGGTGTCCTTCAGATCCATTGTGTTGATGGCCAATGTACTGCAGTTATGGTTGTCCTGGTGGGAAAACCTCTTGTGGGCAACAGAACCTATTTGGCTGCAGGAGGCTCCCTGGCCTGTTCTATGGGGAGAACAGGGCAACCTGAGTCCTGCCCGGGCTCTGGGCTGCCTAAAACAAATTGCCTTTGGGTCCCCAGTGCTACCAAATAGTGAACTTCACCCCAGGGGAATCCCACCACCACCACCATGATCATCATCTTCATCTTCATCTTATTCATCTTCGTCTTTATCAAGCTTCATTATTTAATGATCTCAGAGCAGTGTTAGGGGGTACCCTTTATTAATATGTAGAGCCTCTTGCCTCATGGGCTGCAGTGTTATTGGTCGCTTAGGTATTTCTTAGTTTTACTGCACTTTCTTTAGCTCTTCTCTTTATTAGTATTTTCCAGAGAAGTTGACTTTATGCTGAATGGGGTGTGGGAGGATCTCATCATTTAACCATATGCAGCACAGAGATGGATACCCTGCCTAGTTCTGAGGCACTAAGGTAAAATCTGCTTTCCTGCTCCTTGGCTGCTCTGCAAAGAGGAGCAAGATGAGGGTCTGTGGTCCATCAGGTAGCTGTGTCGAGAGCTAGGGCTGGCCAGGAGCAAAGCAGAGACACGGATCCCACAGCTCTGCCCACAGCTGGGTCAAGACCTTGTCCAGGACACTGTCACCCCAGCAGCACTGGTTCTGCAGCGTCAACTCCCGGAGGAATCAAGAGCAGGTAAGGATTGGTGCTGCAACTGGAGGTTATGTTCAGGGTTGTTGATTGTTTCCTTGAAGGGTGTTGGTTTCTGTATGAGGAACTGAGGAAAGCTGAGTGTCTTGGCTTCTGCAAAGTCCCATGGTCCTGCGTTTCTAAGTCCCTGGTCTGAATACCTCTGCATAGATGGGGTTTTTGAGAAAAGTAGGGAGGAGTTGGGATAAGAGATGTTGGAAAGGTTGATAGAAGAAGGAGAGGATCATTTCGGGGATGAAAGCATTGCCAAGACTGGAAGATGCAGAGCCTCACCCCTCCTGTGCTGTTCTTGGTGATGCAGATTTTGCACGAGCGGAAATGGGGCTTAGCTCAACGTGGTGATTCAGAGCACAGTAATAAATTGCAGTGTCTTGGAAAGAGACAGTTGCTATTTCTAAGGGGGCTGTTTTATTTTTGTAGACCACCACTGAGAATTGGCCATTGCGGAACTTGTCGTTCCCTGAAGCTGTAAACGCTTGCAGGAGAAGTTTCAAGGTTTTCCCCGGGAGCTGACGGAACCAGAAGAAATTCAAAGTGCTGTCACTGTCCTCAGTGGTGGACTGGCAGGGCAGAACCACTCGCTGCCCAACTGCGGCTGTAACCTCAGAGAAGAACTGCTTCTGGGGGACACCTCCAACAAGACCTGCAACACAGGCAGAAATGTGTCTGCAGAGCAGCTTGCTTCCTTCTCTCACTTGCTCTGTGTTTAAGGCTGTGTTTGCCCCAAACTATTCTGTGTTTCCAAAGAAAAGGAAAGTTCAGGTACCTACTTCCATTACCCCTCTGCATTTCTCCCTGACCTCATCCTCTTGTCAGCACAGACCTCCGCGTAACCTACTAAAAACTGCGGGAGACAATAGGAAGCGCACAAATACACCTACCTGACTGGATTAGCAGAACACATGCTGGCACAGCCATGGTGAAGATCATTTTTCCCAGCTCCAGAATCCCTGTCCCTCAGGAGACTCTCAGCACACTACAGAACAAAGCACTCTTGGCAGCACAATGAAATGACTGCATCCTGCAGTGTGCCAAAGCATGTGTGACATAGTCACACCTCTGGGGTGAGGAGGGTAAGAATGAGGCTTGTTCTCATTTTGCCTTTCCTTTCTTCACAGCAGGGAGTGGACAGTAGCAGTGGCTTTCTGCACTTTTCCCTGGGTTTCCCTCTCCCTTTGTAAGATTTACTCTGTGAGGGAACATCTCTCTCTCGCTGTAGAGTGTATCTGCATTTGTATGCTCTTTGTTGGTGGGAAGGCTTTTGAAAGCACAACGGCTCCTCGTAACGTTCAGGGCTCTGGGAAACACAGGTGTAGTGTTCTTTTCAAAAGATTTCAGGTTTCTCTTACTTTAGCGTCTGTTATTTTGGAAGCAGCTGTTCAGTATTTCTCTGTGCATGAAGGCTCAAAGATGGGTAGGAAGCTGATAAGGGGGAAAGAAAGGTGTTTTAATGGGTGAACATACAAATTCCTAGAATAGGAGGATGTAATCCTGATTCTGATGGATTGGCTCAGTGCTGGCTGGGGTAGGGCAGGCTGTTGGGGTGGTGGAGTGAGGAGATCTGCAGCCCCAACTCCAGTGCAGCTCTACGCCTGTGGAAGGCATAAGAGCAGGGCTTGGGACTCCCCAGCCACTGTTGGCACAGTGAAAAGGAAAGGGACTGAGGGGCGGGAGGTAAAATCCTGATGTTTGGAGCTGGTGAGCAGAGAAGTGCCAAGGAGCAGCCCTGGCACCAGAAACTGCTGCTCCTGTGCAGCACTTTTCTTTCTTTCCAGTTTCCTGGCAAATCTGAAGCTTTTCCTGTGTTTCTTATTTTAGTGGGTACTTTGCATACAATGGAAAGAGGAGCCTTCACTGCTCTGCATCTAATTCTGCAGTAATGTACTCCTCTGTCAGTCAAGGCTGCGAGCTGAGGTTGGCCCTGTAAATCACAGACCCTCAGCTGAAATCTGCCCAGGTAGTGAACATCCCCTGGACAAAGCAGCCACTGTTCTTGGAGGACCCGCCAGTGCCCAGAAGGTACCTGGGCTCACTGCTCCCAAATGACCAGTACCAAAAAAAGGAGGGATTTCAGTGCAAGGAGGTGATGGTGCAGGTGACTGCAACAGACTGCCCAACTGATGTGAGCACCTTGAGAACCACAAGAGGAAGGAGCTGGTTTGGTGCAGTGCCTGTGGGAAGGTAACAAGGTACCCACACATCCCCCTTTGGATACAAGGGCCAAGTCCTGCACCTGGCAAGGAACAAACCCATGCACCAGTATGTGCTGGGGACTGCCCAGCTGTAAAGCAGCTTTACAGAAAAAGACCTGGGTGATCCTGCTGGACACCAAGTTGACAATGAGCCAGTAATGTGCCCTTGCCTCAAAGAAAACCAACAGTGTTCTGGGCTGCACTGGGAGGAATGTTGCCAGAAGGTCAAGGAAGGTGATCGTTCCCTTCTAGTCAGCAGTGGTGAGGTCACACTTGGAGTACTGGATCCAGTTCTGGACTCCCCAATACAAGGAAGATATGGAAGTACTGGAGAGAAACCAATGAAGGGACATAAAGATGAATGAACTGGAGCATCTCACCTATAAGGAAAGGCTGAGAGAGCTGGAACTGTTCAGCACAGAAAAGAGAGTGCTCAGGGTGGATCTTATCAATGTAGCTAAATACCAGAAGGGAGGTTGCAAAGAAGAGAGAGACAGGGTCTTCTCAGCAGTGCCCAGTGACAGGACCACAGGCAATGGACACAGGCTGAAACACAGGAAGCTGTCTGAAACATCAGGAAACAATTTCTTACTGGTGAGTGTGACCGAGCACTGGTGTGGGTTGCCCAGAGAGGTTGTGGATTCTCCCTCCTTGGAGATATTCAAAAGCCATCTGGTCATGGTCCTGGGGAACCTGCATTAGTTGGCAGTGCTTCAGAAGCATGGCTGGACAAGGTGACCTTCAGGTATCCCTTCCAACTCAACCATTCTGTGATTCTCCAAAAGACTTTTTATGAAATAACTTTTCCCACAGTTTCTAAGCCCTTCCAGGACAGCAGAAAAGGGATGTTTTCAGTGCATGTCCATGATCAGAAGATGCTTTTAATCTTGTAGTTAGTACTCTTTTGTCGTAGACCACCTTCTGCATCTTCCAAAGGAGCCTTGTTTTCTATTACCCACTTCTGCTTGTTCCTGGTGATAGAACACTGCTCTATCACAGTCTTTTTAGGGTCCTCACTGTCTGGATTTACACCATAATCCAACACAAGATCCCTCAGTGCCTCAAAATTGATTTTTCCTCTCTTTGTTGTATTTAGAGTGATGCCTTTAACCTTTAACAACATTTTCCTTCAGACTGCAAGTAGCTGTAGGATTTGGGGCCTGATGACACAAACTCCACAACATGCTTATCTGGTGGATATTTGCCCATCAAATGACTACTTGCCTAAGTAGTCACCAAGGAGGGAGGTCCCAGTCCCCCGGCTGACTCACAGATATCATAGAGTCATCATACCATCAGAGACATATAGTGTCAAGATAAAGGCAATGGTCTTGCAGGGCACCTAGGAGATTGTAAAGCTCTAGGTATGCATATGCTGTTGTGCAGCAAGCTATAGAAATGTTAATACTGTACTGCAGGGTCATGCACCCTTTGGCATGCTTCCTTGGCCACATCCTTATCAATAAAGTCAACTTGAAATATGCTAGCAAGTTCCACATAGATCCCCATGTATATCAGGTTCAATTCACTAAGGAAAACTAGAAACACACTGAGGTCCCTCCAGTCACTGGTCCTTTGACCTCTCACACATACACATGCAATACGGTCCCTCCAGTTGCTGACAGCAGCAGGATGTATGACCTTTCTGGCACGTTCTTCCTTCTCCAGTTGCTGGCACTTAGACCTTAGAGCACATGTCCCAGTCCATCCAGTTGCTGGCACCCACGTCTAAAATTCCTATAGCTGTTGGTTGTGTGCCCAGTTACTGGCACCCAGACCTCTTATACCAGTCTTTCCAGTTACTGACACTCAGGCCTTGCAGCACTCACACATGGGAAAGGCAGTGAAGATATACAGAAGAATGATTAAGAAAGGATTTCAGAAGAAAGCAGGAGGGACTGTGGTGATCAGGCACAGAGAACATCCCAACAAGTGCACTGACCAGCCCCTGCTTAGGTGCAGGTACCTCCTTTCATTTTTCCTCCTCTCTGTTGCTTCCCCTTGCACCTCCCCAGTCCTCTCTTCCCCCCACCTTTGAGCTTTCCCCTAAGCATTCCTTAATAAGCGTTGCCTAGTCCTGCAGGACCCCTTCAAACATCCATAATCCTCATGTTCATCTTGTCACTTCTTGTCACTTACAAAGCTCAGGCTGACCCTGAGCTTCAAAGCCACACCTGCAGTTTCCTAATGACCCATCAATTAGTGGCTGAAGAGCTCTGGTCTCCCTTAACACTTACTGAGAGATTGCTGTCATTGTGTGCTTTGTTTATCACTTTCCCTTTTACTTGTTCTTCCCTTTGAAAGGAAAAAGGGGCTTGAGCTGACAGCCTTGGTGAACCAGCAGCTCTCACCTTCCACACATCTTTACAGTGACCTCTGGCGAAGTTCCTCAGGTGTGCGAGTTCCTCAGGGTGCTGAAAGGCCCCTGTCCCCAGACAAGACTGGGTCTTTTGAGTGAAGGCTCTGAGGGGAAAGCCCCTGCTGAGCTCAGCCTTTGAAGTGTCTCCCTGCAACACCTGCAGCAACACTAAAGCATGGGATTCACTATTCAGGATGCCTGAGAAGTTACAAGCATGAAGGAAAAGGGAAAGATTGGCCAAAGGAGCAATCGGTTTCAGATGTAAGGTGCGTGTAAAAAAGCACTCAGCCCACTTGAAATGCCATTCTGGAAGGAGTTAGTTTGTGCCCCCGTATTCCAGCATATTTATTGTTTGCCCTCCCAAGATGTCCTGCATTTCCTGCAAGGTCCTGAATCTACCCCCAAAGAAGTTTGAGTATAGCTGCAGATGAGGACAGACCTGAATTCAACCTCCAGGTAGGTTCCAATTCTTACTTTTCTTATCCATCCAGGTGGGAATGGGCTTCTCATCCACCTTCCAGTACCTCACAGAGATATTTTTCTCCAGGGGCAGAGACTGAGCTTTCTTTGTCACCTCAGAAGGCCTCACAGCAAAAGGCCCTGATGCCAGGGCCTACTGAGCTGACATCACTCCTGTAATTAGACCATGTTGGTCTGCTACCATGGCTGCTCTTGTCAGCTTCCACCATTGATCATCTCCAGGGACAGCTCTTTGCTTTCCAAAACAGACTTAGCATAACAAGAGACATGTGCACAGAGGGACAAAATAGATCCCAGAAATGCACACCCCAGAAATGCAGCCTCCAGCAGTTTTCTGTTGGACAGAGAACCCACAGAGACTCAAGGACACGGGGACTGCCCCCAGCCAAGCACTGGTGAGTCCCCAGAGCTGGAGGAGAGTTGTGAAAAGCAGGGGGATATCTCAAGGGGTTGAACAGAGAATCTTGCCCAGTGCCTGGCTGATAGGTCTTGCTCACATGTTGAGGCTTTTGCTGATCCCCAGATGCAGGGCTAGGAAGACCTTTTCCCTCCTTGGGCTTCTTTGGCTGGGAGGTTAAACCATAGAGGCAGTCATGTCTCCTAGCAAAAGCCCACTTCTCCAACAGTGGTCATTGATGGACGCTGAGGCAAGAGCAAGAGCTGGACAAACAGCTGGGATATTTCTCCTGAATACTCACTGCTGTGTCCCACTCAGTTTCAGGAGCTCAGGGATGTTCCTGAGTCTGCTGTGGCAATGCACCGTCATGGCAAGGAAGGCCAACAGCATCCTGGTCTGCAGTAGGAAGAGCATCACCAGCAGGACAAGGGAACCAATCCTTCCTCTCAGCCCTGGTGAGGCCACCTCTGGAGTGCTGGGTCCAGCCCTGGGATCCCCAGTGCAAGAAAGATGTTGGAGTAAGCCCAGCAAAGTGGTGCAGGGATTGGAGCATCTTTCCTATGAGGACAGGCCGAAAGGGCTGGCAGTGCTCAGCCTGGGGAAGAGAAGGCTCTAGGGGGATCTTGGTGGTGTATGTAAATAGCCGATGGGAGGGAATGAAGAAGAGTGTCTTCTGAGACAGTCATGCTTGGGACTTCACACCTCTGCCACCAGGAGGCTCTGTAGGGTGAGAAACTGAAGTTGTTAAAATGCTCAGCCCAAGGAAAGACCCCAAACCGCAACCCTTACTGTGTTACAGATTTGCATGGGACAAAGCTAAGTTGTTCAGCATCGAGATCACAGCCAGCCCAAGCAGCAGCCAGCAAGGAAGGTGGGTCCATGTTGAACTTCTCCTGCCATCCAGGGGCCAGCCGGAGACAGGGACGTGCACCCACCTCTCATGGGGATGGAGACATGTCCCTTTGCAGCTCCCCAATATGCTCCTTGTCCCTCGGTAGTATCTGAAAGGACGTAGAACCAGCAACAGCCAAAGGTACTTGGAAGCAGAAGTCTTACTCCCTCTACTCACAGAGCGTTTCTCTCCATTCAAAATGTCTCTGGAAATAGCTCCTGCTGTAAATATCCCATCCAGAGTCAAACACACAATTTTTAGGCAAGAGGGCACACAACCCTCTTTACAAATATCTTCTCCCCATCCTTTCAGATATCGCAATCGACTCCTTGTCTGCAGATGACACCTCCTAGAAGGGTGAGAATACAGGATCATCTTATAAACTCAGGCATGTTTCTGCATACAATGAGATCAGAATCCTTATGGGATGCAGTGGAAAAGTTTCTCTGGATTGTGCAAGACATGGGATGTTTAGAAGAAGCAGCAGAGGCAGGGGAAGGGAAGGGCCAAGGCAGTTTGGCCTGCAGCAAGCATGGGAAGAGAGATGGAGACAGGGATGAGAGGGGACGATCCCATGTGAACATGTGTCTCATCCATGTGCTGGCCTGGCCTATGCCTGCTGCTCTGCCTTGTTTGACCACATGCCAGTAGTTCTCTGGAAACACAAAATCCAGCTGGGACAGGGAGAAGGGCTGATCTGTGTCTCTCTGTGCCTCAGAAGCCTCTAACCGTGGGCTTTGAACAGCTCTGTCTGCTACTCAAGCTGCACAGAGTTCTCTGCGGATGGGCTAGAGCCCACAGTCTCTTCCCAGAGGACTCCTGCCAGGTCCCACTCACCTCAGACCTCCAGCCCCTTAGGGCAACTCAGCAAATCTCTGACTCACTCATCAAGTAGGAACCTGCCTCCCTTGAGGCTGTGGTCAGTGTGTCCAGTCCATGCTTTTACCCTTGGCTCCTCGGCCTCAACTCCAAAGGTTCTGAATCCTGTGAAACAAGCTCGTAGTCTCAACACTGAGACACTGTGGGGAGTGCTTGAAGGTGCCTGGGACCTTGACAGCCCCATTCTCCTGTCCCTGTGGAGCTTGAACTCCTGACTGTGTGGGATGACTTTGTAACACTAGCAGGAACATTTTGAAAGCTCCCTGAAAGCCTGTAGGGGGAGGACTCCTTTTTCAATTGTCTACCCGAGCTTTTAGAAAGTAACGAAATGTGGAACCCCTTCTGGGTGTTCTTTTCTAAGTCCAGTTTCACATTAGCAACTTCGCAGGGGAGTCCCTGTGGCTACTGTCAGGGCTGCCTTGACTATCCCAGTAGGGAAAGTCAGACGCCCGAGAAGAGGCCCTGTATGTCCCGTGTCAGCAGTGGCCGGTCCCTGCGACGGGACCGAGGGCTGCCCGTGGGCAGGAGGATCTCTGCTGCCCGCCTCCCTGGGCAGAGCAGAAAGGCGCTGCTCCTCGCCGGGAGCCAGCGGGGCCGGCGGCTGCAATCGCTCCTTCCCGGGCACCGCCGGCCACCGCCACCGCTCCGGTCGCGATTCCTCCCCGCTGTGGCGGGGGATGTCTGTCTGCGTCCCGGTGGGAGGGCGGCGGTGCCGGTGCCGGTGCCGGTGCCGGGCGGGGGATCCGCCCCGGGGCCCGCCGGGCGGGGCCGGGCGGGGCTAGGCGGGGCCGGGTGGGGCTGGGCGGGGCAGGGCGGGGCCGGGCGGGGCCGGCGGGCGGAGCGGCAGCGCCCCCTGGCGGGCCCGCCCGGGGCTGTCCCCCCGGCCCCGCCCCGCAGGCCCGGCCCCGCCCGCGGCGGTTCGTGCCCGGCCGCAGCCCCGGCTCCTCTCCCCGTGTCTCCCAGGGCGCAGTAATACACGGCCGCGTCCCCGCGCCGGGGCCAGGCGAGCCGCAGGGCGCTGGACCGGCGGTCTGCCGCCACCGACAGCCGCCCCGGCGGGTCCGGCAGCTCTTTGGAGTCTTTAAGAGTGTACACGAGGAATGCGGGGCCTCGGCCCGGGAGCTGACGGTACCAGTAGATATAGTCGTTGCTCTGTATGTTGGGGTGTGAGCAGTTGATGCTGATGGCGGTGCCCTCGGTGGTCTCTGCCGACGCCTCCTGCTGCACCTGGGCTCTGGCCACAGCCACTGCCGAGAAAGGAGAAGGAAAGACCAAAGATCACCAAAGATCGCGCAGCTCTGGTGGCTCTTTTCCCAGAGAAACAGTCAGGAACAGTGGCAGTGAGACAGAGCTGGACTGGAACGGATGGCGACGCGTGCCCATCAACAGGGATGGAGAGTGGTCCTGGGGCAGGTGTGTGGAGCAAGGGGAGAAGTCTGGGAGGGAATGTGAAATTGATGCATGCAGAGTTAGAATGAAAGTCGGGTGCAGGGATGAACGGATGGACGGATGGATGGCTGGACGGTGAGAGAGAGAGGAGACAGGAGAGTTGGCTGTGTTGCAGCGAAGGATGAAGGGTTGCATTCAGAAGAAGAACAAATGCTGAATGCAAAGGGGACGAGAGGATGTATGCAATAACGGTGTGGTGCAGGAAAGCAAACTTGTGCCTACAGACATGAAGGAAACGGAGAGATGAGAGAGGGGTCTCGGGGTAGGAAGAGGGCTTAACGATGCTAGGTGCACGGAGAGATTGGTCAAAAGCTGGGTGCGTGGATGGATGGATGGATGGATGGGAAGAGGAAGAGTAGATGGGGAGATGGGGAGAGTAGAAGGGCAGAGGGCTACAGTCAGGGCAGTAAGACCTGCCAAATGCACGGGGGAAAGAGCAGGTGCCTGGAAGGGCAGGCGTACATGCAAGCAGGCTTGTACCCCCAGAGGTGATGGCAAAATAGGGAGAAGACTCGGGGGGTTTGGAAGGCAGAGAGGCAGGCAGGGGGAAGGACACGCTGAAGAAGGAGAGGAACAGCCCGGGCACAGCCCCCGCCCCCGTGCACCCCCGCCAGCCCCGCGCACCCAGGAGCACCGCGGCCAGCGCCGCCAGCGCCGCGCCCCGGCACCGCCGCATCCCGCCGCTCCGCCGCCCGCGCCTCGCTGCCCCCCGCCAGCCCCGGCTCTCTGCTCCGGCCGCGGCGCCTCCTCTCCGCCGCCTCCGCCAGCTCCGCCCCGGGGCTGAGCCCTGCGCCGGCGCCGCTCGGGGTCTCGCCCGGGCTGCGAGGGCGCAGGGGCTCTGCACGGGCACCACTTTGTCTCCTGGGCAATGCCCTCTCCCGCTCCTCCGGCAAGGACACCTCCCCAGCAAGAAGCAGCCCGCGCAGCGCCAGCAGCAGCCTGGCACAGCAGCAGGGCCCTGACCCAGGAGATGGACCCGCTTCCCGGAGCTGTCTCCGAGCTCAGGGGCTGCCAGCAGCAGCCACTGGTTTCCTGCGGCTGGCAGGGAGGAGGCTGAGAGCCTCCCTCCCTTCAGCTGCCTCTCTGCACTCCCGGCACAGTGCCTGAAAGTTGTGCTGTGGCCAAGGGGCTGGGAGGACACATGTGCCCATGGCCGTGCAGGGTTCGGGGCAGGGGAGAGGGGGAATCACTGAGTCAGAACGCAGGTCGGAAGGCACCTGCAGAGGTCATACGGATCAACTCTTGGAACAGTTCATGTTGGATCAGGCTACTCCATGATGAATATTACAGAAACTCCCAGGGTAATCCATTCCTGTTCTCATTCTTTCCTGTAGCCTGTTGCTTCACTGGAACTCCCCATGTTCCAGCAGCTGGTCATTGCCTCTAGTCCTGCTGCAGAGCACTTCCAGAGCCTAGGTTCATTTTCTCCATTTCCTCCAAAAAAGTAGTTTTAGACCACAAGAAGGTGTCCCCTGAGACGTGTCTTGTCCAAGAGGAGCAGGCTCTGTTCTCTCAGCCTCTCCTCGCATGTCATGTTTGTCAGCCCCCCTAACTGACTTGGTGGTCTTTGTTGGGCTCGCTTCAGTATGTCAATATCCTTCTTGGACCAGGGAGCCCCAACCTGGATGCAGTACTCCAGCTGTGGTCTCTCAAGGGCCAGAGGGGCAGGGTCACCTTCCTGGACCTGCTGGCAACACTTTGACTGACACAGCTCAGGATGCACTTGGTCCTGTTTGCTGCAAAGGCACGCTGCTGTCTCATGTTCAGCTGGGTCTCTCCTAAAGCCCCACGTCCTTTTCTATGGATCTGCTTCCGAGGCAGGCAGCTGCCAGCAAGCATGACTGCCTAGGCTGGTTTCTCCCTCAGATGCAAAATTTTGCCCTTGCTCTGTCTGGCCTTCTTGAGGGTCCAGTCAGCCCATTTCTCCAGCCTGTCCAGGTCCTCTAAACAGGAGCCGTGTCTGACAGTTACGGCCCATTCCCCCTGCTGGGTGTTATCCGCAGACTTGCTGGGAGTTCCCACTCATGACACTCCTGACAACATTAAAGAGTATTGGTCCTACTGCTGATCCCGACTACTACACCCCACTCATAAGTGTTGGCCAGCTGGGCTTTGCACCGTGGTCACAACTCTCTGAGCCTGGCAGTGCAGCCATTTTTCCACCCACCTTGTCATCCTCTAACTGAACCCATGCGTCTCCAATTTGGTCATCAAGGAAGTACGGGAGAGGCTGTCAAAGGTCTTGCTAAACTCTAGGTACACACCTCCCCTGCCCTTCCCTTTTGTCCACGGTGCCTGTTACCTGACGAGGAAGCAATGAGTCTGGCGCTCAGATGCAGTAGAGCCTCAGCTCAAAAGCAGACCCACGAGGAGGGGAATCAGCCCTGGCTGAGCTCTCCCAGCAGAGCTGCCTGGCACTGATCTCACCGAGGTCACTAAAGGGAAGGGGGAAAGCCCGTGACTGCACTTGACTGCGCTGAGTCCAAGATGGTCCTGGCCTCAGGCTGACAGCCATTCAGGCAGGGAGATGGGCTCAGAAAATTTACCCACTGTGCACAGCCCTTGTCAGAAAGAGGGTCTGTTCTGGACACCCCTGTGGGACAGCAGCTGGCTTTGGGGGATGCGGTCTCGAATCCAATGCCCCTTCCTTCCCAGGGGCGGTTGCTGGGCTCTCAGACTGAGATTCCAGTGTGGGGCAGGAAGGTCCTTGTGGGCTGAAGTCCAAAGCAGTCACCAGTTCTTTGCCTTTCCTGTGCAGGCCACAGGGTCTGTCCTTCCACTCACAGCACAGGGATATCAGGATCCGTGTTCCTTTCATTCAGTACCTGTTTGATCCAAGGTCTCAGTCCCTGCCTGACACAGCACCAGGCCGACGAACTGCACAAGTACATTTGGCCTTGACACGGACATGAGAGTGGTCGTGCACCACCCCAGACACCAATGACCCTGCACTGGAAGCAGATCCACTCAGGGATGGCCAGCGCAAGGTCAGCAGGATTCCTCAGCCTTTCTCCTTCCCCAGAAAGCAATCCCCATCCTTTTGAACTCTTGCGCTGGGGAGAGCTGCTGTGTCCTGGCCTGGAGAGGCAGGCAGAGAGCACTGCCAGCCATGCTGAGGTATTCCCAGTATTGTTTCCACTGAATTAAACTGTGGATCAGAACTGGTGTGAAACCATCCTTGTTGGGGCCTGAAATCAGCAGCAGCGGAGCGTGAGCTTTGGAGGGGCAGGGAAAGGAGGGCTCAGGAGACAGTGGCTGCATTTCAGTGCCTCTTCCCTGGACAGTTCTCTAGCAGTCTGGTGCCATCACCACTCAGCTGCACTCAGGCTCCTCCTGACCCTGGGAACCTGCTGCTCTGCGGTGCTCCTGGAGAGAGCAGTGGAGAGTGTCCCTGCCATGAGCAGCATATTCCCTCGTGATGAGGGACACACAAGGACACACAGACACAGGCTTATGCACACCAGCTTGGGATTGTACACATAAATATGCTCCGACGTGCATCCACACAAAGCCGGCTGCTTACAAGTACACACAAGACAAGAACACACGCAAGAACACCATGAACCATGGACCGTGCTGAGGACCCCTGGGGACTGGGCAGTGTTAGGCAGGAGGGGGTCAAAACCTAGGAGCACAACGCACACACCTGGGGAGGCAAGAACAAGAATGGACCATCAGGTTGAGCTGAGGAGGGAAGGAAAGACCAGGACATGGCACGTCCTCATGCACGGGAGCCTATGACATCCAGCTGAGCATTGCTGGAGCTCCTTCCTGAGAATGACACTTCAAACAGCCCCAACAGGGTGAGCCAGGCTAATGTCACTTGCCTGCTCTGGACCTGTCCAGCGCTTGAGCTGCGTCTTCTGCCTGCACTGCTGCATTCCTGCCTTAAAAATCCTGGGCCTTTCATCCCGCTGCTCAGAAGAAGCCTTCTTTGGGGAATGGGCATGGAACAAATCTGGAAATGAAAAGGCAGCAGTGCAGGAAACCAAAGCGCAGCCCATATCATTAGCTGCGATGGTTTGCATTGAAGATGAGCTTGTCAGAAAATTGTTACCTCTGCAAAGGGTGCCTCTGGTCCTGCAGCAAAGAAGGGCAGGTATAAAAGTCAGCCCAAGTCCCTGCTCTCTCATCCACTCCTCTTGCCTCCTTCTCCTTGGGAACCAGGTGAGTCTGAAGCCCCTTCTCCTTCTCTTCCAAAGTGAGATCTCTCCTCGATGGACCTCTCTGTTGATACTGGCTCTGGCCTGTGCTGGGGTTTGGATCTTCTTGTCCTGAGAGGGGGAAGCAGGGAGAAGGACTACTTAGAGAGGGGCTGGGACATGGTCGAGGGGTGTTTTGGTTTAGGAATTAGGAGAGAGTCTCCCTGGGTCAGGCAGTTCTTTGTAGGGCAATGAAGACTGCGTGTCTTCTGGCCGAGCCTCCAGCTCCCCACTCATTATGGGCCTTGGCTCCTTTGTGACAGGGTAACCAGGCTGCTCCTCAGTCACCCTTGTGCTCTACTTCCTCCCTGCTTCTCTCCCAGGTGCACCTCCAGCCCCACGACATGTCCTGCTACAACCAGTGCCTGCCATGCCGGCCCTGCGGCCCGACCCCGCTGGCCAACAGCTGCAACGAGCCCTGTGTCAGGCAGTGCCAGAACTCCACCGTCGTCATTGAGCCCCCGGCTGTGGTGGTGACCCTGCCCGGCCCCATCCTCAGCTCCTTCCCGCAGAACACCGTTGTGGGCTCCTCCACCTCCGCTGCCGTTGGCAGGATCCTCAGCTGTGATGGAGTGCCAATCAACTCCGGGTGCTGTGACCTCTCTGGCATTTCCAGACGCTACTAGGCAGGAGGTGCCCCATCTCCAGACAAAGATGCTGCAAAAGCCCCAGGGTGACACCTTGAGGAACTCAGAACATGGTGCTGGGCAGAGGATCCGTCTTTTGGATGCTGTTTTCAGTATACCTGAATGGTTTTGCCTGCCTTTCCCTTTTCTTTTTGCTGCCTATCCCCTTGCCCACACCATCTCCCCAACAACAACCTGGTAGGGACCATCTGTCTCCTCTCCCTCCACGGGGCAGGCATGATGCAGGAACTTCCCCGTGGCCAAGGGCTCCAGACTCTCGGATGCCCCTAGCACTCCCTGCACTTCTGTCCTCCACTTGGAGTGAACTCGTTGCCTTCTTTTGACTCATTAAAGCTCTGCTGCATTCAAGCCTTGCCTCCCTGTGGTCCTTCCCCCTGTGGACACTCGCCAAGCGGCCAAAGCAGAAGGATGTTGCTGTGGGGTGGATGGGGGAGGTGAGAGCACAAGGAGACTCTTCTCCATCCACAGAGGAATGAGAGGCTCCACACCCTGCAGTGGATCCTCTTTGGGGCACTCTCTCATGGAGCTGAGGAAGTCATCCCTGGCTGCTCTGCTGCCTGTGACGATCAGGCCTTGCCCTGCTGTGCCTCTGCCCACAAACATCCAGAAAGGCAGGAGGCCCTCAGGGGTCAGCAGCCACATGACCTCTTGAGGAAGAGTGTTCCTCTTGCTATGGTTGGAGCTGCACTGGTCTGACAGGGGGTGATGTTGACTTCGGAAAAATGATTTGCTTTGCGGAATGGGAAGAGGGCTAAAGAAGGGAACAGCCCTTGGGATGGCCCATAGCTGCTACTCCACCTTCCAAGTTGTCCATGAAAATCCTTCCTTTCTTTTATCTCATGCAGAACCATTATGTGGATGGAGCCTCACATGACTGCTTCCCCTCACCGCATGCCATGCAGCGTCAAGCATGAAGTGCTGGATGCCCCTGCCCTCCAGCCACACCAAAGCTCCTCCTTCTTTTCTACACCACACAAGGAACTGGGCTGTTTAGTGATCTCTCTGCCACCGTTGTTTTACAGGGCATGGGACAAGGGGGACAGGACATCTCTGGTACTTCCAGCCATAACAACACTGCTCTTCTATGCTTCCTCTCTTTGCTTTATGTGTCTGAGGCAGATTGACCTTGGCTGGCTGCCAGGTGCCCACCAAGCCGCTCTTTCAGTCCCCTCCATCAACAGGACGGGGGGCGAAATACGATGAAAGGCTTGTGGGTCAAGATAAGGACAAGGAGATTACTTACCAATTGCTGTCATGGGAAAACCAGACTTGACTTGGGGAAATTAATTTGATTTACTGCCAATTAACTGCAAGAGAGTAGGATAGTGAAAAATGAAACAAAACTAGAAGCAAATTGCCCCCACCCCTCCCTTCTGGCCAGGCTCAACTTCACTCCTACCTAACTCTTCCACTTCCTCCCCCCAAACAGCACAGGGTGATGGGGCATGGGGGTTGCGGTCAGTTCATACTGCTTCATCTCTGCCGCTCCTTCCTCCTCATGCCCTTCCCCTGCTCCAGGATGGGGTCCCACCCACAAGACACAGTCCTTCACAAACTTCTCCAACATGGGGCCTTCCCATGGGCTGCCATTCTTCATGAACTGCTCAAGCATGGGGCCTTTCCATGGGCTGCAGTCCTTCAGGAATGGGCTTCTCCAGTGTGGGTCACCCGTCCAGCTAGAAAACCTGCTCCTGTGTGGGCCCCTCTCCATGGGCCACAGTTTCTACCAGAAGCCTGCTGCAGTGTGGGTTCTCCACAGGCTGCAACTTCCTTCAGGCCATCTCCACCTGCTTTGCTACGAGGTTCTCTGTGGGCTGCAGAGTGGATATCCGCTCCGTCGTAGTCCTCCATGGGTTGCCAGGGGACAAGCTGTGTCACCATTGTCTTCTGCAGGGCTGCAGGGGTATCTCTGCTGTAGCTCCTGCAGCACCTCCTCCCCTTCCGTCTTCACTGACCTTGGTGTCTGCAGAGTCGTTGCTGTCACTTTTCTCACTCCTCCTCTGGCTGCTGCACACTGCTTTTTCCCCTTTCTTAAATATGTTATCACAGAGGCACTACCAATGTTGCTGACGGGCTCAGCTTTGGCCAGCAGCGGGTCCATCCTGGAGGCGGCTGCTACTGGCTCTTTCTGCCATCTTCTCACAGAAGCCATCCGTGCAGCCCTTCAGTACCAAAACCTTGCCAGGTAAAGCAAATACACTGTCATGACTCTTGTATTGTTATTTTGTGCAGAAACTCTTTTGCCTATCTTGGCTGCAAGATCAACTCAGCCAGCTCAAGGTTAACAGAGGAGGCTGCAGCCAGCTCCCTCTCACTACAGGCAACTACACCACCTGCACCTGCATGCAAAAGACAAGAAGAAACAAGGCCAGCACATCAATTCAAACTGGGGAAAAAAGAAAAAGAATGCATGGAAAATCACAGGGTAGCCAAACCATTTTTTCCAGCTGCTCTGTAATGTAAGGTTGCGTCTGCACTTCTCTGCCTTTGGAAGAGAGGGCATTTACCTTAAAGTGAGTCTAGAGACAGGTTCCCTACTACATCACTTCTGATGTCCCAGCCTCAGTGTCTGTAGCCAGAGGGGAGTCTGCCTTGTCCCAGGCACACACCCTTCTGCTGCCACATGAGTGTGTCACTGTGCCACCGCTCCCTTTGCAAGGGCAGGGGCTGGTCCCAGACCCTTGAGGAGATCACCAAGGTCCGCTGGGACCTTCTAGCACTGGAGGATTTTTCTTCTTTTCCTTGTAACATGGGACTTCTTTGCGGGGGGAGGGCAGGAGAGCATGAATGTGTGTGACCGGTCTGCATGTACATCATTGTGTGGGCACAGGTGTGTGTATGGGTGTGCTTTTGTGTGTGTACAGCTGTGTGGAGGAGCAGGACATTTCCTGGTTTGCTTGTGCCCGGCCGTTTTGCCCCTGAGGCAGATGCTGAGGTGCTAAAACCCACCCGTGGTTCCCAGGGCCTATGATGGTGAGGCTCTCCCCAACTGCCTGAAGGTGGCATCATCTGCCTCCTCTTCTTAAGCAGGAGGTGTGGAGCAGGCTGTGCTGGTTTTGGCCTGGACAGGGTTAATTTTCTTCATAGTAGCTGGTATGGGGCTATGCTTTGGATTTGTGCTGAAAACAGTGTTGATAATTCAGGGATGTTTTCTTTATTGCTGAGCAGTGCTTACGCAGCATCAAGGCCTTTTCTGCCTCTCACACCACCCGTCCAGTGAGGAGGCTGGGGATGCACAAGAAGTTGGGAGAGGACACAGCCGGGACAGCTGACCCCAACTGACCAAGGGATATTCCATAACATACGATGTCACACGCAGCATTTAACACTGGGGGAAAAAATTTCTTCCTTGCGTCCAATCTAAACCTACCCTCTTTCAGTTTAAAGCCATTGCCCCTTATCTTGTCCCTACAGGCCCTGGTAAACAGTCTTTCTCTCTCTTCCTTATAAGTCTCCTTTAAGTATCGGAAGGCCGCAAGAAGGTCTCCCCAGAGCCTTCTCCTCTCCAGGCTGAACAACTGCACTTCTCTCAGCTTTCCCTCATAGGAGAGGTGTTCCATCCCTCTGATCATTTTCATGGGCCTCCTCTGGACCTGCTCTAAAAGATTCTACAGACTCTTCCCACAGTCACTGAAGAGACATCAGCTCACACACGGCACTTATGCCGTCCCAAAGCAGACATCCATGGTAAACGAGACAAGTCATCTTTCTGGAGACACTGATCCTGTAATTGACCAGTCGTGGCCTCTGAACTGCCCAGCTAGCATAAGCTCACAGCAAGGCCTGCATACCTGGTCACGTGCGCATGGCTTGCTTCATCATGCGATCAGAAGTGAACCCACAGGCTGTCCTACCAGAGCCTACAAGCACCTCCAGCCCATGGCTAAACCCCATAGCCACGTCCACGCTACTCACGGACAGACAGATAGCAGGGAAAGGGCTTTTGTGGGGGTGAAATGGTTTCAAGCTGGGCACATTACTCTCATCAGCTGTACCTCCCACTCTCACCCACTGCAGATCAGTCTTCCCCCTGACTCTGTCAAGTCCAAGACTTGCGTGGTGGCTCTGGATAGTGTAGACAGCCTCTCTTGGGGTGTCTTGAGCCTTCTCAATTAGCTCTAGATGACTAGAGGTCTGGATGTGTGTGTGTGTGTAGTCTAAGCCAGCTGTTTAGTCTACCTTGAGTGTCCTTTACGGGACTCCTCCAGCATGTGAGCTGAGTCCTCTGCCCACGCTGACGTGTTTTGCTCCGGAAATGCTTGGGCCTCTCATCCTGTCACACAAAAGATGCCGTCACTGGGGAATGCGCCTGGCATAAAGCAGGAAATGAAACGACAGCAATTCAGGGAGCCAAAACACAGCCTATAGCATTAGGTGAGATGTTTTGCATTCAAGATGAGCTTGTCAGAAAAGAATCACCTCTGCAAGGGATGCCTCTGGCAGCCTGGGGCAGCAAGGGTCCATGATAAAAGCCAGCCCAGCTCCTCACTCTCTCATCCACTTCTCTTGCCTCCATCTCCTTGGGAGTCAGGTGAGTCTCAACCCCCTTCTCCTTCTCTGCTTTCTCTAAAGGCAGGTCTCACCTCAACGGGCCCCTCAGCTGACACCAGCTTGGTTCTATGCCACATCATGGGGCTGCTTGTCATGGGAGAGGGAAGTGGGGAGAAGGTTAGACATGGAGGGAGGCTGAGGCTGTACTCAGGTGCCTTCTGGACTCAGGGCTAGGCAGTAGCCGCATGGGAGCTCGTGGCTCTTTCTGGGCCCTGGCAGGACGAGGCCAAGAAGCCCTCAGACATCTCTGCACAGCCTCCATCTCCCGGCCCTGCATCTTCTTTGGCTCCCTCGTGGTGTGGTGACAGAATGCTCCTCACGCCTCCCCATGTTTTGCTTCCTCCCTGCCCTCTCTCCCAGGTGCACCTCCAGCCCCACGACATGTCCTGCTGTGACCAGTGCCAGCCCTGCCAGCCCTGCGGCCCGACCCCGCTGGCCAACAGCTGCAACGAGGCCTGTGTCAGGCAGTGCCAGAACTCCACCGTCGTCATCCAGCCCTCTCCCGTGGTGGTGACCCTGCCTGGCCCCATCCTCAGCTCCTTCCCGCAGAACACTGTTGTGGGCTCCTCCACCTCTGCTGCTGTTGGCAGCATCCTCAGCTGTGATGGAGTGCCCATCAACTCTGGGTGCTGTGACCTCTCCTGCATCACCAGCCGCTACTGCGGTAGAAGGTGCCCCCCCTGCTAAAGATGCTGGCAACGGCCTCCGATAAGGACTCCTAGGAACCCAGAAGATGCTGCTGGACAGAGGATCAAAATTCATGCTGTTGTTTTCAGACTAGCTGGTCACCTCTGTCTGCCCTGCAAGGGCAGCGTGGAAGGGACAAGCCTGGGCTCTCTGAAAACATGGCCAATGTCTACCTTTCCTCTCTTCCACTCACCCTTTTTCTCTCTTTTCTTTGTTGTCTTGTGCTCCCCTCAAAGCCTGCTCTGAGGACCCCAGAAACCAGCCTGGAGTGACCTGCTAGGCTGTCTCCCTTTTGCCAGGCAGGTCAACAGATGGCCGGTGGCAACTCTGCCACAGGAAAAGGGGAACAGATTCTTGGCTGCTCCTGCTCCTTCCTGCACTGGGGGCCTCCCCTTGGAGTGACCCCATTTCCCTCTTTAGAGTCATTAAAAAATTGCTGCAACCCTACCTGTGCCCCTTGGGTGCTCTTTCCAGCTGCCTACTGACTGCTGAGGGTCAAAGCCATTGCTTTGGAGGGGAATTTGGTGGGGGCAGAGGGGGACCCTTCCTCACTCCTAGAGGCATTGGAGGGTGGGACACACTGCAGCGAGTCCTCTTTCGGGCAAGGCCTCTTGAAGCTGAGGAATCATAGAATCATAGAATAGTTTGTGTTGGAAGGGACCTTTAAAGGTCATCTAGTCCAACCCCCCCTGCAATGAGCATGGACATCTTCAACTAGATTAGTTTGCTCAGAGCCCTGTCCAACCTGAACTTGAATGTTTCCAGGGATGGGAAATCTGCCACCTCTCTGGGCAACCTGTTCCAGTATTTTACCAGTCTCATTGTAAAAAATGTCTTCCTTATACCTAGTCTGAATCTACCTTCTTTTAGTTTAAAACCATTACCCCTTGTCCTATTGGAACAGACACTGCTAAAAAGTTTGTCCCTATGTTCCTTATAAGCTCCCTCTAAGTACTGAAAGGCTGCAATAAGGTGTCCCTGGAGTCCGCTTTTCTCCAGGCTGAACAACCCCAACTGTCTCAGCCTTTCTTCATAGGAGAGGTGTTCCATCCCTCTAATAATTTTCATGGCCCTCCTCTGGACTAGCTGCAACAGGTCCATGTCTTTCCTGTGCTGAGGACTCCAGAGCTGGACTCAGTACTCCAGGTGGGGTCTCACCAGGGCACACATTGGAGTGCCTTCCCCCATTCACCAAGCTCCTTCAGCATTCCCAGAGCCCTGAGGCTGAAGTAGCCCTTGTGTTCCGTGCAACACCCCTGCTCCCTACACACAGGCCAAGGCCTTCCCACAGCTGCAGACCCTGGGACCCTGTGGTGTGGGGGTTTGCCTTCACACAGACCTCACACACCACCAACACCACAGGACCAGGACAGAGGGCAGGGTCATTCCTACATGGGGTGAGGATGGGGGTGCACCTCTCCCCAGGCTGGGTTTTGTGGGAGAGAGGGCTGATGGTAACACAAGGACATTTGGGAGCCATCTGTGGGAAGCTATTAATACTTACACCATTCACCCTTCCTCCTCAGAGAGCCAATCTATGGGTGAGACACCTTTCTTCCCCAGTCTAGTTACAATGGCGTTTGAGAATTTTGGAAAATTTGAAAACCCTTGGGATGTTGGGACCAGTATGGTCCTATTGCTAGGAACTAGCATATTCCTGAATGTGGTTCAGCTCTTGTTTAAGGTTAAACAACTATTTTAGAAGATCACCCAGAGGTCTGCCCCGAGGCTGGATAATTATGAGTGGCAGGGTGTGTGGGGTAGTATGGGCAAATGCCTAGGGTGGTGTTCCAAAACACCTCCAGTGTTTTGGAAGTTCACCCTTGAACAAGTGCAGAATCCTGAAAAACTAGCAGAACATTTGGAAAATGAGAATGAATGGAGCAAAGATGAGAAGCTTACCTGGAGACATCTGCTCTGGAGGCAGGGGAGATCAGTTTTCCCCTACTCACCCCTTGACTTTGTGCTTAGATCTTACTTAGATCTTTACTTCAATGAAGGCTGAAGACTTAGGCCTTAACTGCAGTTAGAGGCTCTGAAATGAGGTAGGTGAATCCCTTACCTTACTCCCTCTGTATTCATGTGTCCATAGTTGCCTTTAGTTATGTCCCACCCTGGAGGTTTCAAGACCACATTACTATCCAGCACCAAATACTTGACACTTCCAGTCTCTTGGGCATAGCTATTTCAGACACCTCCTGCGTGTCAGCAAATGGCTACACAAGAGAGCACTGAGTTCCTGACAAGGTTCACATACCACAGCTGCAGGCAGGAGGCAAACACCCAGCCTGACAGCAACTTTAGAGAATTGCATTGCTGTTGTTTAATTGGCCTGTGTGAAGAGAGCATTACCCACCTCTGACAAGCCCATGAGATCCCCCAGAGATCAAACTCCCTGTGGCACATAGAGGGAAAACAGAAACCTGTCTCCTAGGAGCGGCCAGTTTGAGCTTCAGTGTGTTAATGAGGTGGGTGTGGGGATGTTCTTACCCTAACGATGCTGGTGACTCTCTGATGTATGCTCTCACTATATGGAGCTAAATTGGAGAGACTTTACGCTGTGTGTGTGTGCACACAAGGCTCCCCTTTGTGGAAGTACAGTGGTGGCTGTGAGGGGGAAAGAAAATTGGGAGCCCAAGCTGTCAATACCTGCTAGGTAAATGGAGAGGAAATAACGTCAGGCAATTGTGTACAGCTTGAAGTGCACTGGCAAGGGGAGAGCTGTTCATCCACACTTCTGACATCACTGCATCCAGAGCTCCTCCAATAAATCAACCTCTTTCCAATGTTGTCCCTCAGCAAAGGAGACCATGGCTTCATGGCTTCAACTGCAGGATGGCGCATGTAGAGATGTCTTTTGGACCATTTCCATCAGCTGAGTTGGTGAGTGAAGCCTGCCCAAGACCTCTAGCATAGACTTCCAATGCTTTGCATGTTTAAGGAGAGCTGGGTTTAAGGGGTTTCCTCTGCTCTTTAGACACATGAGATTTCTGGTATGTATTGCTAAGGAGGAAGAAAGGAGAGAAAGGGATCCTTCAGATGGTGGTTCAGCTCCACCTGTCTTAGACATTCACCTAAGAATGAGATCATTTCTGCCCTAGAGAACTGATCAAGAATCCTCCCTTGTCTGCAGGGAGGGCATAGATTATACCCAGCAATTCAGCTGGTTTCTCAGCAGAACTGCCTTGGTGGGGATTCAACTAAGAGGATTTTGCCTTCAACCACTGAGGCATGGATATGTCTGCCCAAGTTGAGATGTCCGACTTATTCATCTAAGCTGCTTGCTAGACTCCTGCCTTAGTCCTCAGAGACAACCTGGCACTTCTAGAGGGCTTTTAGCCATGCATATAAGACAAGATAAGCCATGTCTCCCTCGTGCCTTTTCTCTGTCCATGGAGAAAGAAGGGTGTAAGCTGAGGAGGTGAGATAGGAGTATTTCGCTGTAGATCTTTCAGCTTCATCAGCAGAAGTCCTTCCCCTGACTCTGAGATGGCAAAATTACAGAGGTGAATCCTACCCCTAGTAGCTATTCTGAGAAGCAGACATCAGTGGAGGAAATGGAGGTATTTGAAAACTTCCTGTGCTGAGACTTGGAAGAAAGCACCTACACAAGACCATGAGTCCTTGAGTAATGACTGTCATACTAGCCTGCTGCCCTGTGTCACTGCCATCTCAGTCCAAAATTTCTTGTGATAAACTGACCTAGAAGACGTGAGAAACTCTCTTCCAGTACCACATTGTCATGACAGTTTTCTCATCCCTCAGTCTCACTGGCTGAAATCACAACTCAGTATTGCCTGCCTTGAAGAGTGCAGGTAATGTTATTCCCTTCCTCTACAACAGCCTTTCACGTAGCTGGAGACCCTCATCCTGCCATCGAGTTTCCTAAATGGGATTTTCATCTCAGGGAAGCAATTGCATTCACCATGTCCTAAAGGAGATGCCTGCGATTGATCTGATAAATAATTCTCCACTTTCATTTGATGGTGTAGGCCTGACCTTCAGGGTCAGTTCTAGTTGTTCAAATGTGTTTCTGCAGCAAAGGATTTCCCTGACAATTTTAACCTAGGGTAGAAGCCATTTTCCCATGCTCTGCACCAACTACTGTTGCAGGGATGGTGGTTTTGTTTCACTACTAGTGCATCTAGTAGTATCTGAAGTAGCATCTGAAGGACCAGCACAGGCATGCAAGCTCACAGAAACATTCCTCTCTTTGCAGATGAACCTCCACACTTGGGAGGACATGGCAAATGGGACAGGTGTGGAAGAATTCATCCTTCTTGCCTTCCCAGGCACGTGGCATTCTCGAGTCTCCCTTGTGGTGGTATTTGCACTGACGTACTCCCTGACAGTAATAGGCAATGCATGCATCATAGCTCTGGTGTGGATGAACAGCAACCTACAGACCCCAATGTACTTCTTCCTCTGTAATCTCTCCTTTCTAGAGATCTGGTACACTACGGGCATTGTTCCCAAAGCCATAGGAGTCATGCTGGGGACTAGCCAGACCATCTCCTTCAGAGTCTGCATCCTCCAGTTGTTTTTTCTTCTCTCCCTAGGCTCCACTGAGTGTTTTCTCCTGTCTGTCATGGCCTATGACCGCTACTTAGCCATATGCTACCCCTTGAGATACAGTTCCCTCATGAACAGTGGCCTCTCTGCTCGGCTAGCACTCAGCTCCTGGCTGGGAGGCTTTCTGGCCGTCTCGTTGCTGGCCTTTCTGACATCCAGGCTGACGTTCTGTGGGCCAGATGTCATCAATCATTTCCTCTGCGATATAGATTCCTGCCTTGCCCTCTCCTGCAGTGACACATGGCCCGTGGAGCTGGCAACCTTCCTTGTCTCCCTAATTGTTGTGGTGGCCTCCTGTGTGGTCACCCTGGTCTCCTACATATACATCATCTCTTCCATCCTGAGGATCCAGTCAGTCCATGGCCGAAAAAAGGCCTTTTCCACTTGCTCTGCCCATCTCAGTGTTGTCACAATCTGGTATGGCTCTACCATGTTCCTGTATGTCAAACCATCAGCCCAGAACTCCCTGGATCTAAACAAACTCGTGAATACCTTTAACACTGTTGTAACTCCTTTGTTGAACCCCTTCATTTACACACTCAGGAACAAAGAAGTGAGGCAAGCTATGGGGTGGGCTTTCCAGAAAAAGTGAAGTGCACCTGGGCATCACAGGTAGTGAGAAGCCACCAATTCCCCAGTGAGCTGATCTCACTCACCTTACAGCCATCTTAGGATGGGCTGAGCCTCACTTCTTATGCTCCCACCTCCCTCTGTTCATCCCTGAGTTAATTCAAAATGCCTCTGTACTGTTTTTTTCTGGGATAGAGTTAATTTTTGTCATAGCAGCTGGTATAGAGCTATGTTTGGATTTGTGCTGAAAACAGTGTTGATAATACAGAGATGTTTTTGTTACTGCTAAGCAGCGCTTAAACAGTCAAGGCCTTTTCTGTCTCTCACAGTGCTCCACCAGGGAGTAGCCTGGGTGTGCACAAGAAGTTGGGAGGGGACACAGTTGGTACAGCTCACCCCAACTGACCAAAGGGATATTCCATACCATATGGTGTCATTATCAGCATATAAAGCTGGGGGAAGAAGAATGAAGCTGGGGGAATGTTCAGAGTTACGGCATTTGTCTTCCCAAGTAACACTTAAGGGTGATGGAGCCCTGCTTTCCTGGAGCCCTGCTTTTCCTGGAGGTGTTCAACCTGCCTGCCAATGTGAAGTAGTGAATGAAGTCCTCGTGTTTTGCTTTGCTTGCGCACGTGACTTTTGCTTTAGTTATTAAACTGTCTTTGTCTCAACCCACAAGTTTTGTCACTTTTATCCTTCTGATTCTTTCCTCCATCCTACCAGGGGGGAGTAAGTGGGTGGCTGTGTGGTGCTTAGTTGCTGGCTGGGGTTAAACCACAACAGCCCCACAGTGCTCTAAAGACCAGTGCTCGGAAAGGGTCACAAATCCCATCCAGAAATGGTTCTGCAACAGAGCTGGAGGAGTGGTCCTCCCACAGGTTTGTCTTCCACTTAGCAAAGTGCTTCATTTTGTCAGGGATTCATGTGAATCCCCTAAAGAAGTCCCAGCAGCTGGCTTATTGCTTTAGGAAATAGACATGTATTGCTCTGTTTAGTCTGATGTTTTCTAGATGTATCTGTGCCCCATTGTTGTGGCTGTTTCATCAAATCATACTCTGGTTCAAGATAAAATTTGGCAATGTCTAGGTTCTCTACCTATAGTCATTATTCCTAGCATAAGACTGTCAACAAAATTTACATTCCCCTCCTTTTCTCTCTTCTGTATCTGAATGTATTTTTATTAAAAATATGGAAACTGCTGTGCTTCATGCTAGGTGTGTCAGGGTATTTCCACATCTAAAACCCCACATCAGTTTTTAACAGTCCATCGTTCCACCCATTTTGGGCTTCGCTGTGGAAACACTTTAACGTGATCGGCAAAGTCCCAAAACTGCAGAGCTGTGAAAGGCTGGGTAGCAAGTCTATCCTTACCCTTATTGGGAGGACATTAGCACTTCCAAAGGGCACTTGCTTTTCCCCTTCCTATGGTTTTTGTTTCAGAATCACATTCTCAAAGCTCTTCATTCTGCTCACTGACAGTGAAGGCAGTCCATGTGACCACTTCATAAGGAGGAGGCATCGACATGGCAGATACACCTTTATGAACAGTGTGGGACTGAATTCACCTGAGTGTAGAGCTCTCCAAGGGAGATGATGGAGTCTGGACTGAACGTCTTCTCCTCCCTTCTGGAAGCAATGGTGCTTCTGGAGGCGACTCACCAACCTCCTGTATCCACCTGTCCTTGGCCACTTGGCTCTTAGACCTGCAGCCAGGCCCAGGCACCAGTACCCAAGGACAGGCTGATGCCCACCCTTCTCAGCTGTGCTCTCTTTCTCAGTGGCATTTGGGAAAATCCCTGGGACAGCCCCCTGAGGCTGGAGAAAGAGCCTGAGCCTGGATCTGTCCTCAGGTAGCCATTGCTGCTTGTCAATCCTGCTTAGGGATGATGTTGCTTTTGGGGGAAGAATTGTGCCTGTGGATTGTTGAAGCCCTCTGCAGCCCTGGAGAGCAGCCAAAAGCAGGACCTGAAATGTCCAAGGCACCCTAGACACAGTGGAGTGCAGGACACTGAGGGCTGATGTCCATTCCTCATCAACGCTGTCTGAGATAATGCCCTCTGAGATGAATAGGGGCATGCAAAGCCTCCAACAGGGCTGGCAGAGCAGACCCATGCCACTTGCCAGAGGCAGGCCATTCTGGAACAGCAGTAGGTCAACAGTCAAGTACCTTAGGCTTTCTCAGGTGAACTGGATGATACTTCATGAGCAACAGTCTCCACTTCATAGGGTGGGATCCAGCTGGAAAGCCAGCACCCTCCAGCTGAGCTTCCACATGCAGTGCTGGGGTGGGATTGCCTGAGAATAGGTCCCCAGAACCATTCCTGTTGCCTATGGGTGGAAACAAGTTCACTGAGAAGTGATTGCCAGCTGTTGGGCAGAGAAGCCAGCATGGACTCAGGGACATAGGGGTTCTTTCTCAGCTGAGCCCTGGTGATTTCCCTGAGAAGAAGAAGAGACATGAAAAAGGGTGGGACCACTCTCTGGCAGTGGATGAGTGTGGGAAGGGTTTGAACAGAGAATCTTGTCCAGCACCTGGCTGATGGGTCTTTTTCACTTGCTGATGCCCATATGCTGGGCAAGGAAGGGCTCTTCCCTTCTTGGGCTACTATGGCCAAACGGCAAAACCATAAGAGCAGTTGTGCCTCCTACCACAAGCTTCGTTCTCCAGCTATGGCCATCAGCAGAGGCACAGGGAAAGGGAACAGGACAACGAGCTGATAGGTTACTTGCCCTGAGCACTCACTGCAGTGTACCAGCCATTTTAAGCAGAGGGCATTTACAAGCCTGGCTTGGCTTGTTTATGGTGCAGCCTCCAATGACTCTGCCCCAAGTCAGGTTTCCTGGACTCTTTTGATCATCAAAGACCCTGGATCTAGATGCAGCTGTCAAAGTCATGCTGGTCTGTGCTTCACAGCAGCACAGGCTGGAGAGGCAGAAGCCCAGCCTCACCACAGCCCCCAGGTGCTGTGGCTGTGCAGGCTGAGCTCAGAGCTACATGCAAGCAGTGGCAGGGAGGGAACTGCTCCTCAGAGCACCCCCCACGTTTCTGTGCATTGCTGCAAGCTGTGGGCACCAGTGTGGGCTCAGTGCACAGAAATAGGCAGCGCTGTCCTGGAGCTCGGCATCCCGCACATTCAGAAGCACCTGGGAGGTCTCCACAGTCAGTGTAGAGGAGAATCTCCCTGAATCCACACGAGATTTCCATTTGCTGACCTGCAGCAGCATCTGAGGGGACTGGGACTGGCGTTGCTGGTACCAGTAGATGTAGGGATTGGCATAGCTGGTGGAGAAATTGCAGTGCAGATCTGTGCTCTCCCCTGCCTGGATGGTCATTTCTGCTGGAAACTGGAGCACAGAGTCCTTTTGGGCATGACCTGTAAATCCAGAAAGGGCTTTCAGCTTTGCTTGCTTGTCTACCTGTCCATCTATCACTTCATCAGCTTGCTCACTGTCCCCACTTTCCAGATCACTTTTCCTAGCCTCTGAAATGCTGAGCTGTTTGTCCCTGCACACTTCTTTCTGTAGGTTCTTGCCACTACTCACCCCCCCATATCATCCTGCTTTTCAGCAATACTCACTGGTCTTTCAGTCCACTGGTTCTGTCCATATCTGCCTCTAATCTATGCTAACTGCTGGCCTCTCCTTCAGCAGCAGAGGACATGAGCTCTTCCTCTCCCACCTCTGACCATATCTTCTTGCTATCTTCTTGCTAGAACAGTTCCTCCATATGACACACCACATCCTCTGCTCTTCTGTTGTCCTTGTAAGGCATTTCAGCTCTTCTTGCATTGAGTTAGCCTTCCCTGTCCCACAAGGTTTATGACCATCCCGACAGAGATTAGTAGCATTTTATCCAGTATGTCTAGGAGAGAAGCTCCTATACACCACATTGCTCCATTCCCTAGCATCTTTCCCTCTTTCAGGCTTCATGTGTATTAGCAGCACATTCAAGAATGCTCAGTACCTGCAAGTTTAAGGCGAGGTCTTATTCCTCCTCTGATGCCCATTACTCATGACATCTCCCACGTTATTTGCTGTACCCACCTGCAGCCCCTGCTCTGCCTACAGAAACACTCCCAGATCCCCCAGGGAAACAGGACTCACGTCTCCCCACTTCCACCACCAACTGCATAAAGTCTTGCCTCATTCTCCCCAGCCTGAAAGTCACATCTCACCAAAGTCTGCCAGTCCCACCAGTGCTGCCAGGAAAAGCAGGACTATGTCACGCTCTCCCTTCATGGGGTGCCCAGGGACCTGTCAGCAGGAGGGACCCAATGCTTGCAGCTTCACCTCTTCTGCCTCTGCCAGATCAGAGAGGCCTCCAAACCACAGCCCAGAGGGTGGAGCAAAACTTTCTCCCTGACGCTCCAGGCAGGCCTCTTTGGGTCTGTCCTCCAATCTCTTCCACAAGAAGGCTCTCTAGAGAGATAGCAGACTCATGGTTTAAGTCCTGTCAATCAGAGGGACAGGCATCCTTTGTGAAATTCTCCCGACATCCACCACCTAGCCAGCTGCACAGACCTGCACCCAGCTCTGCAGGAGATGGAGAAGGCACCCCTGCACCCACCCACGTCCACCCTGTCCCTGGGACTGTCTGCATGGAGAAAGGACCAGGCACACACTGAAGTGCCTGGGCCCAGGTGTCGCACACTGCCTCCCTTTGCCTCCAGCCGCAGAGGAGGAACCTGAAGAGAAACGTCTCGGTAAAGAGCATCTGCTGCAGAAACCAGCCGCACAGGGACAGACACACTCCCGCACTCTGGCAGGGGGAGGATGTGGCAACACAGCTCTCTGCTCTACAGGCAGTCCCTCTGTGTCCCTTCACCTACCCACATTACCCACAATCTCCAGCTGCTTGTCCCACCCTGGGCCCCAGAACCCCAATACCCAGGCAAGCAAAAGGGCTACTTGATTTTCATGTCTTCTGATGTCTGCTGCCTGGAGCAGGGCTCCTCTGCCACTTGCACCCAGGGCCCTTTGCTCACACGGTTGGCAGGGACTGCAGGAAGCAGGTGATTAGCGTAGCAGCCCCCATTCACAACCCCACTCCCACAAGGCCTTCAGGGTTCTGTTTTTCAGTCGAGGCCGTGGCAGAAGGACGGTGGGCTGCCCTCTGCTCTCCAATGACTGCAAACCTGCCAGGAGTCCCCTTGTAATACAACCATAGCTGCCACAACAGTCCCCAGCTGAGGCAGGGAAGAGGGCGGAACCTTTCCTCCCTGCCTCTGAAGCCTGTGAACATGCACTTTCACAGCTTCTACAGCCACGCAGGCCTCACTGGGGACTGGCTGGGCCCAGGACCCCATGGCTACAGGCCTCTTTCTAGCTCCCACTCACCTCAGACCTTCAGCCCCATAGGGCAACTTAGGAGACCTCTTTGTGGCTCACTCCTGAGGTCTGAACTTGAGTCTCAGATGCGTCTTTCAACAAGTGCCCAGCTCAAGCTCCTCTCCTATCTCCTGCACTTTGCTTCAACACCAAAGGCTCTCAACCCGAGGTTCAGGGGACTCCTGTGCAACAAGCCCTATGTCCCGAACACTAGCCACTGTGTCATACACTTGAAGGTGTCTGTGACAACCAGTATCTCCTTCTCGTGTTGGTGCCGAGGTAGAACTGCTGGCTCTACAGGATGCCTTTCCAACACCAGTAGGAGCATGACAGAAGCAGCCTGTGGAGCTGGGGGATTGAGTTTGTAATTATGTGTCTGAGCCTGTTTACAAAGTTAACAGCAAGAGACCACATCTGCTTGTGGTTTGCAAAGAAACGGCTTGTATTGGCACCATATCAGTTAGGTCTCTGTTCCAACAGGGCCTGGTGATGTTTGTGGTCGGAAAGAGATCCCAGGCCCTGCCCGTTGAGGTGCAGCAATGCCCGGTTCGAGCAGCAGGACCGAGGGCAGCCCGGCTGCCCGTGGGCAGGAGGATCTCTGCTGCCCGCCTCCCTGGGCAGAGCAGAAAGGCGCTGCTCCTCGCCGGGAGCCAGCAGGGCCGGCGGCTGCAATCGCTCCTTCCCGGGCACCGCCGGCCACCGCCACTGCTCCGGTCGCGATTCCTCCCCGCTGTGGCGGGGGATGTCTGTCTGCGTCCCGGTGGGAGGGAGGGGGTTCCGATGCCGGGGCCCGCCGGGCGGGGCTGGGCGGGGCCGGGCGGGGCCGGGCGGGGCGAGGCGGTGCCGGCGGGCGGAGCGGCAGCGCCCCCTGGCGGGCCCGCCCGGGGCTGTCCCCCCGGCCCCGCCCCGCAGGCCCGGCCCCGCCCGCGGCGGTTCGTGCCCGGCCGCAGCCCCGGCTCCTCTCCCCGTGTCTCCCAGGGCGCAGTAATACACGGCCGCGTCCCCGCTCCGGGGCCAGGCGAGCCGCAGGGCGCTGGACCGGCGGTCTGCCGCCACCGACAGCCGCCCCGGCGGGTCCGGCAGCTCTTTGGAGTCTTTAAGAGTGTACACGAGGAATGCGGGGCCTCGGCCCGGGAGCTGACGGTACCAGTAGATATAGTCGTTGCTCTGTATGTTGGGGTGTGAGCAGTTGATGCTGATGGCGGTGCCCTCGGTGGTCTCTGCCGACGCCTCCTGCTGCACCTGGGCTCTGGCCACAGCCACTGCCGAGAAAGGAGAAGGAAAGACCAAAGATCACCAAAGATCGCGCAGCTCTGGTGGCTCTTTTCCCAGAGAAACAGTCAGGAACAGTGGCAGTGAGACAGAGCTGGACTGGAACGGATGGCGACGCGTGCCCATCAACAGGGATGGAGAGTGGTCCTGGGGCAGGTGTGTGGAGCAAGGGGAGAAGTCTGGGAGGGAATGTGAAATTGCTGCATGCAGAGTTAGAATGAAAGTCGGGTGCAGGGATGAACGGATGGACGGATGGATGGCTGGACGGTGAGAGAGAGAGGAGACAGGAGAGTTGGCTGTGTTGCAGCGAAGGATGAAGGGTTGCATTCAGAAGAAGAACAAATGCTGAATGCAAAGGGGACGAGAGGATGTATGCAATAACGGTGTGGTGCAGGAAAGCAAACTTGTGCCTACAGACATGAAGGAAACGGAGAGATGAGAGAGGGGTCTCGGGGTAGGAAGAGGGCTTAACGATGCTAGATGCATGGAGAGATTGGTCAAAGCTGGGCGGGTGGATGGATGGATGGGAAGAGGAAGAGTAGACGGGGAGACGGGTTGTTACAGTGAAGGGCAGAGGGCTACAGTCAGGGCAGTAAGACCTGCCAAATGCACGGGGGAAAGAGCAGGTGCCTGGAAAGGCAGGCGTACATGCAAGCAGGCTTGTACCCCCAGAGGTGATGGCAAAATAGGGAGAAGAGGAAGCGAGCGCTCGGAGGGTTTGGAAGGGGGACGAGGGATGGCAGAGAGGCAGGCAGGGGGAAGGACACGCTGAAGAAGGAGAGGAACAGCCCGGGCACAGCCCCCGCCCCCGTGCACCCCCGCCAGCCCCGCGCACCCAGGAGCACCGCGGCCAGCGCCGCCAGCGCCGCGCCCCGGCACCGCCGCATCCCGCCGCTCCGCCGCCCGCGCCTCGCTGCCCCCCGCCAGCCCCGGCTCTCTGCTCCGGCCGCGGCGCCTCCTCTCCGCCGCCTCCGCCAGCTCCGCCCCGGGGCTGAGCCCTGCGCCGGCGCCGCTCGGGGTCTCGCCCGGGCTGCGAGGGCGCAGGGGCTCTGCACGGGCACCACTTTGTCTCCTGGGCAATGCCCTCTCCCGCTCCTCCGGCAAGGACACCTCCCCAGCAAGAAGCAGCCCGCGCAGCGCCAGCAGCAGCCTGGCACAGCAGCAGGGCCCTGACCCAGGAGATGGACCCGCTTCCCGGAGCTGTCTCCGAGCTCAGGGGCTGCCAGCAGCAGCCACTGGTTTCCTGCGGCTGGCAGGGAGGAGGCTGAGAGCCTCCCTCCCTTCAGCTGCCTCTCTGCACTCCCGGCACAGTGCCTGAAAGTTGTGCTGTGGCCAAGGGGCTGGGAGGACACATGTGCCCATGGCCGTGCAGGGTTCGGGGCAGGGGAGAGGGGGAATCACTGAGTCAGAACGCAGGTCGGAAGGCACCTGCAGAGGTCATACGGATCAACTCTTGGAACAGTTCATGTTGGATCAGGCTACTCCATGATGAATATTACAGAAACTCCCAGGGTAATCCATTCCTGTTCTCATTCTTTCCTGTAGCCTGTTGCTTCACTGGAACTCCCCATGTTCCAGCAGCTGGTCATTGCCTCTAGTCCTGCTGCAGAGCACTTCCAGAGCCTAGGTTCATTTTCTCCATTTCCTCCAAAAAAGTAGTTTTAGACCACAAGAAGGTGTCCCCTGAGACGTGTCTTGTCCAAGAGGAGCAGGCTCTGTTCTCTCAGCCTCTCCTCGCATGTCATCTTTGTCAGCCCCCCTAACTGACTTGGTGGTCTTTGTTGGGCTCGCTTCAGTATGTCAATATCCTTCTTGGACCAGGGAGCCCCAACCTGGATGCAGTACTCCAGCTGTGGTCTCTCAAGGGCCAGAGGGGCAGGGTCACCTTCCTGGACCTGCTGGCAACACTTTGACTGACACAGCTCAGGATGCACTTGGTCCTGTTTGCTGCAAAGGCACGCTGCTGTCTCATGTTCAGCTGGGTCTCTCCTAAAGCCCCACGTCCTTTTCTATGGATCTGCTTCCGAGGCAGGCAGCTGCCAGCAAGCATGACTGCCTAGGCTGGTTTCTCCCTCAGATGCAAAATTTTGCCCTTGCTCTGTCTGGCCTTCTTGAGGGTCCAGTCAGCCCATTTCTCCAGCCTGTCCAGGTCCTCTAAACAGGAGCCGTGTCTGACAGTTACGGCCCATTCCCCCTGCTGGGTGTTATCCGCAGACTTGCTGGGAGTTCCCACTCATAACACTCCTGACAACATTAAAGAGTATTGGTCCTACTGCTGATCCCGACTACTACACCCCACTCATAAGTGTTGGCCAGCTGGGCTTTGCACCGTGGTCACAACTCTCTGAGCCTGGCAGTGCAGCCATTTTTCCACCCACCTTGCCATCCTCTAACTGAACCCATGCGTCTCCAATTTGGTCATCAAGGAAGTACGGGAGAGGCTGTCAAAGGTCTTGCTAAACTCTAGGTACACACCTCCCCTGCCCTTCCCTTTTTCCACGGTGCCTGTTACCTGACGAGGAAGCAATGAGTCTGGCGCTCAGATGCAGTAGAGCCTCAGCTCAAAAGCAGACCCACGAGGAGGGGAATCAGCCCTGGCTGAGCTCTCCCAGCAGAGCTGCCTGGCACTGATCTCACCGAGGTCACTAAAGGGAAGGGGGAAAGCCCGTGACTGCACTTGACTGCGCTGAGTCCAAGATGGTCCTGGCCTCAGGCTGACAGCCATTCAGGCAGGGAGATGGGCTCAGAAAATTTACCCACTGTGCACAGCCCTTGTCAGAAAGAGGGTCTGTTCTGGACACCCCTGTGGGACAGCAGCTGGCTTTGGGGGATGCGGTCTCGAATCCAATGCCCCTTCCTTCCCAGGGGCGGTTGCTGGGCTCTCAGACTGAGATTCCAGTGTGGGGCAGGAAGGTCCTTGTGGGCTGAAGTCCAAAGCAGTCACCAGTTCTTTGCCTTTCCTGTGCAGGCCACAGGGTCTGTCCTTCCACTCACAGCACAGGGATATCAGGATCCGTGTTCCTTTCATTCAGTACCTGTTTGATCCAAGGTCTCAGTCCCTGCCTGACACAGCACCAGGCCGATGAACTGCACAAGTACATTTGGCCTTGACACGGACATGAGAGTGGTCGTGCACCACCCCAGACACCAATGACCCTGCACTGGAAGCAGATCCACTCAGGGATGGCCAGCGCAAGATCAGCAGGATTCCTCAGCCTTTCTCCTTCCCCAGAAAGCAATCCCCATCCTTTTGAACTCTTGCGCTGGGGAGAGCGGCTGTGTCCTGGCCTGGAGAGGCAGGCAGAGAGCACTGCCAGCCATGCTGAGGTATTCCCAGTATTGTTTCCACTGAATTAAACTGTGGATCAGAACTGGTGTGAAACCATCCTTGTTGGGGCCTGAAATCAGCAGCAGCGGAGCGTGAGCTTTGGAGGGGCAGGGAAAGGAGGGCTCAGGAGACAGTGGCTGCATTTCAGTGCCTCTTCCCTGGACAGTTCTCTAGCAGTCTGGTGCCATCACCACTCAGCTGCACTCAGGCTCCTCCTGACCCTGGGAACCTGCTGCTCTGCGGTGCTCCTGGAGAGAGCAGTGGAGAGTGTCCCTGCCATGAGCAGCATATTCCCTCGTGATGAGGGACACACAAGGACACACAGACACAGGCTTATGCACACCAGCTTGGGATTGTACACATAAATATGCTCCGACGTGCATCCACACAAAGCCGGCTGCTTACAAGTACACACAAGACAAGAACACACGCAAGAACACCATGAACCATGGACCGTGCTGAGGACCCCTGGGGACTGGGCAGTGTTAGGCAGGAGGGGGTCAAAACCTAGGAGCACAACGCACACACCTGGGGAGGCAAGAACAAGAATGGACCATCAGGTTGAGCTGAGGAGGGAAGGAAAGACCAGGACATGGCACGTCCTCATGCACGGGAGGCCATGGTGTCCAGCTGAGCATTGCTGGAGCTCCTTCCTGAGAATGACACTTCAAACAGCCCCAACAGGGTGAGCCAGGCTAATGTCACTTGCCTGCTCTGGACCTGTCCAGCGCTTGAGCTGCGTCTTCTGCCTGCACTGCTGCATTCCTGCCTTAAAAATCCTGGGCCTTTCATCCCGCTGCTCAGAAGAAGCCTTCTTTGGGGAATGGGCATGGAACAAATCTGGAAATGAAAAGGCAGCAGTGCAGGAAACTAAAGCGCAGCCCATATCATTAGCTGCGATGGTTTGCATTGAAGATGAGCTTGTCAGAAAATTGTTACCTCTGCAAAGGGTGCCTCTGGTCCTGCAGCAATGAAGGGCAGGTATAAAAGTCAGCCCAAGTCCCTGCTCTCTCATCCACTCCTCTTGCCTCCTTCTCCTTGGGAACCAGGTGAGTCTGAAGCCCCTTCTCCTTCTCTTCCAAAGTGAGATCTCTCCTCGATGGACCTCTCTGTTGATACTGGCTCTGGCCTGTGCTGGGGTTTGGATCTTCTTGTCCTGAGAGGGGGAAGCAGGGAGAAGGACCACTTAGAGGGAGGCTGGGACATGGTCGAGGGGTGTTTTGGTTTAGGAATTAGGAGAGAGTCTCCCTGGGTCAGGCAGTTCTTTGTAGGGCAATGAAGACTGCGTGTCTTCTGGCCGAGCCTCCAGCTCCCCACTCATTATGGGCCTTGGCTCCTTTGTGACAGGGTAACCAGGCTGCTCCTCAGTCACCCTTGTGCTCTACTTCCTCCCTGCTTCTCTCCCAGGTGCACCTCCAGCCCCACGACATGTCCTGCTACAACCAGTGCCTGCCATGCCGGCCCTGCGGCCCGACCCCGCTGGCCAACAGCTGCAATGAGCCCTGTGTCAGGCAGTGCCAGAACTCCACCGTCGTCATTGAACCCTCTCCCGTGGTGGTGACCCTGCCCGGCCCCATCCTCAGCTCCTTCCCGCAGAACACCGTTGTGGGCTCCTCCACCTCCGCTGCTGTTGGCAGGATCCTCAGCTGTGATGGAGTGCCAATCAACTCCGGGTGCTGTGACCTCTCTGGCATTTCCAGACGCTACTAGGCAGGAGGTGCCCCATCTCCAGACAAAGATGCTGCAAAAGCCCCAGGGTGACACCTTGAGGAACTCAGAACATGGTGCTGGGCAGAGGATCCGTCTTTTGGATGCTGTTTTCAGTATACCTGAATGGTTTTGCCTGCCTTTCCCTTTTCTTTTTGCTGCCTATCCCCTTGCCCACACCGTCTCCCCAACACCAACCTGGTAGGGACCATCTGTCTCCTCTCCCTCCACGGGGCAGGCATGATGCAGGAACTTCCCCGTGGCCAAGGACTCCAGACTCTCGGCTGTCCCCAGCACTCCCTGCACTTCTGTCCTCCACTTGGAGTGAACTCGTTGCCCTCTTTTGACTCATTAAAGCTCTGCTGCATTCAAGCCTTGCCTCCCTGTGGTCCTTCCCCCTGTGGACACTCGCCAAGCGGCCAAAGCAGAAGGATGTTGCTGTGGGGTGGATGGGGGAGGTGAGAGCACAAGGAGACTCTTCTCCATCCACAGAGGAATGAGAGGCTCCACACCCTGCAGTGGATCCTCTTTGGGGCACTCTCTCATGGAGCTGAGGAAGTCATCCCTGGCTGCTCTGCTGCCTGTGACGATCAGGCCTTGCCCTGCTGTGCCTCTGCCCACAAACATCCAGAAAGGCAGGAGGCCCTCAGGGGTCAGCAGCCACATGACCTCTTGAGGAAGAGTGTTCCTCTTGCTATGGTTGGAGCTGCACTGGTCTGACAGGGGGTGGTGTTGAGTTCCGGAAGACGATTTGCTTTGTGGAATGGGAAGAGGGCTAAAGAAGGGAACAGCCCTTGGGATGGCCCATAGCTGCTACTCCACCTTCCAAGTTGTCCATGAAAATCCTTCCTTTCTTTTATCTCATGCAGAACCATTATGTGGATGGAGCCTCACATGACTGCTTCCCCTCACCGCATGCCATGCAGCGTCAAGCATGAAGTGCTGGATGCCCCTGCCCTCCAGCCACACCAAAGCTCCTGCTTCTCTTCTACACCACACAAGGAACTGGGCTGTTTAGTGATCTCTCTGCCACCGTTGTTTTACAGGGCATGGGACAAGGGGGACAGGACATCTCTGGTACTTCCAGCCATAACAACACTGCTCTTCTATGCTTCCTCTCTTTGCTTTATGTGTCTGAGGCAGATTGACCTTGGCTGGCTGCCAGGTGCCCACCAAGCCGCTCTTTCAGTCCCCTCCATCAACAGGACGGGGGGGCGAAATACGATGAAAGGCTTGTGGGTCAAGATAAGGACAAGGAGATTACTTACCAATTGCTGTCATGGGAAAACCAGACTTGACTTGGGGAAATTAATTTGATTTATTGCCAATTAACTGCAAGAGAGTAGGATAGTGAAAAATGAAACAAACCTAGAAGCAAATTGCCCCCACCCCTCCCTTCTGGCCAGGCTCAACTTCACTCCTACCTAACTCTTCCACTTCCTTCCCCCAAACAGCACAGGGTGATGGGGCATGGGGGTTGCGGTCAGTTCATACTGCTTCATCTCTGCCGCTCCTTCCTCCTCATGCCCTTCCCCTGCTCCAGGATGGGGTCCCACCCACAAGACACAGTCCCTCACAAACTTCTCCAACATGGGGCCTTCCCATGGGCTGCCATTCTTCATGAACTGCTCAAGCATGGGGCCTTTCCATGGGCTGCAGTCCTTCAGGAATGGGCTTCTCCAGTGTGGGTCACCCGTGGGGCCACATGTCCTGCTAGAAAACCTGCTCCTGTGTGGGCCCCTCTCCATGGGCCACAGTTTCTACCAGAAGCCTGCTGCAGTGTGGGTTCTCCACAGGCTGCAACTTCCTTCAGGCCATCTCCACCTGCTTTGCTACGAGGTTCTCTGTGGGCTGCAGAGTGGATATCCGCTCCATCGTGGTCCTTCTTCACTGACCTTGGTGTCTGCAGAGTCGTTGCTGTCACTTTTCTCACTCCTCCTCTGGCTGCTGCACACTGCTTTTTCCCCTTTCTTAAATATGTTATCACAGAGGCACTACCAATGTTGCTGACGGGCTCAGCTTTGGCCAGCAGTGGGTCCATCCTGGAGGCGGCTGCTACTGGCTCTTTCTGCCATCTTCTCACAGAAGCCATCCGTGCAGCCCTTCAGTACCAAAACCTTGCCAGGTAAAGCAAATACACTGTCATGACTCTTGTATTGTTATTTTGTGCAGAAACTCTTTTGCCTGTCTTGGCTGCAAGATCAACTCAGCCAGCTCAAGGTTAACAGAGGAGGCTGCAGGCAGCTCCTTCTCACTACAGGCAACTACACCACCTGCACCTGCATGCAAAAGACAAGAAGAAACAAGGCCAGCACATCAATTCAAACTGGGGAAAAAAGAAAAAGAATGCATGGAAAATCACAGGGTAGCCAAACCATTTTTTCCAGCTGCTCTGTAATGTAAGGTTGCGTCTGCACTTCTCTGCCTTTGGAAGAGAGGGCATTTACCTTAAAGTGAGTCTAGAGACAGGTTCCCTACTACATCACTTCTGATGTCCCAGCCTCAGTGTCTGTAGCCAGAGGGGAGTCTGCCTTGTCCCAGGCACACACCCTTCTGCTGCCACATGAGTGTGTCACTGTGCCACCGCTCCCTTTGCAAGGGCAGGGGCTGGTCCCAGACCCTTGAGGAGATCACCAAGGTCCGCTGGGACCTTCTAGCACTGGAGGATTTTTCTTCTTTTCCTTGTAACATGGGACTTCTTTGCGGGGGGAGGGCAGGAGAGCATGAATGTGTGTGACCGGTCTGCATGTACATCATTGTGTGGGCACAGGTGTGTGTATGGGTGTGCTTTTGTGTGTGTACAGCTGTGTGGAGGAGCAGGACATTTCCTGGTTTGCTTGTGCCCGGCCGTTTTGCCCCTGAGGCAGATGCTGAGGTGCTAAAACCCACCCGTGGTTCCCAGGGCCTATGATGGTGAGGCTTTCCCCAACTGCCTGAAGGTGGCGTCATCTGCCTCCTCTTCTTGAGCAGGAGGTGTGGAGCAGGCTGTGCTGGTTTTGGCCTGGACAGGGTTAATTTTCTTCATAGTAGCTGGTATGGGGCTATGCTTTGGATTTGTGCTGAAAACAGTGTTGATAATTCAGGGATGTTTTCATTATTGCTGAGCAGTGCTTACGCAGCATCAAGGCCTTTTCTGCCTCTCACACCACCCGTCCAGTGAGGAGGCTGGGGATGCACAAGAAGTTGGGAGAGGACACAGCCGGGACAGCTGATCCCAACTGACCCAAGGGATATTCCATACCATATGATGTCACACGCAGCATTTAACACTGGGGGAAAAAATTTCTTCCTTGCGTCCAATCTAAACCTACCCTCTTTCAGTTTAAAGCCATTGCCCCTTATCTTGTCCCTACAGGCCCTGGTAAACAGTCTTTCTCTCTCTTCCTTATAAGTCTCCTTTAAGTATCGGAAGGCCGCAAGAAGGTCTCCCCAGAGCCTTCTCCTCTCCAGGCTGAACAACTGCACTTCTCTCAGCTTTCCCTCATAGGAGAGGTGTTCCATCCCTCTGACCATTTTCATGGGCCTCCTCTGGACCTGCTCTAAAAGATTCTACAGACTCTTCCCACAGTCACTGAAGAGACATCAGCTCACACACGGCACTTATGCCATCCCAAAGCAGCCATCCATGGTAAACGAGACAAGTCATCTTTCTGGAGACACTGATCCTGTAATTGACCAGTCGTGGCCTCTGAACTGCCCAGCTAGCATAAGCTCACAGCAAGGCCTGCATACCTGGTCACGTGCGCATGGCTTGCTTCATCATGCGATCAGAAGTGAACCCACAGGCTGTCCTACCAGAGCCTACAAGCACCTCCAGCCCATGGCTAAACCCCATAGCCACGTCCACGCTACTCACGGACAGACCGATAGCAGGGAAAGGGCTTTTGTGGGGGTGAAATGGTTTCAAGCTGGGCACATTACTCTCATCAACTGCACCTCCCACTCTCACCCACTGCAGATCAGTCTTCCCCCTGACTCTGTCAAGTCCAAGACTTGCGTGGTGGCTCTGGATAGTGTAGACAGTCTCTCTTGGGGTGTCTTGAGCCTTCTCAATTAGCTCTAGATGACTAGAGGTCTGGATGTGTGTGTGTGTGTAGTCTAAGCCAGCTGTTTAGTCTACCTTGAGTGTCCTTTACGGGACTCCTCCAGCATGTGAGCTGAGTCCTCTGCCCACGCTGACGTGTTTTGCTCCGGAAATGCTTGGGCCTCTCATCCTGTCACACAAAAGATGCCGTCACTGGGGAATGTGCCTGGCATAAAGCAGGAAATGAAACGACAGCAATTCAGGGAGCCAAAACACAGCCTATAGCATTAGGTGAGACGTTTTGCATTCAAGATGAGCTTGTCAGAAAAGAATCACCTCTGCAAGGGATGCCTCTGGCAGCCTGGGGCAGCAAAGGTCCATGATAAAAGCCAGCCCAGCTCCTCACTCTCTCATCCACTTCTCTTGCCTCCATCTCCTTGGGAGTCAGGTGAGTCTCAACCCCCTTCTCCTTCTCTGCTTTCTCTAAAGGCAGGTCTCACCTCAACGGGCCCCTCAGCTGACACCAGCTTGGTTCTATGCCACATCATGGGGCTGCTTGTCATGGGAGAGGGAAGCGGGGAGAAGGTTAGACATGGAGGGAGTCTGAGACTGTACTCAGGTGCCTTCTGGACTCAGGGCTAGGCAGTAGCCGCATGGGAGCTCGTGGCTATTTCTGGGCCCTGGCAGGACGAGGCCAAGAAGCCCTCAGACATCTCTGCACAGCCTCCATCTCCCAGCCCTGCATCTTCTTTGGCTCCCTCGTGGTGTGGTGACAGAATGCTCCTCACGCCTCCCCATGTTTTGCTTCCTCCCTGCCCTCTCTCCCAGGTACACCTCCAGCCCCAAGACATGTCCTACTGTGACCAGTGCCAGCCCTGCCAGCCCTGCGGCCCGACCCCGCTGGCCAACAGCTGCAATGAGCCCTGTGTCAGGCAGTGCCAGAACTCCACCGTCGTCATTGAGCCCTCTCCCGTGGTGGTGACCCTGCCCGGCCCCATCCTCAGCTCCTTCCCGCAGAACACCGTTGTGGGCTCCTCCACCTCCGCTGCTGTTGGCAGCATCCTCAGCTGTGACGGAGTGCCCATCAACTCTGGGTGCTGTGACCTCTCCTGCATCACCAGCCGCTACTGCGGTAGAAGGTGCCCCCCCTGCTAAAGATGCTGGCAACGGCCTCCGATAAGGACTCCTAGGAACCCAGAAGATGCTGCTGGACAGAGGATCAAAATTCATGCTGTTGTTTTCAGACTAGCTGGTCACCTCTGGCTTGCCCTGCAAGGGCAGCGTGGAAGGGACAAGCCTGGGCTCTCTGAAAACATGGCCAATGTCTACCTTTCCTCTCTTCCACTCACCCTTTTTCTCTCTTTTCTTTGTTGTCTTGTGCTCCCCTCAAAGCCTGCTCTGAGGACCCCAGAAACCAGCCTGGAGTGACCTGCTAGGCTGTCTCCCTTTTGCCAGGCGGGTCAACAGATGGCCGGTGGCAACTCTGCCACAGGAAAAGGGGAACAGATTCTTGGCTGCTCCTGCTCCTTCCTGCACTGGGGGCCTCCCCTTGGAGTGACCCCATTTCCCTCTTTAGAGTCATTAAAAAATTGCTGCAACCCTACCTGTGCCCCTTGGGTGCTCTTTCCAGCTGCCTACTGACTGCTGAGGGTCAAAGCCATTGCTTTGGAGGGGAATTTGGTGGGGGCAGAGGGGGACCCTTCCTCACTCCTAGAGGCATTGGAGGGTGGGACACACTGCAGCGAGTCCTCTTTCGGGCAAGGCCTCTTGAAGCTGAGCGAGACAACCCTAGTTACTCCACAGCCAATGACCATCACGCCTTGCCTTGCTGCGACTCTGCTCAGAAATACTCCCTTGGCCCTGGAGCATGTCATGTGAACAGGAATCCTGACAACTGCTGTCCTCAGGAGAATTACTGTGGGCATGTGGGTAGTCCCAGGGATGTCAGCAGTCCCACAAGCTCTTGGGGAAGAGTGCTCCTCTTGCTTTGGCTGGAGCTGTGCTGGGCAAGGAGGCTCAGAAGACAATGTTGCCAAAGGATGGCAGGAATTGGGAAGGGGTAAATAGCCTTGGGGATGGCCCACAGTCCCTACTCTGCCCGCTCCTTCACTCCATCAGCCAATCGAGGGGTCATGGCCAGCACGCCTGGGCATGGGCAGCAGGGACAGCTTCCCTGTGCAGCCCTATCACCCTTCAGCACAGCATCTGGCATGGCCCACCTCTTGCCTACATGTGTAGGGCTGAGGTGTTCACAAGTTAGTATTGGTATCAGCTACAGCAGGCCACACACTGGAGTCCCCTGTCCCTGTGAACCAACCACCCCCTTGGGTGAAGGCAGGCCCAAGACAGTGACTGGTGGTCAATCACACATGGATGCTCTTTGGTGCCTTGTGTTCCCCCAGCAAGGAGCAGCTTTCTTCAGGCCCAGGAACTCTACAGCCTCACAAGTGCCACAACCCAACTCTGGTCTGGAAAGGTGCCATGTGAGAGGAGATATCCCCAGCTCTGGGAAGACATGGCAGTGACAGTGGGACCTGATTCTGCAATCAGCAGCATCCGTGACCTGTCCCTGAACGGCACAGGGCACACACCAGTGCAACCGTAGGACACATGTCGGAGTGCCTTCCCCCAGGCACCAAGTTCCTTCAGCATTCCCAGAGCCCTGAGGCTGAAGTGGCCCTTGTGCTCTGTGCGGCACCCCTGCTCCCTACATGCAGGCCAAGGCCTTCCCACAGCTGCAGACTCTGGGACCCTGTGGTGTGGGGGTTTGCCCTCACACAGACCTCACACACCACCAACACCACAGGACCAGCACAGGGGACAGAGTGATTCCTACGTGGGGTGAGGATGGGGGGCAGCTGTCCCCAGGCTGGGTTCTGTGGGAGGCAGTGCTGAATTAGGTGGTAACACAGGGACAATGAGCATCAGGACCAAGCCTACCTAGACCCAGTGCAACCATGGGTCCCAGCTCTGGCTCGGTTCCTGGCCCACCGTCTACTATGAGAGCTCTGGCCTAGCGCAGGCCTGCCCAGCTCTGCCCTATCTGTGCCTGTGTCTGGCTTGGGCTACTGTTATCCTCCTGGCCTGGCCAGGCTCCTAGATAGTCCATGGCAGTCGCTGGCTGGAGCCTTCACCTTGTCCTCTCTTGAGTCTGGCCTTGGTCTGAGCCCCAGCACTAGCTCTGACCCTGGGACTGAGACCCCCTACACATCTCTTGCCTAAATTACGGCAATGATCGGTAGATGCTTTGGGGGTAGAATTATCTCCTGTCTCAGACAGAAGTCTGAGGTGGACCAAGCTCTTGTTTGTTCTCAGCAGAGCCCTACACCAGGCAAACATTTCTAGGTGTTTACCCGAGCAACCGTCTCCCTCGGGCCCATGCTTATCCAAGACCCGTGAGCGTGGTGGTGAATACACATCCTCATAACCAGCCTGGAGAGCACCGGCTAGCACTTCTCTTGGCACACCAGCACTACACAGAGTTTTTTGACTCATGTGCTTACCCTCCAAAGAGTGCTCTCTTTCCTGAAGGCGTCATGGCCTTTTTATAACACAATGCTATGGACAGTGCTTTGCAGAGGAAGCAACTGCAGTATACCTCTCCGTGGACTGCTGTCGTGGTTTAGGCACAGCCAGCAACTAAGCATCACATGGCCACTTGCTCACTCCTCCCCCCTGGTGGGATGCAGAGGAGGTTCGGAAGCAAAAGAGAAAAACCTTGTGGGCTGAGATAAGGACAGTTTACTAGGACAACACGAGGAGAGAAGAAATAATAAAAACAATAATACTGATAGAAGAATATACGAAGCAAGCGATGCACAATGCAATTGCTCACCACCTGGAACCCCATGCCCTGTCCGTTCCTGAGCCCAGAATCCCCCCTCCCCCCGGCCAACTCCCCCAGTTTATATACTGAGCATGACATCATGTGGTACCAAATATCCTCTTGGCTAAGTCGGGCCACCTATCCTTGCTGTGTCCCCTCCCAGCTTCTTGTGAAAATTAACTCTGTTCCAGCCAAACCCAGGACACGTGTGGCTATCACAGTGTCTTTTTTCTACATCACTGTAACAACAGATTACCTTTTAAACAGGTTTTAAAACTGTATTCCAACAATCTAGTACAAAATGATCAGATGCTGATGTGTTTTGAAAAATATGAAGATAGATCTTTCCCCATGACCACAGCTACTCAAAGTATGTTTTAGAAGACCCAGACCAGCATTGCTTGCAGCAATTATCAGAAATGTATTCTGTAAATAAAACTTACAACCCAACTGCAAGGCTGAGTGTGTGCTCTTCAAGCTCAGCCCAGCCCAGCCTGTCCCACCTCACCCCATGTTTTTTAAGTGGACACTAACAGACAAAACAGTTTGAAGATTTTGTGAATACAAACCCCTCCATGGCAGAAGGGGTTGGACTAGATTACCTTTTAAAGGTCCCTTCCAACCTAAACCATGCTATGATTCCATGATTCTATGAATATTTTAGTTTCAACAGTAAACTTCATAGGGTGCTGTGTGTAGTGCTTCTCAGCCCTCCTCGGTTACTTTTAGTTGTCCCCAGAGAACCTGGTTGTGGTCCTATGACAGAAGATGGGGCATTCGTCATAGGTTTCCATAAAAACATTCCAGTCTCTAGGTGTTCTCAGGCTAGATGGGCCACAAGACTGAAGGACACATTGGACTAAATCAAACAGACTGGACCCCTTAATGACATCTCCTTTGTATACAAAACTTCCCTGGTTTTCCCAGGAAGAAAAATGCTTGTGCTGCCCTACTTAACCGGGAAGAACTTGTGCATTCTTCCAATACCGTGCATGCACATTATCAGGCACTTCCTAAGCAACAAGTAGTCCTTAGGAGTCTCCAGGGACTTTTCCACTCCTCTCTTGTTTTCTTCTGGAAAAGCAGGAGTTATTTTCCTCTGTTGGGAAGGAGAGTTCTCACACTGAACTCAAAACCATAGCACTGTACCAGCTACTAGGAAGACAATTAACTCTATCCCAGCTGAAACCAGGACAGTATCCACCCCTTATTCCATACCATTGACATCATGCTTAGTTCCCATACCTTCAGTTACATCCTGGTCAATCGTCACCGCTTTTTCCTTCCTATAAGAGAGAGAGAGAGAGAGAGATGTATGTGTATACACACAGAGAGATATCATTCCTTTAGTTTATGGGTCATGTCCATAAAAAGTTCATTGAGTTCATTTAGTTCCCAACTCTGGGCTCCATCTGTCATGCCAGTTCTTCTGGGCAGAAGGGACGGCATAAAGTCCTCTTAGTTGGCAGAGCAGGATTGGGCTTCAGTGTGGCGTGACGAGCAGGTGACATTGGATGCAGCAGGAGGATGGTGTGCACCGTTGGACTGTTGCATACTGGAGTCAGTTCTGGTTCCATCACTACTGCGCTCTGCTCAGTTTTCATGTTGCTCAAAGTCCTGTCCAACCTGACCTTGAAAAATTCCAAGGATGGGGCGTCCACAATGTCTCTGGGCAACCTGTTCCAGAGTCTCACCACCCTAATAAAAAAAGATTTCTTCCTTATGTCCAATCTAAGTCTACCCTTTTTCACTTTAAAACCATTACCCCTTCTGTCACTACAGGCCCTGTGTCCTGGTTTCAGCTGGGATAGATAATTGTCTTCCTAGTAGCTGGTACAGTGCTATGTTTTTGAGTTCGGTGTGAGAAGAATGTTGATAACACACTGATGTTTTCAGTTGTTGCTAAGTAATGTTTAGCATAAAGTCAAGGATTTTTCAGCTTCTCATGCCCAGCCAGAGAGAAAGCTGGAGGGGCACAAGAAATTGGCACAGGACACAGCCAGGGCAGCTGACCCAAACTGGCCAACGGGGTATTCCGTACCATGGGACATCACGTCTAGTATATAAACTGGGAGGAGTGGAGGCGGGGGGATCGCTGCTCAGGAACTAACAGGCCATCTGTTGGCGGGTGGTGAGCAATTGCATTGTGCATCACTTGCATATTCCAATCCTTTTTAGTATTTCTATTGTCATTTTATTAGTGTTACCATTATCATTATTAGTTTCTTCCTTTCTGTTCTATTAAACTGTTCTTATCCCAACCCATGAGTTTACTTCTTTTCCCGATTTCCTCCCCCATCCCACTGGGGTGGGGGGGAAGTGAGTGAGCGGCTGCCTGGTACTTAGTTGCTGGCTGAGGTTAAACCACAACAGTCCTTTTGGTGCCTAATGTGGGGCTCGAAGGGTTGAGATAATGACAACCCTAACCAGCGCTTGTTAAAATGAATTTGTTACAAGCATTTATTACATTGGTCTAAGAGTCGCTGGTCACTATGTTGATTTATGAGTTCTTAGAGTTGTGGCACTTGTTTTTAGAGTTCTGTTATGCATCACCTCACTTGCTGTATGTAGTCCCTGTGCTGCTGCTTATCATCCGTGGGCGGTAGATTAAGGTTTTCGCTTTGATGTATTGTGCAATACTGGCTTATGGTAGGATAAAATTATCGGTTGTGGGACTAATCCGGTGTTTGCACTCAGCATTGTTGTCACCTCTATACTTTGGGAGCCATCTGTGGGAAGCTATTAATACTTACACCATTCATCCTTCCTCCTCAGAGAGCCAATCTATGGGTGAGACACCTTTCTTCCCCAGTCTAGTTACAATGGCGTTTGAGAATTTTGGAAAATTTGAAAACCCCTGGGATGTTGAGACCAGTATGGTCCTATTGGTAGGAACTAGCATAATCCTGAATGTGGTTCAGCTCTTGTTTAAGGTTAAACAACTATTTTAGAAGATCACCCAGAGGGTTAGGGTCAGGGTGAGTGCCTGACATGCTCCATGGAAGCCATGGGGCAAACTTCTGCCTCCTTCAACTCCTGCTGCATTTCTGAGTGGGGACCAAAATGGACTCTCAAATGCTCCTTCAGGACCTGGGAGTGCAGCAGGCAGCCTCTGCAGGGAAACAACCTCACTGTGTTCAACCGCCTCTTGCCCTGGGGGGGGCTGCAGTAACCGAGAAGTGCCTTCCAGGTGGTCATCTTCTACCCTTGTGGAAGATGTGTTCACGGGCCCAGCATGCTCAGAAAAACAGTTTGCATTAAGGGCCCTTGTGATCCCTGTAATCCCCTGACAGTAAGATGCCAAAAGAGGTCAACAAATTTCTCCAGAGGGCACGTTTAGGAGGAAGAGGATTGAAACCCAGCAGTGCAGCCCACCTGCCTGGGAAGCTGACCACAAGTGAACATTGGAGCAAGTTGGGAGGAAGAGAAAAAGAAAGACACGGCACGTCCTCACACAGGGAAGCCCTTGGGTGACCAGCCAAGGGTTGCAGGGCTGGGAGCAGCTGGGCCGTTCCTGTGAACGTGGCCACAGGCAACCCCACCAGCGTGCCCCAGGCCAACATCATTTGCCTGCACTGCACCCATCCGGCACCCAAACTGAGTCTTCTGCCAGCAACGTCGCATTCCTGTCCTGCAAATCCTGGAGCCTCTCGATCCCAGCACTCAGAAGAAGTCTCCATGAGGGAATGGGTATGGCATAAGCCAGGAAATGAAAAGGTGTCATCCGGGAAAACAACCACCCAGCCCACATCATTAGCTGGGATGTTTTCCGTTCTTCATGAGCACCTTAGAAAATTGTCACTTCCGTAGAAGCTCCCTCTGGGCCTGGGGCAGGTCAGGGCCACCATAAAAGCCAGCCCAGCTCCTTGCTCTCTCATCCACCTCTCTCACGTCCTTCTCCTTGGGAACCAGGTGAGTCTAAAAGCCTTTCCTCATGTTACTTTCTGCTCCTGCAGATGCATGCTCCTCAACCCTATGCTGGGTCATGGTGCTGCTTGTCATGGGAGGGGGAAGAAAGGTGAAGGTCTCACTCAGAGAGTGTCTGGGACTTGGCTGAGGCGGCTCAACTTTTAAGAGATAGTCAGACGCTCCTTTGGGCCTGGTGACACTCTGCAGTACCGTGTCTGGATAGAGCTCAGAAACCCTTTGGCCTCACTGCCCAGCTTCTACCTCCCAGCTCAGCAGGTGCCTTTGACTTTGCTGGTGGACTCATGGCAGACGGCTTCTCGCATGTACCCGTGCTGTGATTCCTCTCTACCCTCTGTCCCAGGTAAACTTCTGGACCTGAGATATGTCCTGCTACAACCAGTGCCAGCCCTGCCAGCCTTGTGGCCCGACTCCACTGGCCAACAGCTGCAATGAGCCCTGTGTCAGGCAGTGCCAGAACTCCACCGTCGTCATCCAGCCCTCTCCCGTGGTGGTGACCCTGCCCGGCCCCATCCTCAGCTCCTTCCCGCAGAACACCGTTGTGGGCTCCTCCACCTCCGCTGCCGTTGGCAGCATCCTCAGCTGTGACGGAGTGCCCATCAACTCTGGGTGCTGTGACCTCTCCTGCATCACCAGCCGCTACTGTGGCAGAAGGTGCCCCCCCTGCTAAAGCCCCTGGTGACAGCCCAGACAAGGACCACCCCAAAACCAGCAGCTGATGCTGAAGTGAGGACGGAACTCCTGGCCATTCATTTCAGAGAGGCTGAACATCCAGTGCTGCCCTTCCAAAGGAGGGCAGTGGAGGCCCTCTGAAAACATGGCCAAAGTCTAAATCCCCTGCCTTCCACTACCTCCGATCTCTTTCTTGTCTTCTTTTGTTCTTCTGGGCCGTAAGATCTCCAGACCCAACCTGGGGCATCTGCTGACCCTGCTCTCTCTGCGGTGCAAGCAAACGGATGTC